>NC_080019.1:80741586-81059389 GCF_030020395.1 Manis pentadactyla | reverse complement strand
GATTAAATTAACAGCTTAACAAAACAAAAGAAAACAAAACATTTGTTGTGGCCCTTAAAGATTACTTGCCATAGTCAAAAGATTTAATGGGAAATATGTGCACCAGAATTGTCTACTGTCCTTACATAAAAACTGGTTGCCCTTTCAGGTTTGTCTATTAAAATGCTTTATTGGTTTCGGTTTATTGGCTTTATTGGTTTATTTTTGAAGACAATTGTTCAGGTGACATGTAAGGAGTTAAACTACTGCTGAGATAAAGCTGACCTGCTTTTATAGAAATGCCACAAAGGAAGGTAGAAACATAGATAATGAAAGATTTGTGAAAAATGCAGAGTCTCAGCTGTGAGGTTGAGGGGAGGGTGACTCAGCTGTCTCCCTGCCAAGACTCCCTGAACTGTCAGGGTGTCTGTGCGCTGCCCTGTTGGAGGCAATGACTGCAGAGTCAGCAGCCAGACAGGCGTCTGAGGGCAGGGAGGAGTATGCTTCAGAGACCTATAAGTAAAGAAAGGAACTCTTCTTTACTCCCCCTCTGGGGTAGAAAAGATGCCTTGATTATAATTGACCCAATAGTAAGTACAGTTCCCACTACTCTTGGTCATCCCTAGAAGGAATAGGGATGAGGACCTGGGTTAGGAGCGGGCCAGTGGGGAAACTTGTAGGTAATGAGAGACATCTCGGTGCTTAGACAGTCCTTTTTATTTTTTAAAGCTATGCTTTAAACTGAATTTCTAACTTCAATTGCATTTCTATATATCATAGGGTCCACAGATATTATTTAGGGGCATCTGCAAATCACTGAAAGCTTATAGCTTATATCAAATTTTGTTTTCAGATATGTTTTCTTGGAGAAGGTCTACAACTTTCATTTTAATTACTTTATATTTCTGCAATGTGTTTAAAATATTTCTTATGTTTAATTTCTTATACTTCCAATTTGGTTCTCAACAAGTGGTTGGTTATTCTCACTTGTAGTTGATCTATTGACTCTGGGGAAGATACCAGGTAAGTCTGTATACTACAATAAAATCTTGAATTTTTGCTCCTCTATTATTGTTGCTTTGTTAAAGTTGTCATCTGTCTCTTCTAAAAGCTCTATTTCCTAAGAACTACTTCTGGGTGTTCTTGGTTGTCCTCTGCTCGCTGGTTCTCCTTAGGTGGGTTTCTTCCCCACCTGTTCACGACGCTGTTTGCTCCTGTGGATCAGGCCAAGTGTCTGGGTTTCCCAACTGCCAGGAAGGAATGAGAAGTCTCTGCGCTTGCAAAACAATGGTGGGAAATTTTCATCCTGTCTTGAGGGCCTTATGTGCTTCGTCCAGCAGTGAATGACACCCATGGCATCAAAAAAGAATTGAGCACCTGTGGCTCTTTCCTAGCAACTCCTGGGTCAAAACAGGACCTCCTGGAATACTGTCCTCTCAACACACACACACACCAGCACACACACAGAGAGAGAGAGAGAGAGAGAGAGAGAGAGAGAGAGAGAGAGAGAGAGAGAGAGAAGCAAGAACAGCTTTTCTTTAGGAAGGACAAAAGGCTTTTAGGCCAACCTCTCTGGGTGGGAAACCGATTCCCAGAGCTTGCTCCAGGTTTCTTCTTCTGGCTGGCTCTTATTTGGCTCAGAGATAACAATGTCCTGTATTTGTTTTATCTAGAAATTCCAGCAAGTTTCTTTGCCCTCAAGATATAGTTAAATGGTGCTATAAGGGAAGCACCATTTAGACTGCCACGAACCCCCCGTCATCTTTTCAAAGGCATCTGTGACATCAAGAATATTAAAATCCACTGCCCTCTGCCATATACAGTATGTATATGCTATATATAAATATATATATTATACACATATACATATACACATACACACACTACACACACATGCACACATATATGTGTGTGTGTATACTTATATATCCTGGAAGGCAAGAAGGATGTATTTTATTCTTGTTTCATCCCAGGTGCCTGGGAAGTCCTGGAGGAATATTTAAGATGAGGCAGTAACCCATGCTTGATTTGTGTGCATTCTCTTCAAAGTGAGGTATGCTGTTTTAAAAGGATAAGAGTAGCTGATTTGAAAATCAGTTGTGTTAAACAGTATGTATATAATTGTATAGTTGAGCTTATAACATACAGAAATGTAATACATTTGACAATACAACACAAAGGAGGTGGGTAGGAACAAAATTGTTTAGGAACAAGGGAAATGACATGGGTGGTATCTCAGATCTGCAGAGAAATGAAGAGCATCAGTAAGGGTAAATAAGAAAGGTAATGTAAGAATCTCTATAAATATGTACTTGTTCTTTCTTCTCTTAGCTTCTTTAAAAGATGTAAAATTATATAAACTAATAATGATAACTATATCATTTTATATATATATATATATATATTATTCATAGCAATAATAGCATAGAAAGGGAGAAGGGTTAAAACTAAATAAGAGTAACATTTGGATATTTCACCACACCTAAGACAGCATAAACATAAATAGATTCTGATAAATTAGTATGTCTATGGTAAACCCTAGAAAAACTACTTAGAAAATAAAATATATAGTGAAAATGTCATTAAGGGAATTAATATATTATTCTAGAAAGTATTCATTTAATGCAAAAAAAATGGCAGTAAAGGAGAAGCAGAAGAAAAAAGACATGTAAATATAGAAAATAAAAAGTAAATGGCAGATTGGATTCAATGCCCAATGATGAAATTAAATGTGAGTACATTAAATAATTCAACCTAAAGGCAGATATTTCCAGACTGGATAAAAATACCATAACCCATAAACCCATAATCCTAAAGCTATATGCTGTCAATAGGAGACACTTTTACATTCAAAGACAAAAGTGGTTCAAAGTGAAAGAATGAAAAAAGATATCATGCAAACAATAACGTTAAAAAACTTGCATGCCTGTATTAATATCAGATGAAATATACTTTAAAACATATATTACTGGATATAAACAAGGCTATTTCATAATGATAAAGGGGTAAATCTACCCAGCATATATGGCATTTATAAACATATATGCACCTAATAACAAAACCAAAAAATACTTGAAGTAAAACTAACTGAATTGAAGAGAAAAAGAGATGATTCAACAATAAGAGTTGGAGATGTCAACACCTTACTTTCAATAATGCACAAAACAACTAAGTAGAAAATCAGGAAATATATGGCTTAGACAACATTATATACCAACTAGACTTAATAGACACTGAAAGAACGTTCTACCCCACATCAGCAAAATACACATTCTTCTCCAATGCACATGGGAATTCTCCAGGATGGACCATATGCTAGGACAGAAAACAAGCCTCAATAAATTTTAAAAGATTAAAATCATAGGGAATATCATGAGCACAGTGGGATGAAATAGGAATCAATAACAGATATTTGAGAAATTAACAAATATATTAAAAAATTTTCACATGAATGCAAATAAAGGACATACTGAAATTTAAGGTATATAATGAAAGCAAATCTTGGAGAGAAATTTATAACTGTAAAACTGTAAAACACTGATGATCATCTTATAAAGGCTCCTTTTATAGAGTAAAAAATAAATATTACCTTTTCATAAAGATATAATTCATTTATTGCTTTAAATTTATGTCCTTGGTCCCTCAATATGATATTTTATAAATAATTTATCTTTATAATTTATTATATATTAATGTTAATATATAATTTTTTTATAGTTCAAATATTATTATATATTAAACTACTTTTAAAAAAAATAATAAGGAAATGGATAAACCTATGTTCCTAAATCCCAAAATATAACAACTTTGAGACCACAAAAATATTATTTAAGATATGTATGAAATGCAACTTTATTTCTTTCCAAACTAAACCATTTCAAGGAAGTTTATTATAAGATTAACTTACTCTGCAGGCCCAAATAACACAATTATAACAACAAAATTACTCTTTGAATTTTTCCCCAAGAGCAAGAATAAAGCCCTATAATTCTACCTCAGGACATTCACAACTCTAACAGAGTGGCCATCTTTGAAGACTGATTTGCTTTTGAAGAGTTTATAGACACAAAAATGTTAAATGATGCTGATCTCTAGGAAGATATCAATAAGATACAACAAAAAATGGTGAAGCTTGTTCCTTTTCCTTACATGTTTATGATATTTTAGTGAACAAATGCCTCAGGGACTCAGATCACACTTAGATTTCTTCTGAGCTGCTGGCTATATTCCATCGTCCTTGAAACTAGGGTAAGGAGGGCCCTGTTAGCCCTGTAGGTGATGCTGATCCTTGCAGTGTCTTTCTCATACAGTTCAAGTTTGGCAAGCAGTTTTCCAGCTGCCCCAGTTTTCTGACCCACTAATCTGAAAACCACTTCAAGTCTGTAGCAATCTCATAATTTCTCCTTAAATATAAATAATGAAAATATTTAGCTGATGATGTTCTAAGGATAAAATGAGTCAATACATTTAAAGTGCCTAGAGCAGTGCCTGGAACATGGCAAAAACTTAGGAAAAAAAGTTACTCTTGTCATTAGTGCTTCTGTTAAATCTGAAAATTAACAGATATGCATGTCATTAAGCAGTATTCATCTAAAAGCACTTAATCCAAAATATTACCAAGGCAAAACTGTATTAAATGGCCTTTATCTCATCTTTATTCTAATCTCAAAATAGATTACTATTTTTATACTATTTGCTTTCATTTTGTTTTCCAGGAAAGACTTGGAATCAGAACAATCTGTTTTGAATCTTGACACTTCTGTTTACCAGTGACATGACCCTAGTGAAGTTAATCTTTTGAAGCTTTCCTTTATTCAGTTCTAAAGTAAGAATAATGACCATGCGGTTGTTGGTAAAATCAAAGAAAATAGTGTGTGTGAGTATCTGCCACACAACTTGGCCCACAATAGTAGCCAGCGACTAATTTTTCTTCTTCCATTCCTACTTTTTACTTTCAAAGTGATGATTTGAAAATAAAAATGACTTTGGTAAGAGTAAAGTTTTAGCTCAGTACAACAGGCTAAATGTAATCTATTCTCTATTAAACTAAAGAAAAATTTACAGTTAAGAATCAATTACTCTGATTTCCCATTAGTTCAGAGGGCGATATGAAATTAAAATAAGGAAGAATTATACCTTTTTACTAACTGTCTTCTTTATCAAATACATACACAACAAACGTGTCCTAATTCTTTTCAGGAAGATTTTAATATAAAAGCTTACCTTATCATTTCCCTGTAAAACCCCTATTGATTGCTTTTATGAAGGTCAGCAAAGTATCATATATAGCAAAGTATCATACAACAAACATTCAGATTGTCTGGAAAATAATTCTTTTTTTTTAACTCCACCTTTTTATGTTATCAAAGAAAGAAACTTAGATGAGTATGACTGAGAAATTTAGAAAAATGTAAAGTAACAGAAAAATAATCATCCCATCATCTCACACTCAGAAAGAATAATTGTTTACCGTACTTTCATTTTTTTCTATATGTATTTTTGCAGAAAATCCAATTCATTTGCAAATATTTCATAAACTTATCTCTTTGGAAAAATAAAGGTGAGGGTTTTGGGAGTGAGCTGATACAAGGAGCATGGATGCCTTGAGGGGACCCTGGAATAGGCTTTTCAGAGTCCTGTCAGGCAGCAGAGCACCTAGAGTTTTCAGCATGCTGGAGAGGAAAGGAAATTATTTGGAGGAACCTATCACCTCCTTGGGTTGAGGTCTACTGGGCATAAGGGAAAGATCACATCTAGTCTAAGGTGGCCTTAAACATGCCTAACGTTGTGGAGAGGTCACACTTGCACGGGCAGGACTGAGAAAAGCAGATGCTTGCTGCCTGTTCTCCAGCTCACCGTCACAGCAGGCACCCACTCTTTGAGAGGAAACGCAGGTGGAGCCTCTGAGTTATATAAATTTAAATCACTCTCTCGCCCTGATTCCTAGTCCCTCTTTTGCATAGACCACAGAGTTGAATTCTGAGAAATTTATGTTCATATGAAGTAACTTTATTACTTTGCACTTATTTTTCTTGTAGCTTTAAACATAGTTTAAGTGTAAGGGAGTGTACATTTAGATTTAAGGCAGACCCTATGGTTATACTGTTCATTATTTGATTATATGTGATTATTTATCAATTCTAGAAACTCCTCCTCCAACCTTTTATTGGCCGACCATTTAGAAAAACACCCTCAGGGTTCCTCTATTCACTGGGCCTCCTCTATTATAAGGACTTCTAGAGTTACCATGAGTTTAAGAAATGATGCTGGCTTGAGAAATGGGCTTTTCACCACCTCAGCACAAGCAGGGGTCCAATAAGAGATGTGTAAAACATACTGGGAATTAAAAGTGATAACTGGACTTAAAAACAACAAATTCCATAGTGCTTATGTGAATCCAGAAAGAGTTGGAGGTACTCTTCCAGGAACTGCAAGATGAGTTGAAAGTCCTCCCACAACTCCCTTCTCCCACTTTTCTAATAAATGCAAGAGACCCGGTGGACCAAGGAGAAGTGTTCTGAGTATGGACCATTTGCCTGGAAGGCTCAGAAAGAATCCTCTTCATTAAACACAGAGGCATTCTGTAATAAAACTCAGGTTAGAAAAAGAGCATAAAAGGTCAAGGTTTTATTTCACATGGAATAAGATCAAAGTCATCAGTAAGAGAAAAATACAAGTTTAAGCCTAAAAATGCTCTTTGGAGGAAATTAATGCCCCTGGTGCCAAGCTGGTTTGGTTTCAGACACTTTAGAAGGAAATCAGCCATGGTCTGGAGTGCAAGCATACCACCATATTTCTCATGCCCTATCCCCGGGTCCAGAGCTCACTCTTGTCCTACCAAGAGAAGGAGAGAGCTATGAACATCTGGAAAACACCTCAGGTGGAAAACGTATTTGTAAGACCCAAGTCAGCTATGGGGGATGGATATTCACTATACTACGGGACAGTGTGGTGCATCACAAGAAAGAAAGAGATGGGAAGGGCTTCGGAGGTAGAATTTTGGAGGGGCAAGAAACGAGGAAGTTATGGAGCCAGGGAGAACATGGGATGAGCAGTCAGACCTTGATCTTTGTGGATCTCAAAGGAGTTTATTGGCTAACCTGGAGGCATGGTCTTCCTTTCCTCAAAATCCAGAGGTTTACTATTCTTGCTGGAGTATTTTAGTTTTAAGACATATTTAAGATAGCTGAAATCTCCCTTGGAGCCTAGAGTGTTATGATGTAGACAGAGCAAAGCAGAATTTGGGACAAAGAAGGAGTACTTGGTCCTGATTTGCCTCTCCACCAAGGCAGTCAGGGAAAACAAGGGGGCAATATCCTGTCCCCTAGATCACAGAAGAAAGGAACGGAGGCCAGCTATACAGCTGTGTTAGACATTGTGACATCAGAGAAATCTCCCCGCCTTTATTTCCCTGATGATCTGTGAGAGACAGCAAGTGCACCACTGTTAATTTATTTTTCAGTTTTATTGAGGTATAATTAACAAATAAAGTGTATTATATTTAAAGGGTACAATGTGATGATTTTGTATTTATATATTGTGAAAGTATTCCTGCAATTCAGTTAATTAACATATCTATCACCTCACATATTTACTTTAAAATTTTTATTTTTTTTGGTGAGAACTCCTAAGATTCTACTCTCTTAGCAAATTTCAAGTATACATTGTAGGATAAGCAACTATATCTACCATGCTATCCATTAGGTCCTTAGACTTTACTTATCCTAAAACTGAAAATGTGTGCCCTCCCCATTTCCACCACCTTCCATCACCTGACAACTATTCATTATTGAGCAGATGATCAGGTGATCAAAAATTAACCTTGAGAGAGAGGGAAGAGAAGAGAGAGCTGAAGTAAAACGAATATTTCTGCCTTTATAAATGTGTGTGACATAGACAAAGCTTCCAGAACCCCACTGACAAAGGCCAGATATAAATGTAGGTACAGTCTTAAGGTAGAGAGTTTGACAGAGAGCTTAAAGTGGAGATAGGTGGACCTTGCCTTCTTAATTGCAGGCCCTATAAGAGAAGACAGAGTGTATGTCAGTGTTATTGGAAATATTTTTATTTCAAGCATAGGAAATAAAAGACTCTACTCCTGCTGCCTCAAGCTAACTAGATAATTTAATGTTGATTTGCAGATTAGAAGTTTTAGCAAGATAAACATTAGGCAGAGAAATTTGCTGTTGCATGGGGAGGAAATACTGTGCAGCAAATTGCACCAAGTTCCTTATTTGGAGCAAAAGCAGATTCCAGTTTGTGTACGTATCTATGTGTGAACTCTTCTTTGGAAAATAGCCACTTGTAATTCCTTTTGAGCAAACTCTTAGCTCTTTTAAGATACACTGGAGACAGTTCAGTAATAAGCCTAAGATTCAGAATGCTTTTTGTTCTATTAGGTGATGATTTCAAGCTGCATTGGTGCTCTCTAATGGGCACCAAAAGGACCAATTTTGAGTATGATTTTTAATATTGGTGCACATAGAATCATCAAAGCCAGCTGTCTCCACATGGACTGGGATGTTCTTCTGTCGATTATAGGATATCTCAAGTTCTCATCTCAGAATTTAAACATCTATGAAAAATGATGCCCTGGCCTAAAAAGGTAAATTCATTGTGAAGAATCAGATACCCCAAGTAATTTGTTGAGAGACTAGTCAGACCTTTGCTTACATTTATTATAAGAGTTTGAAAGAACAAATTCCACAATGGGTGTCTCATTTCCACACCTAAGAGAGCACCTTGATGCAATTCTAAAAATCAACATGGTCTAGCATAGTAGGAGGCATATGTCAAATAACCGCATAGTGATTGTTGATAAGAGAGCTCAGAAGACTCAGTGTAATATAACCCAAATTTGGCAGCAAATATGTATGACTGTTTTACTATATACAGGCCTTGTTGGCTACTTGGATTAGGAAAATGGAGGCACAATGGGTAGGTACTGGTGTACTTAAAAATCATGTTTATATTAGTGCTTGCTTGTTTTTTTGTTTGTTTCTGTTTTTGTTTTTTTAGCTGCCACAAGGCTGTCCACTAGCACATATTCTGCTTTTGCGCAAATTAGAAAAGACATCCCTTCTAGGTGGACAAATTCCAAAAAGACAGCCTCTCTATAAGCACTCCTGGTAGCTTTTATCACACTCCAACTATCAGACCTCTAACTTTTAACATAGCTTTTCTAAGCTGGCTCTGCTGATGTGCTCATTTCTGTTCCTTTGAGTCAGCAGCATGCTTTTCTTCATTTTACTGATGAGGAAACTGAAGTTCAGTGAATAAGCTACTCAAGGACACACCTTTGCAGGTGGTGCATCAGAGACTGAACAATAAGCGTGCCTCACATCAAAGCCTGTGTTAGCTGATACTGCCTTTTAGGAAGCTGATACATGAATTTAATGCAATTTTATGCCTGCAACTGAGATAACTAGAACATTAATATTCACTAGATTTTCATAATGGCACAAAAATTATCTCTTGTGACATTAAGTGAAAGTTCCCCTGGGACCTCATTGAAAGGACTAATGGGATTAATTCGAATTCAGGTTCAAGAAACATTTGTTGAGTGCTAAATGTAGCAAGTGCTGATTGATGTGAAAGAGAAAAAGGCAACCTAGCCAAGCAAGGCCCCTTCATCCAGCACGTCCCACTGATGCAGCCGGTGGGGACGGGCATAAAGAAGCCCATTTGTGACAGATTTCTTTTCCCAAAGATGGCCACACTGTACGCTCTGTTGCCTGTGCTCTTCCCCCATGCAAGCTGGCCACTCCTGCATCACAAGTAGAATCTATCACCTTGCCTTTGAACTAGGTGGGCTTTGAACCTGCGTCGATGGATAGAATATGGCAGAAGCAATGCTGTCATTTTTAAGACTGTGTTGTAAAGGCTAAGGAACTTTCACTGTTCACTGGAACACTATCTCCTGGAGCCATTAGCCGCCAGATAAGAGGTCCAGTGCCCTTCAGGAAGGGGGCCACATGGCAAGGAAGTTAAGCCACGTGGAGAAACCATGTGCAGGTGCTCCGTTGACGGTTATGTAGTCTATCATCATCCTATCTCAGGCACCAACATGCTGAGCAAGGAACCTGCAGATGGTTTCAGTCCCCAGTCTGCCTAAGGCCCTAGGCCTGGGTTCTTCACAGCCCCAGACAGGGAGCAGAGAGCAGCTATCCGGGAAGTGCCCTGCCCCAACCCCCCAGGATACATGAGCAGAAAAAAATCGTTGTTGATTTGTTAAAAGTAACAGAAACATCATTCTCCCAAGATAAGGCTGCAGTTGTATAAGGCAGGGGAACACTGTCTGGGCCTGCACACAGATGTACATTTTTTCCTTGTAGCTTTATCTAATACTTTTTATAAAAGGGAAAAGACAAGACCTTGGAAGATAAGTAAACCAATATACTTAAAGGTCATATTTCCCAAATGGTTTCTAACTTTAGAAGTAGTATAACAGCATTTCCTCAAATTGAACAAAAATGTACATAAAATGTTCTAAAGGAAGAAGTACAATGGGTTTCAAGACAAATGAGCATTAAAAAAATTCCCGACAGTCTCTTTGATGTTTCTTCAAACAGTAACAGATGAGAAAGCGCTGTCATTACTTTTATTATATATTATTTGGTACCTGAGTTATATTTTATCCAGCATAAAAAAAAAACCCCTCTATTTATGCCCTCAGGGTGGTATAATTTAAATCAGAGATGTTATAAGTGTCTCTGACAGAACTGAGAGTGGTCTGGTTTCTTTATGCTGATTTGGAAGTTTTCAAACAACTTAATCACCACAATGTAAAGATATCAAGTGAAATGGAAAAGAATGACAGAATTCTCTCCAGAATTTCAAGTCTTTACTTCAACAGGGTAACTCTCTATTTTCAGTTCTTCATAAAAGAAGCCAATTGCATGTTCCATAATAGTTATAAGAATTACAAGATGCTGAGTTCAGTGGTGTGCAGAGAATTGTTTAAATGAATGTTAAAAAAAAAAGACATCTTTGGAATTTGGCAGTACATATGTTAACAAAAATAAAAACAATAAAATCTACTAATTAGATCCAAGGGCAATCTGAAGGAGTAATAAGTCTGAATCACACATTATGATAAGGAAATGTGATTTTATTACTTTACAGTGAAATAAAATAACTTCAGCAGTTAGAAAGCTATTTCTAAGTACTAGTTTTACAGGACTATTTACTAAATGGATAATTTATAACCTGCATCATTGATCAGCTGACCTCCACTCCCACTCCTCACATTTGTTGAGAAGTTGGATTTGCTGAGAACTCAATAAACACCCAGCAAATGTCAACCTAATGCTTAGTTCCTTGTCTAGAGGATGTGGAGAATTCCAGTGAAAACAAAGATATTGTCCTTGATCTCCAGGAGCTTAAAGCATGATTGGGAAGTTATTTATAAGAAACAATACTAAATGGCATATAATTTTACTTCATGCTATAGAAATTCTGAGAGAAGTAAGATCCAAGAAATTGCTCAAGGGTTCTTGGGTAACGCTACCGTGCCTTAGATTCCTGAGGACATGGAGCCCTATTTGGACAATAAGGTATCAGTTCTGTATTAGATATTTCCTAATATTAAGTGAAGATGTTTTAAAATTTATACTGAAGAAAGAAGAAAATATATTCTCTCTTTGCTAGTAGAATAACAGGGACACTACACTTTCTTTGAATAGCCTCTGAGATCATGTATATGAACAGATTTTGGAAATCATAAGGCGCCTCACAAATGGCAGGTGTCTCTGGTTGACCTGAGCCATTCAGTCACGGGGAAGCAATGGAGCATCGTGGTGAAGAGCACAGAACTCTCTGCTGACTGCCTGGGCTGGAACCCTGGTTGTACCACTCTCTAGCTGTGTACTCTTGGGCAAGATTGTTAAAATCTCTATGCCTTAGTTTCCTTGACTATAAAAGGGGATTTGTTTGCTGACTAGTTGCTAGTGTGGAGGTAGAAAAAAAAAAGACAACAAAACTCAATGTCTAAATACAGCTCTATCTCATAGGGTTCTTATGAGGATTTAAATGGGTTAACACATGCAAAAAATACTAAAACAGGCCTGGAGCATAACAGGTATTATGTAAGGATAAGCAATTGGTTATTCATTGAAGTTATGGAATAGTCATTAACAAAAATATTTATCAAGTGTCTTCATGTGATAGGCACTGTTTTATGTAAAACAAACAAAATATGACTTACGTGCTATGGAGAAAATTAGGGCAGAGAACAGGGAGAGAAAGTGAGGATTGGCATTTAAAACAGGGTGGTCAAAGAAAGCCTTTCTTGAAAACCACATGTATAGCTGAAGAAAGACTGCTCTCAGTGGGGGAAGAGCAAGTGCACAGGCCCCAGGCAGGAACAGAGGCGGAGTACTGGAGGAATGGGTATGGCCAGTGCGACTGGGTCGGAGTGAGCCTGTAGGTGGGTAATTAGGGATGAGGCCACAGAGGGCCACGGGCTGCATCCTGAAGGGCACCGAAGACCTTGCCTTTAACACTGGCTAGTATTTTTTGAGTAGAAAGGAGTCTTGTGATCTCCTACATTTAAGAGGTTCACAACAGATTTAAGGATGGGTGGCTGCTGGAGCAGGGAGACTAGATATGAGGCTATGGCAATAATCCAGACCTTGTTGCTAATAATTATTTTCAGCTGATTTGAAACAGAAATATCCAATCAAAATATCCTTCATGTGTGTTAGTGTTTGTTAACATTTTTCATCGCTTATTCACTTGAGACAATACACCAGAATCTTAATCAGTTGTTAAATCATCATTTTATTTCTAGTCTTAATAATTAAGACTTGTTTAGGGGTCTTTCACATTTTCTGATATCTTACTATGACATTCTGCATGAAATTTAAACGAGAAACCAAATGCTGTCACCAGTTGTCTATCATCATCTCACTCCACTCTGTGTCCTCGCTTCTTTACTCAGGAATACCAGGAATGCTCTGAATGGCTGAGGGCGCCTTAGATTTCACTGAAAGTTCAGGTTGCAATAGAAATACAGTTTTAGATCATTTTTATACCTTTTATCTTTCCCATTCTGTATTTCCTTTGATAAGGTAACTCATTTCTTCTTCTACAGTAAAGCTACCACCTTATAATAACTTTTATTCATCTTTCTCTTTCAGTCACATACTTCCTTGCCACGTGCCTCACCCTCTTTTTTCTCCTTTTTTCTCTCTCCTCATCATGACTGTCTCCACAGTGTAACTATTGATTACTATTTCAATTTTTCTTCAATGCATTTTCATAAGTTTTCCACATTGATATGTTTTCATTCTTTATACTCATTTTTTACTTTATTTCCTAAAACTAGTGTAGATGTCAGGTACCCAGATAATTTCTTGATAAGCCTTATATAAATATTCGCAAGTAGGTTTTTATGTCCTCAGTGCATATTGTTCAGTAACAACAAATATTAAATGATGGTAGTTCTACTGAAACATGGACCTTTCAAATGATCGGTGACAACTCTCAATGAACTTTGAACATCACTGTTTATTTGGACTGTGAATTCTAGTTCTGTCATGAGAAATGTTTATTTCCCACCCTTGTGTGAATATAGTTATGTTGAATCACTTTATTATTATTGTTTTTAACCACCTGGATTGCTGAATAGAGAAACATGAAGAAGAAATGTACAGTTACTGTTATAAAGCCTTTGGGAAATGGAACAGGAAGATAAAGACTTAAAAAAAAAAAGAATACCAGCATGAGTTAACCCACTTTTATGAACTGAGACTGAGAGTTCCCAGATGACTAGTTTTAGGGACAGATATTTACAAAAGCCAGTTGGGGTTGGGTTAGATGTCTAAGCAGAATGAAAAAGGGATGCCCAGAACATTTTACCAACATCATCCCCTATTACACAGACAGCAATATCTCAAGGAGTGGGATAGAATGGGGCTAGTTTCAGATGCCTACGATTCTGATGAGCAATTATAGCAACTGAAGTAAAGCAAAACACCATCATAGACTGGTCTCCTTGATTACACAGACAATCTTCTAAGAACCCAATTAGGTACATGATGTTTGTTGAGGGAGATGAAGGATAAAAATAGAAGAATGGACAGGCTAGCATAGAACCACTTACTCAGGGTGGTCAAGATGTACTCTGTTCACCTGCATTTCCAAATTGACACACTTGCTTACATACTTTGATACCATAGTTTCTTGAGAAAATCTTGTTTCCAATATAACATATCCTTCTTCCACCTGAGGGAAGCTCACTATTGTTTTAAATTTTCCAAGTCAGAACAACTATTTTTTTTTTCCTGGATAATTATTTTTTATTGAAGGGTAGTTGACACACAGTATTACATTAGTTTCAGGTGTACAACACAGTGATTCAACATTTATATACATGATAATTCTAGGTACCAGCTATCACCATACCAAGTTGTTACAATATTTTGACTATATTCCTTATGCTATACATTACATCCCGGTTACTTATTTATTTTACAATTGGAAGTGTGTTTATATATATATATATATATATATATATATATATATATATATATATATATATATATATTTGTGTGTGTGTGAGGGCTTCTCTCATATTTATTGATCAAATGGTTGTTAACAACAAAAAAATTCTGTATAGGGGGGTCAATGCTCAATGCACAATCATTAATCCACCCCAAGCCTGATTTTCGTCAGTCTCCAATCTTCTGATGCATAACGAACAACAGAACAACTATTTTAAAGTGAGGGAGTTGACTAAGGGGCTTCAATTACAAATGATTTTGCGGGATCCAAGATATTTGAGGAAAAGTTATCAAAATATTTGGCTGACAGGTTGGAAAATTTATAACTCATTGGGTTAATATTGGTTGTATTTGTTTTCACAGCACAGGTACAATATTCCAGTGGCTTAGTTATGCTCTAGTGCTATTTCTGGTTCTCATCACTTTAGATAAAGCGAAATTTCAGTAAGGTTGTGGAGTGACTTCAGGCAAGCATTTTCATTGAAATATTCTATATCAGTATGTTTAGCGAGTAGAGTAGGGTGGTGACTGAGTCTGCTAAAACCCAAACCAAACATACAAGACTGCCTCCCACTAAACAAAACAAAATAAAACAGTACAACCCCAAAGTACTGGTATTTCCTTGTGAGCAACATAGAACATTTTCCCTGAACAAGAATGGCAGACACTTTTACTGCACACCAGACAATCCCATCTTTTCTAACATCCAGAATTGCTGATCTGGGACCTTGAAGCAATTACTGAACATTTACAAATATCTCTCATTAGCTCAGACTTCTTTCCTTCACTCCAGAGGCCTATTTCCAACTTCTCTGGAGCTTCTTCCCCTGGGTATCCCCCAAACACTCCACATTCAGTCTGTCAAAAATGGAACCACTCTCTATGCCTCAACTCAGATTCTCCTCCTTTATTTCCTCCTCAGTTATGGCACTACCAGTCACCTACGCCAGAATACTTAGTCTCTTTGATTCATATTTTTTTATAGCCCTCCACATCCTATTGATCACTAAGTCCTGAAGAACTTTTACTGTTGCTAAAAACTGTCCATTCCTCTGCATTGTCCTTATTTTCCCGTTCACAGTGTTCAATTATTGACAAACATTTTTTGAGTACCTTCTACGCACCTGGCATAGTGGAAGGCACTAGGGATACAAGACAAAGACGAGGTTTGGATTCACCCACCTGAGTAAAAAAAATATTCTGATTTTTCTCGCTTCCAAACAATTGTCCACATTATTACCATGGAGGTCACTTGAAAATATGGTTATTCTCTGACTTGAAGTTGGTTCTTAATCATCTGTAAGATAAAACCCAACCTCAAACATAAAGCTCTATAAGACCAGATTCCTGCCTATATTTATAGTCTTGCCTCCCTCATTGCCCTCTCCTCCTCCCTCACAATTTATGCTCCATCTATATTGGAAGGGCTTCATATTTTTCACACATCCATGCCTTTTTACAATGTCTGGAATATCCTTTCTTTATACCTTCATTTAAAGCTCCAGTAATACTGTCTTGGGTCTACTGCACAAGGGAGAACAAAAGGACTAACAATGGACTGTTTTAGCCTTTCCTTACTTTAAGGGGAATGCTTCCTGTATTTCATCATCAGAAATAAATTTTGCTGTAGATTTTTGGGTGGTTGCCTCTTTAATTCTTGATTGCTCATTATTAAACATGGTGTATAGATGCTGAATTTTATTACATTTTTTAGATATGTTGAAATTATCATCTATTCTTTTTAAAACATATTCATATGATGAATTCTATTAATCATGTTTTAAATGCTGAAACCATCTTTCTATTCCTGGGATGAAACTAAATGAGTTATGGTGCATTAATTTTTATAACCATGGCTGGATTAGGCTTGCTAATATTGGATTTAAGATACTTATATCCTTGTTAATTAGTGAGACTGGTCTATTCCTTTTTCATCCAGTAGTTACCTAGTTTGGTATCAAGATTACAGCAACTTCATAAAATGATTGTGGGAGACGTTTCTATATTTCAGGTAACTGGAACCGGTTGACAGAATCGGAATTATTAATTCCTTCCAATGTCAAGTAGAACTCACCTGTAAATCTGTCTGGGCATCAAGTTTTCATTTTTAGGGAGGCTTTTAACTACTTATTTAGTTTTTAAACTCCATCTGGAATATAAATGTTAACTTGTATTTTTCTAGAAAATTGTCTATTTTTTATTGAGATATAATTGACATAACATTATAATAGTTCAGGGTGTGCAACATGATTTGACATATGTACATATTGAAAAATGATCACCACAACCCTAGTTAACACCTGTCATCACACAGTTACAATTTTTTTCCTTTGGAATGAGAACTTTAGGATTTACTCTGTTAATAACTTTCAAATATACCATACAATACTATTAACTGTAGTCACCATGCTGTACAATTGTACTCCCAGGACTTATTTATTTTATATTTATATTTATTATATATTTGGCCCTCTCCACCCATTTTATTAGCCTCCTGTTCCCTGCACTTCTCAACCACCAATCTTTTCTATCTGTGAGTTAGGTTTTGTTCATCCAAGTTTTGAAATATATTGGGAAAAAGTTTTCATGTGATTCTTTTTTTCTGCTCTATAATTACTTCCTTTTCCATTTTTCCATTATTACTTATTTTTGCCTTATATTTTTTCTTGAAAGATCTTGCCTTGCCTGAATTTTTTCTAATTAGAAGTTTCAGTGAACTAGCTTTGAGTTGATTTTCTTTTTGTCTCCTTTTCTTTTTCTTCCTTTATCTTTGAGGTGTGTTCTATAATTTATTTATTTTTATTCTATTTTTTTCTTTCCTTTTTTATATTAGGCATCATTGTTACCTTTTCATACTTTTAAAATTTGTTTATACTATTGAGTACATATTACCACATATTTATAAGGAATGAAATATAATATTGTAAGAAACACTGATGTAACCACCCCCAAGTGTTCAAGAAAGAACATTGTCATTACCTTGTAAATTTCCTGTTTTCCTCTCTGCATACCATGTTTTCCCTCCTAGTCAAAGCTAAGTAGTATTCTGAAGTTTGTGCTTTTCGTTTGCTTAACTTTCTTTGCAGATTTCATATACCTTTTTCATCTTTATGTAAATTAAAACATACTATGTATCAATCCTCTGGTAAGGAGTTAGTACAGTGCAGATGGCCCTATGGTATTGCATTGTATGATTATGCCACAAATTAACTGTCAACTGTTAATGGATATATTTATTCTTAACAACAGTGATGCCATGAACATTTGTGTGTGTCTACTTGCACACATAGGCACGTTTCTCTAGAACCTATAGTCTTAAATTCACTTCTAGCTGTAGAATTGCTTAATCATAAGGGATGCACGTTTCGTATTTTATTAGATAACTGCTAAATCATAAGGGATGCACATTTCATATTTTATTAGATAATACTAAATTGTTTCCTAACCCTTCTTTCATCACTTTATAATCCTTCCAAGAGCATATAATTGTTCAGGTTTTTCCTCATTTTTAACAGGACTTGATGTTGTTAACTTTTAAATTATTGCCAGATTCCCCTGTGATGAAAGAGCATTTATTTTTGTTTTAATTTGTACTTCCCTGATGATTCCTGAGGTAAAGAGATTTTTCATGTTTATGGAAATCATTCTTTTTCTTTTCTGTAAAATGTCTGTTCAAGCCTTTTACCCACTTGTATCAATTTCTTTCTTACTGATTTGTACAGATGTCAATGCATATATTCTGGATATGCAAGTTTGTAAGTTAAAAGTTTTGCAACCTGATTCTCCAAATGTGTAGCTTCTTTTCATCCTCTTTACAGTGTCTTGAAGAGCATAAAATTTGTAATTTTAATGCATGCATTCAAATTTATTAATCTTTTACTCCGTGGTTTGTACTTTTTACATGCCCATCCAGTGGTCATATCAATAATACCATTCTATGCTATTTTCTAAAAATATTGTAATTTTACTTTTCAGATTTATATTTCCTGTCTCATTGTGGAGAAAGTGAAGGTTCCTATGGCCAGGATTCTCAGCTGGCCCTGGTTGGCTTGTTCTCTATGCAAGTGAGGGCAATACGTTGTTATTGACTGTATATAGAGAGCCCCGCCCAGTGCTCTTGGCTCCTGCACAGAGGAGAGCAGAGGCTGGAGCCGTGGCAGCGCTGAGAGGACAGAGACCAAGGTGGCTGCAGGGCAGAGACTGGCTTGCTGCATGCAGATTCACTCTAAGGTGAATGGTATTCTTGTGCTTGACCTGCCACCTTGGAAACAAAGTTGAGTATAAACTCTTTCACCCCAAGAATGTTCCATTGTCATTTTTTCGGTCTCACTGAATCCATAGTGAGCTTGTCTGGGGCTGAAACCCACTGGCAAAACCCTCATGAAAATATTTTCTAACTTAGGTTTTCCTCTTAAACTTAGTAAGCAGAGTTAATTTATAATTTTTATCTGATGATTCCAATATCTTTAGTTTCTGTTTTCTGCTTTTTTCCCCCTCACTTACAGTACCTTGTTTCCTTTTGTCTTTGTAATCTGTGGCTCAGAGCTGCTCATTTCTCTTGGACAATTTATTGTGGGAGTTGTTGGAACACCTAGGAAAAAGATGTCTTTATTAGAGCTACTGGTTTGTGGTTGCAAAGTTTCAGAGATGTTTTCCCCTTTTGCTGTGTTTGCTCAGTGCCAAAGCTACATTCTTTGATGCCACCTGTAGGTAGGGGTTTTAACTCTGGATAATTAATACTCATACTGAGAATTTAGTCCTTTAACCTCAACTTCATTGGGGAAAGGGACTTACACCTCCTCATCACACTTCCCCAGTGTCTGAGACTGCCCTAGTTTCCTCATCTGTAAAGACAATGTTAGTAGCATTTGGTTGTGGTGAGGATTATTGAAGTTATTATATGTAAGTGTTCAGAACAATGCCTCAAATTTAGGGAGCACTGTGTATTACTTATTATTTGGTGGGTGTTGGGTTTTATGTTATGTCTCTTGCCCCATGAAGCCACCAATATGTGATTGATTATGCTTGGGTGAGCAAACGCCGTTAGGGCAAAAGTGAGTTTGGCTTGCTTTCCTGTATAGTTCTTAGCCTGGTTATTCTTTGTTAGAATTGGATGATTTAAAAAAAGAAAATTCTCTATCATCCATTGATCTGTCTTATAATCTGTTTGCCATATAACTAGAAACAGTACTCTGTTACTGGTTTTTTCTTTTTATTCCTTTCCTGTGACTTGTATCAGTTTTTCTGACTCCTGAAAAAAACACCTTTCAAGTTTTCCATCTTTTCTAATATAAATGTTAAATCTATAAAATCTTCACTACATACCGCTGTAGTAATATTTTGCAAACTTAATGTTTTTATTATTGTTCATTTACAACATTTTCTAATTTGCTATGATTTATTCTTGACCCCTTTGTTACCTGGAAGTACATTTTAAAAGTCTAATTTGTATTTTTCATTTGTTATATTTTTATGACCTATTCCTGTCTTAACTGAATTTGTCTAGAGCATGTCATCTGTATTCTTTGATACCTTTTCATATTTGATGCATTTTATTTTCCATTTTTTATTTATAACTTTTTAATATACTTTGTCTTTATATTTGAACAAATTTATGTATCTTGCACTTTACATATAGCTTAGTATATTTAATCAATAATCTCTTAATGAGTTTTTCTATTAACATTCATTGTAATTATATATAGATTTTTACCATCTTTTGAGAGTTTTTCTGTATGATTTGCTTTGCTTTTAATATACTTCTTTTTTCACATTTTTTTCATTGGATTTTTTTCCATTTTAGTAGTTAGAATTTAACCTAAATACTTAAAATCTAAAGTATCGCTATCCTCTTTTTAAAAAATTAAAGCATTCAGAAATACTGAACTCTGAATATCTCTTATCATATTTTTATCTCTACTTTGTTTTTAATCCCCTAACTAGAGTTTATTATTGTTTCATCAGCTGATGTTTATGTAGCTTTCCCCACAAATTTGTCAATTCCTTTACCTAAGCCTGAATTTCACTGGTCTGTGGTTTTTAATTATTTTTTTAGACCCTAAAGACCAGATTGAGTGAAACAGCTCATTTCCCTTCTCATCTCTTTATGCAGGTAGACTTTTATTTATGTGTAGTTATCATTGAATCTGTAAACTGTTTAAACAAGTCATTCAGAATCATTCAAGTTGTAGCTGTAATATAATTATGCATAGAACATTGCACCCAATGTGAATCAAGCCTCAATTTTGAGATATCAAAGTATCTCAAGCCTCAGAATTCTATTTGACTCATTTTTAAACTTCAGACCTACACAGTAACTTTCACTAACTTTAGCTTTGATTAAAATATTGAACATAAATAAATCACTGAGAGCTGAACTGTTTCATTTTTTTATTAACTCACATCCTTTAACGAAATACTATATTTCAAATCATTAAAAAAATATCAGAAACTGCCTTGGACAGGTAGATAATCAGTGAATGTTTGTTGAGTTTGATTATTGAAAAAGATTAGTATGAGAAAAGTTATTCTGACTGTAACCAAAGAGGGATGTATGTTATAAAAACACATTAGAGAAATTTTGACAATTCTCAAAGGGGGCATTTTAAGAACAATTAAATTTAATTCCTACTCTTGACACTTGATGTAAAAAATGCAAATATTTCAGATAATCAAATGTAGTTTTTTCCACAGCAGTGTTCATTTCAGCAATTATTACTTATTATAAGTTATTTATAAAACAAAAGATCCTGAAATATATTAATACTTAAAATGGAACAAGAGGCAAATGTAGTAACAGCATATATGTGTCAGATGTGATTAGAATACGTGAAATTTAAATCAAAATCCCAATGTGATATATTTCAAAACTCAATTCTTGTCCTTTAAGAATTTCTTCCTAGTTACTAATGTGGACAGTCTTGTCACTTGACATAATGAAGTATAACCTCAGCTTTTTTTGAACATCAATTGTTTATTTACTAAGAGCCTTTGATAGTATATAAACTAGGTGTTTTGACACAGAAAACCTAACCACATTAAGTACTTCAATGCAACTTTGCCATCTACAAAGCTCTTCCCTATGAAGAAGAAATTCCCCTCCCGATTCTTCATGAAATGCCCCTGAGGAACTTAAAAATACCACTCCAAAACCCCATCCTGGGCCAGTTAGGTTGACTTTTATTGTTATAAACATTGTGCTGATATTGCACACTGAATTGGCAAGATTTTATAGCAATAAATATCTGAAAGGAAATGAAGTGAAAGATTTAACCTAAGTCAGCTGTGTCTACTGTAACCTTGCTAGCTCTGAGTATGATGTCTGGTGCGTTTGGGGCAATTTGCATAGAATGAGGAAAGGTGGGATGATGAGGTCCTTATTTACAATGTGAGTGGGAGTTCGGTAAGTAGGCAATGCTTGGGTCAGTGTATGTCTTGGTATTTTTAAAATAGCAATTCATTATCAAAGTAGTTCAATTTTTTTAAATGAATTTCTCTTGTCCCCCTTTCCATCATTTTGATTAAAAAGAGAAGTGATTGACATACAGGTTTTCCAGACTGAGGTAGCCAGTGGATCACAAGAGGATTTATTAGAGTTGTTAGAAGTTTAGGCTTTGCTTGCTTGTTTTTCCTTTTTATGGGGAGAGGAAAGTTACTTGATTAAAAATAGAAAAACACAAGAAGATATTTTAATTACAGTACTGTCAGGTTCTGGGAAGAGAAGAGAGATGAAGAAAAAGGTAATACAGTGAACAATTTAGATGCAGGAATAAATTAATGTTTAAAATGAAATAGGTAATGAAGCAGTAAGATTTTATAAAAACAAATGAGAGGGGAAATTGCTCAGTACTTAACATTTTGTTCTTTCTCCATTTGAAAGTATATTGCTCACATTATTTGGTTGTTCATGGATATGAGTATTCAGGTTCCGGGAAATAATAGGCATGTTAAAAGTGTGTTTATTCATTGTATTTGCTTTCTGGAATGTTTCTTAGTTTTTTCCCTGAGAAAATCCTCATACTATTATAATATTTATGATGGACTTGAGTTGTAGACTTAATGAGAACATCTATGTTTTTCCATTTTCCCCTGAGGCTCATTTGATAGAAAGAGCATAAAACCTATAATCTCTTTCCTTTGAATATGGACCAGTAAGGTGGTTCCTTGATAATAATTCAACACGCACTTCACCAAGAGTGATTTTCCATCTAAGACCTTGCAAAATGTGTGCACTTATGCTCTTGATTACCCTTTGTCTCAATGGGAATGAAAAGTTATGGACTGTGATCATATGTGTAAAGTCAGTATGATGCTATTGTTATTGAATATTCAAAAATTGTTGTATTATTTAGGAGGTAGATCCCTTTAAATATAATTTTTAATTGAAATTCCATTTGGAAAATTGTAGTTTATTAGAAGAGTCCATTACCATCTTACTATTACTATCTAGTAGTTGCTTCTTTTTATTACAGGGACAGTCCCAAATCCAGAAAGCTTGCTTCACTAATTACATTGTTTTTAGTGAAAGCAAAAGTTATAGTCTTCATGGTCCAAAGGAAAACCTGCTGAAAGCTATTTGTTCCTTCTTGGTAATTGGCAACTGGCTCCAAATTTTAAAGTAAGAGTTGCCTATATGTTTATTTTCATATTGGAATGGACTTTCAAGCTGTGTGAGGAGTCAGGAAATTTTTCTTTCTAGCAAGCCCTGTGTTAGATATCCAGATGACTAAGGCACAGTTCCCATCCACAAGCTCGGTCTAGAGGTCAGACCAATGAAAAGTACAGTTGGCTCTTGATCAACACAGGTTTGGACTACACAAGTCCTCTTATACATGGATTTTTTTTCAATAAACACAATGGAAAATTTTTTAGAGATTTGTGACAATTTGAAAAAATATTTTTTTCTCTAGCTCACTTTATTATAAAAATGCAGTATGTAATATGTATAACATACAAAATATGTGTTAGTCAACTGTTTATGTTATCAGTAAGGCTTCCAGTCAACAGTAGGCTATTAGTACTTAAGTTTTGGGGGAGTCAAAAGTTATATGCAGATATTCGACTGTGTGGGGTTAGGGCCCCAACCTTGAGTTGTTCAAGGCTCAACTTGTACTGACGAATAGTCCTAGATAAAGGTGATCGGGATGTAATGTAATGAAGTCATCGTGAGAATGCAGATGTCTTGGGACTCAGGAGACACTGGTGAGCAATACTGAATGGCCAGTAGCAGTAGAGAAGAAAACTCACGTATGATATTTGGTTTGGGTAAATGAGTGATTGATGATTTCCTGATTAAAATAGAGAACATGTGAGCAGGAGCAGATCTGGATTAGGCAGTGAGTTTTTTTGGACTTATCTCTCTGAGTGAAAGAGTACATGCTCTGAAGTCAGGGCCTCTTCCAAGAGCTTATTCTTTTTTTTATTTTTATTGAAGGGTAGTTGACAACAGTATTACATTACATTAGTTTCAGGTGTACAACACAGTGATTCAACATTTATATACATGATAATTCTAGGTACCAGCTATCACCATACCAAGTTGTTACAATATTTTGACTATATTCCTTATGCTATACATTACATCCCGGTTACTTATTTATTTTACATTTGGAAGTGTGTTTATATATATATATTTTTTTTTTTTGTGAGGGCATCTCTCATATTTATTGATCAAATAGTTGTTAACAACAATAAATTTCTGTATAGGGAGGTCAATACTCAATGCACAATCATTAATCCACCCCAAGCCTAATTTTCGTCAGTCTCCAATCTTCTGATGCATAACGAACAAATTCTTACATGGAGTACAAATTCTTACATAGTGAATAAGTTACATGGTGAACAGTGCAAGGGCAGTCATCACAGAAACTTTCGGTTTTGTTCATGCATTATGAACTATACACAGTCAGTTCAAATATGAATATTCATTTGATTTTTAAACTTGATTTATATGTGGATACCACATTTCTCTATTATTATTATTTTTAATAAAATGCTGAAGTGGTAGGTAGATACGAGATAAAGGTAGAAAACAGAGTTTAGTGTTGTAAGAGAGCAAATGTAGATGATCAGGTGTGTGCCTGTAGACTATGTGTTAATCCGAGCTAGACGAGGGCAATAAACATCCATGTATGCAGAAGATTTCTCTCAGAACATGAGGGGGGAGATTCTAAGCCTCACCTCTGCGCTCCCCATTTTCTCACCAGATGGCCCCCTGCGACTGTGCCTGTCTTAGGTTGTTCCTCCCTTGAGGAATCTTACCCGTCTCTGGCTAACCAGTCATCTTCCGGGGCCATACAGGGAAATGTTAAGTTGGTAAGTGAGAGAGAAGCCTTATTGTTTGAAAAGGTTAGCTTTTTACTTCTTTGCATATTTATGCCCTGTGGCTTCTATGCCCAGCATTTGTCTTGAGGTGTCTTTACCACTTGGAAGAATTATGATACTCGGTAAATTCAACATGTGGCACGAGTTCTATTTAAAGGTTGTGATTAGGTAGGAAGAAGAAAAGCTATAGAAGTAGCAGGCAGAGGAAAACCTGGGAAGATTGATTATTTCTTTGAAATATCTTCTTGTAGAGTAACTTCAGCATGGATAGGTTTTAAACTACTAATTAAATTGTGCACACACATTAACATAATAGGAATATAGTTACCTAATCAAAGCATACCTGCAATTACCAGCCATCTCCAGTGAAACCAAGAAAACCAGTTAGGCACCTTAGGCATTTGTGAAAACTTATCTATGATATGGTGGATATTGTCCGACTAAACTTAAACAGTCTGAGAGAATCCAAGAGCTTATTCTTAAAGAAATTTCCTCACTTGATTAATGTGAGAGAAGAAAAAAAGTGAGGTTTACAAAAACACAAAAACATAAAGAAGAGAAGACATATTGTTCAATTTTATCCAGTTCTATTCCAAGGATTCAGTGGTTTGGGAGTTAAGGGTCATACAGATAATATCTTACTATGAGCAAAGTTTTCTTTAAAAGTCTAAAAGTGTAAATAAGAATGTTGTAGATGCTTATATTGAAGGCAGTGCATTTTCAAGCACTCATCTTTGGGATCCTGTATCACTTCATAAATCCATAGTATAATCTTAATCATGTTGTCATGGTTTTTGATATTAAGGACATAGACTGAGTCTTTGTATTTCTGAGACCTGTACACAGTTATATGCTTATTTTGTAATTAGAACAAAATAGGCCCCCAAAATATTTTATGAAGTACCCATTAAGTAATTGATGCACCAATTACAGATTATTTAATCACTTTCTTTAAATAAGATATTATTTCCCAATTTAGAAAATATTACATTGTCATTTTGTGAAATAAATATTTATTTCACACTTGAAATAAAGTAATTCATATATTACGAACACTCATATTCAGGTGGAACATTCTAACATGTAACTGCTATACATTATTGTTACTCTATCACATCATGCTATTTCATTTGAAATATTTTTGTAATCTGTAATTAGTTTGATTATTTCTTTGTTTTATATGTAGTTCCTCATTAACTGCAAGCTCCATGAGAAAAGGGAGCCTACCTGTCTAATTACCTCCATATCCTCCGTGTGTAGTATAGTACCTGGTTCTTAGGGCTCAATATATCTCTCTTGAGTTAAAAAATTAATGGATTTTAGAAATCAAATTATATAGCCCTGCTAGGGAAGAAATAGGTGAGAGCTGATTTGTAATCATAACAGATAAGTAGAAACAGATAGTAGAATTGTTATAAATAAAGCTTTATCTATTTCCTACATGTAACAAAGTTAGTAGTATTTAGAATATCATAGGCCAGGCACTGTACTAGATCTTTTAGTCCCATTTAATGGTTACTTGCCCATGTCATACAGTTGAGTCAGGATTTGAAACCAAGTCTCTAAAGTGCCAAACCTATGGAAGGTGCATTTCCATTAAACCACAACATGATATTCTTCTTTGCAATTAAATGAACTTTTTCAGTGATTTAAATAACACAAAGTTGAAAAGTTATTTGCAGATAAGTTTATGTAATTAAAATTAAAATTATAAAATGGAGATATTCTTCCTTGCCCTCAGAAGAGATGTGTTGAATGATAGGACTTCCATTGTACAGGTATTTGGCCAAGTGTCTCATGCTGAGATATATCCTAAATGTGTATTACTATCCTTACAGTAAATTATGTCAGATCATAGCAAGGAAGGACATAAGATAAAATACATGTCAATTATGAAAATAGGGAAAACTAAAGCATTTTCTTTCACTATATCCTCATAATTTACCCCAAAGCATTGTGAAAGATTGTTCTCTTGAGACACAAGGACAGTAATAAAACTAAATGTTTTCCTTTTTGTTTTCTATGGAAACTTAACTTTCTGTTTGTGTACACAGAGGAATAAATGTCATTGCCAGAATTATTCCAAAGATTTATATTATACTTCATACTTCAAATAAAGACAGGTCCCTGTAGGCCAGTTTGTATGAATTTTTCCAGTGAGCATAAGAATAAGAAAACTAAAACTAAGGTCAAAATTACCTTCCTGAAAAATGTATGCAATAAAAATGTCCTTTCTCTGCAAATCCTGTGGAAATATCAAGAGGACTTTTTCTCATAAATGAATAAAGTGATCTTGAATTCCATATAGAATAATAAAATCATCAATAGCTAAGACGCTTGTAAAAAAGGTGAAGAATAAAGGGAGCCTTTCTTTATAGATCCAGAGTGCATTATTAAGCATTATGATCAAATCAATGGTAGTCCATGGGAATAAGCAAACAGACCAGTGGAATGAATCAGAGGACCCAGAAATAGATCCAGGCTTAGATGATAATTCAAATATGACAAAGGATAGACTTTCCTTTGAGTGAGATGGCACAGGAAGAAACAGTGAGGCAAAAGTGGCTTCCATATGAAAAAGAAAATGTAAAATTTTGCCCATTTCATATCACTGTCAAAAACACATTTCAGATAGATTCATATTTAAATATAAAAATTAAACAATGAATATCTCAGAAAAAAATCGAGGAGTGTATATATATATATATAATCTTGAAGTTAGAGAGATCTTCTTACCAAGACTAGAAATTCAGAAGCTATTTAAAAGATACAGAAATGGTTGGCAATATTAAAAAAAAAACAGTTGATATATGAAACACTGCCATTAACAAATAAATGGCAGATTTAGAAAAAAGTTTGTAGAACAGATGATGGTCAAGGATTAAGATTTATTCATGGTTTTAAGTTCTATTTTAAAAAGACAAATTAATAGGAAAATTGTCAAAGAATTTGAAGAGGCAGTTCAGAGAAGAGCCAATCTAAATAAATGGCCACCAAACGTGAAAAGATGGCATCACTATTAAGTAAGGAAATGTAAATTAAATTAATAGATGTTTTCGAATGTTTATCTAACTGGAAACCATTTTAAGGCTCTAATACCCATTTCTCACTATAATGCTGAAAAAGGGTCAAAATGTCAAAATTTCCTAGTGTTTTGGGGAAAGCAATTTGGCAATATATGTAAAAAAAGAAAAATCACATAACCTTTGGGTAAGCAATCTTAATCCTGGGAATCTATCCTACAGAGATAGAAGCAGCCAATATAAGAATATATGTTCAAAGATGGGTGCTTCAGCATTGTTAATAATGTCAAAATCTGGAAAATGACATCGATTCCCAAAACAAAGCTAGAAGCCATACTAGAAGCTCTGTTATACAAAAGTCAGGACAAATACATATATATCTGTGTCTGTATTAAAGTATTTATGTGTATTCAAATGTATGCAAATTTGTATATACATATACATATATATGCTTATATGAACATAGAAAAAAGTAAAAACAAAAAAGGACACACATGATATCAACATGCATTGTCTTGGATGGCATAAGTCATGTTTGAGGACAGGTGGAGATGAAGAGGAGGAGAGAGGCAGAAACAAACCATATCTTTAAATTTTTTCATTTAAAATACCTCAATCCATTTGATGAAATCTAATTTAAGTAAAATTACATTTGTAAAAAGAGTCATTTTTATCCCTCAGAGTCCATAAAGCAAAATCCTCTTCTATTTCAGGTAGACAGAAGTTTGTTACAGCTACTCTTTGTAACTGAAATGGGAACCATGTTGAGTCACGCTGCCTGCCCAAATCTCTCTTTTTTTGAAATAAAAGTGGTTATTCACTCTCTTCTCAAACATTCCAAAGAAATTTAGACTTATTGGATACAAAGGAAAAAATGGGTACACAGACTTCTTTAGCCACCACTGAAAACATGTGGGGCTGTTTATCTGGCGGCAGCCTGTTGAATGGAGTATCCAGTTATTATTACCATTGTTGTGTAAGCTTGAGATAATTGTAATGTGCAACTCTCTGTGTCTTAACTTCCTGGCAGAATCATGATGCTAATATGTATTCTGACGGTCAGGCCAGAGATTTCCTTCCTGATTATTTCATCTAGAGAGAGCCTTTTATACACGTAATATTCTACCTGTGGACAATGATGGGCTATTCATTCGTTCTGATTCCATTCAATTAAAATAGCCTTTTTAGAGCGTTATTTAAATAATAATATAATATGAATAGATTATTTTTCAAAGTCATCTCAGTGCACTGATTTTCACAAAGATGGTCATCTGTGTCTTTAGCCCCTCAGAACTTAGCTCTCTAGCACTTCCTGTTTCATTCATCTGAGTAGAGTCCAGGCCATACAATTTGTACATCATTCATAGAAAACCTTCTCAGGCTTCATCCCTCACTGAGTACATATTTTACATGTAACTTTCTCCCATTACCTCATTTTATTTTTAAACAGGAAACCATAAGAGGCTAATTGGAAGGGCAGACAGGGGTGCCACAGCTAGCAGCGTGGTGTAGTGCTCAAGAGCTCCTATTCTTCTGTGTTTCAGCATCTTCACCTGTGAAATGGTGCCCCTGTCATGTGTGGGTTGTGAGCATTACATGAAGTAATATTGTAAGTGCTTAGGTAATGCTTGGCAAAAAGTAAGCACTCAATAATTGTTAGTTATTGTTAGAGGTAAACACACTACAGCAATTACCATTGAAAAATATCACTTCACAGAAAGGTGGGGGGAAGAAAACCTTCTAAAAAAGCAAACACGAAAATCTTAAAAAGCACAGAAATCTTGGGCTTACTGTGTGTAGGGGCAAAGAGTACCTATGAAACTTAGGACCCTCAGTATAATAAGATTATAGTTGAGTGCAGTAATATGTATGAGTTATGACAACCTCAGGTCACTAAAAAAATTGACTTGCATTTGGCATACCCTAAGAAAATTGAAATGTATATGATTACAATTCCAAATGATTCTTTTAGGATCATTTACAATTAAAAAAGTATTGATGTTTAATTCCCAGTTATCAAAAAACGAAGTTGTCCCAAAGGATTCATTATTTGAGGGTGGTAGAAAGCTCAGTTGTGTGTAATTTTTGGCAAATGTTATTTTGTACAATTCTTTCATAAGATGTTTCTTCAAATATATGAACTGTAAAATATGTTGACTATGACATGTTAAAATTAAAATCTAAATTGTAACTTCATTAGTACTGAGTTTTTAGCTTAGAAACTTCTACCACATACTGCATTATCATGTATAATCTTCATTAAAAAGTGAGATAATGTTCAGTTTAAAGATGAGAAAACAGAATCTGAGATTAAATCTGTATTGGTTTCCTGTTGTTATAAACCAGTAATAAATCACACAAATTTAATGGCTTTTAAACAACACAAATTGTCTTACATTTCTAGAGGTTGGAATCTCACTGGACTAAATCAAGGTGTGATTCCTCCTGGAAGCTTTAAAGATGTGGTTCCTCACCATTCCCACCTTCTAGAGGCCACCTGCATTTGTCTGCTTGTAACCCCTTCCTCCATCTTCAAACAGCATCTTTGAATTTCTTTCTCTGACTTTAATACTCCTACCTCCCTTTTATAAAGACCCCTGATTACATTGGGTTCACTCATATAAACCAAGATAATCTCCCTGTCTGAAGAACCTTAACTTAATCCCATCAGTAAAGTTCCTTTTACCACAAGATTAACATATATTCACAGGTTTTGAAGACTGGAATATGGACATTTTTCTGCCTGTCATAACATTACTTCCTCAATCTCAAATAGCAAATAGGTGGAAGATTTTTTTCTCCAAATCTAGTAGTATGCTTTTGGGCGATGAAAATGTTCTAAAATTAGATGATTAGAACCACAGTGGATTATGCACAACTGTGGATATACCAGAAACACTTTAAATATTAAATGTTATTGTATGAGTGATATTTTAAATTGTTTAAAAATCCAGTAGTGAATAGTATAATAGCAAAATGTAATTTTTGAGCATCTAATGTGTGAAAGCATAGTGGTAGTTATGAAATAGTGCTGGACACTTACTGCTTTATTAACCCAGAGCAGTAAAAAGTTCTCCTGAAAAATATTCCTTTACAACTATATCATATAAATGAAAGGGGTCAACTTCTCAGCCCCTCAGCCCGAGCCACAGCTTGGACACTGCAGCTAAGCCATCAAATGGTCTGGGCAATAGTGCTCCATGTACAGAGAATGTGATCCAAGATGGACCAATCAGCCTTCTGTTGAAGGATTTTTATGATTGGGGCTTGAGGGTAAAATCTCTTTTCTCTCTGGTGAATTGTTAAAAAAAAAAAGTTAGTCTGTAACTATCAGTGGCTATTTTTCATTCCCACAATTCCCTTACCATCCCAGATACTTGTGACAGGAGAAATCCACTTAAAAAGGAGACAACAGTTAGAAGGGGAAGCTTGATATCTTCCGAATTCCAATGTCCATTGGGCCAACTCTACCTTATCCTCCCTGTTGTTCTGATATTATTTAAACTAATAGAATTTGGGGTTAATGCCTAGAACAAAAGTTCTATCCTCCACTACCTTAGAGTATATATAAAGGTTTGGAAGATTAAATAGGTATCTAAGCTTGAAAGCAAAACATGGAAACAAGTGAGTTGTGATGATAGTAAATATGAAAATGAGGGAATTTGTGATTAATTTCCAAATGAGAAACACAGATAACCAGCTCATGAATTCAGAGGAGGGAGACAACAGTGTGGTTTGGGAGATCTGAAAAGAGTTCTTGGACAGAAAGGATCAAGACTATAGTTATACCTTGAAAATAGATACTTTGAGTTTTCCCATGGGATCATCCATGCCAGTTTGTTGAAATGAATTTCATTGGGAGAGGGATCTAAGAAAGATCCTTCAGAGGCTGGTAAGACATGTCTTGGACAAGAAAGGAGAAAAGACACTCATGCATGATTTTAGCAAGGCTCTGTTTAGATGCTAACACTGATGGGCATAAAGCAGAATTTTATTATAGGACAAATGCCCCATTTACCTTTTCTCCTAGGTCATGTAATAAAAATGATAAATTCTGGCTTTTTGCAAAATCAGTTAAACTTTTAATCTGATGGAAGATTAATGAAATGCTACCAGAATCAAGTGAAGTTGGATTCTGGTCAAAGATGCAGAAGATCTTAAATGATAAACATTTAAAAATAATCAGCCCAAGTTCCACTAACTCTTAAGAAAATGCACAACTTTGAATTATACTTGTGTAGCTTTGATGCCTCATGTTATTTTGAACCCTGATCTTGACTCATGAAACTCTGTTGCCTAACTTGGAAGAATTGACAAAATGTCCCTAAAAGCTGCCTCATTTTCCATAATTCATTTCTTCTGAATTCCTTTTCCTAACACATATCCCATGGGTAAAACTATCATTGTGGTCACTTCAACAGTGAACTTAAATAGTCCTTAAGAGCCTTTCATCAAGATATTATTTTCTCATAAAGAAAGAGGAAAAAATAAATTTAAGTTTCTAACACTGAGAATGATTTTCATCTGGCTTCCGCAAAGGAAATGCTACTAATATCCTGAAAAATATATTTCCTTTGCACATGAAAAGATGCTCCACATCGCGAATTATCAGGGAAATGTAAATTAAAACCACAATAAGATATCACCTCACATCAGTTAGGATGGCCACTACCCAAAAGACAAACAACAACAAATGTTTGCTAGGAGGTGGAGAAAGGGGATGCCACATGCACTGCTGGTGGGTATGTAAATTAGTTAAACCATTGTGGAAAGCAGTATGGAGGTTCCTCAAAAAACTCAAAACAGAAATACCATTTGACCCAGGAATTCCACTCCTAGGAATTTATACTAAGAATGCAGGGGCCCAGTTTGAAAAAGACAGATGCACCCCTATGTTTATTGCAGCACTTTTTACAATAGCCAAGATATGGAAGCGACCTAAGTGTCCATCAGTAGATGAATGGAAAAAGAAGTTGTGGTACATATACACAATGGAATATTATTCAGCCATAAGAAGAAACCAAGTCCTACCATTTGCAACAACATGGATGGAGCTAGAGGTTATTATGCTCAGTGAAATAAGCCAGGCAGAGAAAGACAAGTACCAAACGATTTCACTCATCTGTGGAGCATTAAGAACAAAGCAAAAAGTGAAGGAACAAAACATCAGCAGACTCACAGACTCCAAGAATGGACTAACAGTTACCAAAGGGAAAGGGACTGGGGAGGATGGGTGGGAAAGGAGGAAGAAGGGGAATAAGGGGCATTACGATTAACACACATAATGTACGTGGGGCATGGGGAAGGCAGTATAGCACAGAGAAGACAAGTAGTGACTCTATAGCATCTTACTATGCTGATGGACAGTGACTGTAATGGGGTATGTGGTGGGGAATTAATAATGGGGGGAATCTAGTAACCACAATGTAGCTCATGTAACTATATTAATGATACCAAAATAAAAAAATGTAAAAAAAAATATGTTTCCTTTGATTTCTTCTGACTGATTAACATATAACTATGAGCAAAATAGTAGAACTGTAGAACATAAGCACAGAAAGAAATGTCTTTGATGTTTAATCCTATACACCTCTTTAAATATGTCAATACTGAAGTCAAGAGAAGCTGAGATTTGTTAAGTCTGGGACTGAGCCATATCTAGAACAAAGACTTCTAAATTTCCAGGAAAAGAATTTTTAGATGATACCATGTTCTGTCCCTTGAAAAATATTGTTAAAGTATTGCTTAACTCAGAGAATTGCAGTGAAAATTTTTGTGCATGCTTTCTTTCAATCAGCATACATTATCTATAATTGTGCAGAGTTTGAAAACAGCTTATATTTTTGTTTTTTACTTTGGTGTATTTTATTTTATTTAATTATTGTTATTATTTTTTAAAATTTCTTATTAAGGTGTGATTGATATACAATCTTATGAAGGTTTCACATGAAAGAACAATGTGGTTATTACATTTACCCATATTATCAAGTCCACAACCATAACCCAATGCAGTCACTGTCCATCAGTGCAGCAAGATGCCACCGATTCACTATGTCCCTTCTCTGTGATACACTTTTCTCCCTGTGATCCCCCACACCATGTGTACTAAACATAATACCCCTCAGTCCCCTTCTCCCTCCCTCCTCACCTGCCCTCCCACATCCCTCCCCTTTGGTAACCACTAGTTCATTCTTGGAGTCTCTGAGTCTGCTGCCATTTTGTTCCTTCAGTTTTGCTTCATTGTTATACTCCACAAATGAGGGAAATAATTTGGCATTTGTCTTTCTCCACCTGGCTTATTTCACTGAGCATAACGTCCTCTAGCTCCATCCATGTTGTTGCAAATGGTAGGATGTGTTTCTTTCTTATGGCTGAATAGTACTCCATTGTGTATATGTACCACAACTTCTTTTTCCATTCATCTACTGATGGACACTTAGGTTGCTTCCATATCTTTGCTATTGTAAAAAGTGCTGTGATATACATAGGGGTGCATATGACTTTTTGAATCTGAGAAGTTGCATTCTTTGGGTAAATTCCAAGGAGAGGGATTCATGGGTCAAATGGTATTTCTATTTTTAGTTTTTTGAGGAACCTCCATATTGCTTTCCACAATGGTTGAACTGGATTACATTCCCACCAGCAGTGTAGGAGGGTTCCCCTTTCTCCGCATCCTCGCCAGCATTTGCTGTTCTTCGTTTTTTCTGTGCTGGCCATCCTTACTGGTTTGAGGTGATATCTCATTGTGCTTTTAAATTGCATTTCCCTGATGATAAGTGATATGGAGCATCTTTTCATGTGTCTGTTGGCCATCTGAATTTCTTCTTTGGAGAACTGTCTCTTCATATCCTCTGCCCATTTTTTAATTAGGTTATTTGCTTTTTGGGTGTTGAGATGTGTAAGTTCTTTATATATTTGGATGTTAACCCCTTGTTGGATATGTCATTTACAAATATATTCCCCCATATTGTAGGATACCTTTTTGTTCTTTTGATGGTATACTTTGCTGTACAGAAACTTTTTAGTTTAATGTAGTCCCATTGTATTTTGATAGGAATTGCATTGAATCTATAGATTGCTTTAGGCAAGATGGCCATTTTGACAATATTAATTCTTCCTAATCCATGAGCATGGGATGTGTTTCCATTTATTGGTATCTTCTTTAATTTCTCTCTAGTGTCTTACAGTTTTCAGAGTATAGGTCTTTCACTTCCTTGGTTAGTTTTATTCCTAGGTATTTAATTCTTTCTGATGCAGTTGTGAATGGAATTGTTTTCCTGATTTCTCCCTTTGCTACTTCATTGTTGGTGTATAAGAATGCACAGATTTCTGTGTATTAATTTTGTGTCCTGCAACTTTGCTGAATTCAGATATTAGATCTAGTAGTTTTAGAGTGGATTCTTTAGGATTTTTTGTGTACAATATCATATCATCTGCAAACAGGGATAGGTTAACTTCTTCCTTGCCAATCTGGATGCCTTTTATTTCTTTGGGTTGTCTAATTGCCGTGGCTAGGACCTCCAGTCCTATGTTGAATAGATGTGGGGAGACTGGGCATCCTTGTCTTGTTCCCAATCTTAAAGGAAAAGCTTTCAGCTTCTTGCTGTTAAATATAATGTTGACTGTGGGTTTGTCATATATGGCCTTTATTATGTTGAGGTACTTGCCCTCTATACCCATTTTGTTGAGAGTTTTAATAATGAATGGATGCTAAATTTTATCACATGCTTTTTCAGCATCTATGGATATGATCATGTGGTTTTTGTCCTTCTTTTTGTTGATGTGGTGGATGATGTTGATGGATTTTCGAATGTTGTACCATCCTTGCATCCCTGAAATAAATCCTACTTGATCATGATGGATGATCTTTTTGATGTATTTTTAAATTCAGTTTGCTAATATTTTGTTGAGTATTTTTGCATCTATGTTCATCAGGGATATTGGTCTGTAATTTTCTTTTTTTTGTAATGTCTTTGCCTGGTTTTGGTATTAGAGTGATGCTGGCCTCATGGGATGAGTTTGGAAGTTTTCCCTCCTCTTCAATTTTTTGGAAATCTTTAAGGAGAATGGGTATTAGGTCTTCACTAAATGTTTGATAAAATTCAGTGGTGAAGCCATCTGTTCCAGGGACTTCGTTCTTCGGTAGTTTTTTGATTACCAGTTCGATTTCATTGCTGGTAATTGGTCTATTTGGATTTTCTGTTTCTTTCTTGGTCAGCTTTGGAAGGTTGTATTTTTCTAGAAAGTTGTCCACTTCTAGGTTATCCAGTTTGTTAGCATATAATTTTTCATAGTATTCTCTAACAATTCTTTGTATATTTGTGGTGTCCATAGTGATTTTTCCTTTTTCATTTCCAAATCTGTTTATGTGTGTAGACTCTCTTATTTTCTTGATAAGTTTGGCTAGGGGTTTGTCTATTTTGTTTATTTTCTCAAAGAGCCAGCTCTTGCTTTCATTGATTCTTTCTATTGTTTTATTCTTCTTAATTTTATTTATTTCTGCTCTAATCTTTATTATGTCCCTCCTTCCTCTGACTTTAGGCCTCATTTGTTCTTCCTTTTCTAGTTTCATTAATTGTGAGTTTAGACTGCTTATATGGGATTGTTCTTCATTCTTGAGGTAGGCCCGTATTGCAATATACTTTCCTCTTAGCACAGCCTTGGATGCTTCCCACAGATTTTGTGTTGTTGAATTATTGTTGTCATTTGTCTCCATATATTGCTTGATCTCTGTTTTTATTTGGTCATTGATCCATTGGTTATTTAGGGTAATGTTTTGAAGCCTCCATGTGTTTGTGGGATTTTTCATTTTCTTTGCATTATTTATTTTGAGTTTCATACCTTTGTGGTCTGAGAAACTGGTTGGTCCAATTTCAATCTTTTTGAATTTTCTGAGGCTCTTTTTGTGGCCTAGTATATGATCTATTCTTGAAAATGTTCCATATGCACTTGAGAAGAATGTGTGTTCTGCTGCTTTTGGGTGTAGATTACTGTAGATGTCTTTTAAGTCCATCTGTTCTAAAGTGTTGTTCAGTCCCTCTGTGTCCTTATTTTTTTCTGTCTGTTTGATCTGTCCTTCAGAGTGAGTGGAGTGTTGAAGTCTCCTAGAATGAATGCGTTGCATTCTATTTCCCCTTTTAATTCAGTTAATATTTATTTCACATATGTAGGTGCTCCTGTGTTGGGGCACAGATATTTATAATGGTTATATCTTCTTGTTGGATTGACCCCTTTATCATTGTATAATGTCCTTCTTTGTCTCTTGTGACTTTCTTTGTTTTGAAGTCTATTTTGTCTGATACAAGTGCTGCAACACTTGCTTTTTTCTCTCTATTAGTTGCATGAAATATCTTTTTCCATACCTTCACTTTTAGTCTGTGTATGTCTTTGGGTTTAAGGTGAGTCTCTTGTATGCAGCATTTAGTGACTCTATGTCTTTTGATTGGTGCATTCAGTCCATTTACATTTAGGGTGATTATTGATAGGTAGGTACTTATTTCCATTGCAGACTTCAGATTCATGGTTACCAAAGATTCAAGGTTAACTTCCTTATTATCTAAGAGTCTAACTTAACTCACTTAATATGCTATTACAAATACAAGGTAAAAGTTCTTTTCTTTTTCTCCTCCTTTTTCTTTCTCCTCCATTCTTTATATATTAGGTATCACATTCTGTACTCTTTGTCTATCCCTTGATTGACTTTGGGGATAGTTAAATTAATTTTGCATTTGCTTAGTAATTAGCTGTTTTACTTTCTTTACTGTGGTTTTATTACCTCTGGTGACAGCTATTAAACCTTAGGAACATTTCCATCTGTAGCAGTCCCTCCAAAATAGACTGTAGAGATGGCTTGTGGGAGGTAAATTCTCTCAGCTTTTGCTTATCTGGAAATTGTTTAATCCCTCCTTCCAATTTAAATGATAACCTTCCCAGATAAAGTAATCTTGGTTCCAGGCCCTTCTGCTTCCTTTCATTAAATACATTATTCCACTCCCTTCTGGCCTGTAAGGTTTCTGCTGAGAAGTCTGATGTTAGCCTGATGGGCTTTCCTTTGCATGTGGTCTAGTTTCTCTCTCTGGCTGCTTTTAGTAGTCTTTTCTTATCCTTGATCTTTGCCAATTTTATTACTATAAGGCTTGGTGTTGTCCTCCTTTGGTCCCTTGTGTTGGAAGATCTGCGCACCTCCATGGCCTGAGAGACTATGTCCTTCCCCAGATTGGGGAATTTTTCAGCAACTACCTCCTCAAAGACACTTTCTATCTCTTTCTCTCTCTCTTCTTCTTCTGGTACCTCTATAATGCGAATATTGTTCCATTTGCATTGGTCACACATTTCTCTTAATATTCTTTCATTCTTAGAGATCCTTTTTTCTCTCTGTGCCTCAGCATCTTTATATTCTTCTTCTCTAGTTTCTATTTCATTTATTGTCTCCTCCACTGTATCCAATCTGCTTTTAATACCCTCCATTGTGCTCTTCAACAATTGGATCTCTGACCGGAATTCATTCCTTAGTTCTTGCATATCTTTCTGTACCTCTATTAGCATGTTAATGATTTTTATTTTGAACTCCCTTTCAGGAAGATTCATGAGTTTCGTGTCATCTTTCTCAGGAGTTATGTTAATTTTACTCTGGACCATGTTTCTTTGGCATTTCATATTTGTATATGGCGCCCTCTATTGTCCAGAACCTCTACTCTCTGGAGCTGCTCAGCCCCAGAAACAATGTAGGGGGTTGCAGGGGAGTGGTATTGGTGCCTGGGAGGAGGAAAGAGCTGTTTTCTGCTTCCTGGCTGCTATGCCTGTCTCCACTGCCTGAACCAGTGGGCCGAGCACATAGGTATAAGCCTCTATGCTTTGCATTTGTAGTTGCTCTAGACAGATCTTCCCTCTGGCTGGCCTAACACCAGGGTAGGGTTTGCCGGTTTGGGAGCCAGGTGGGGCTGGCCAGGAGAAAGGAGCAGTAGTCTGCCTATCACAGAGGTGGTCCTTGGAGCTGTGTAGCCAGCAGGGAGCTGGAGCTCCTGGAAATCATGAAAGCTCCCAACCTGCTGGGCAGAATGCACTCAATTTTGTCTACCTGTCCTTCCTCCTGAGCAGTAAGCTCTGTGAAATCCTTGCCCCTTTAGCAGCCCTCTTGCTGTTAGGAAGTCTCTCAGACTGCCTTCCTTTCTTTTGTCCCAGAGCAGCCGGATATGGATCCCTGCTTTCAACAAGCAGCTGGAATCTCAGTCTCTCCTGGAATTCTGCCTGTGTTAGCTTTCCAATCCCCTAATCACAAGAGTATGATGAAAGCACCATGAAATGTAGGTTTGTGCTCCCAGAGCAGATCTCCGGAGTTGGGTATTCAGCAGTCCCAGGCCTCCACTACTTCCCTGATCAGTTTCTCTTCCTCCAGCCAGTGAGCTGGGGTGATGGAACAGCTTGGGTCATGCCAGGCCACAGCTTTGGTACATTACCCTGTTCTGTGAGGTCTGCTTTTTTCTCCAGGTGTATGCAGTCTGGTGCAGTCTTCTTTCCTGGTGCTCTTTCAGGATTAGTTGTATTAATTATATTTTCATATTATATGCTGTTTTAGGACGAAGCCTCTGTCTCACCTATCAACTGCCATCTTTAATCTCTATTTTGGTATATTTTTAAATGTTCATATGCAATAAGAATAATGTTAAAGTTTCATTATACATGACTTGAAAACATCTTAGATGAAAATCTTTAAAAATATATGGTAAAATTCAGGGGTGGAGGGGAATTTCTTAAAATACGTGAAATCTAGAAGACCACAAAAACTAAAAATTTTAGTATAAAGAATATATGGCTTAAGATCAAAGTCTATATTTTTTTATTAAGATATCATTGATATACACTGTTATGAAGGTTTCAAATAAAAACATTGTGGTTACTACATTCACCCATACTATCAAGTCTCCCACACACACATTCCATTGATGTCACAGTCCACCAGCATAGTAGGATACCACAGAGTCACTACTTGTCATCTTTGTGCTGCACTGTCTTCCCCATGCCCCCCTCACCACACCATGTGTGCCAATCATAATGCCTCTCAATCCCCTCCTCCATCCAACCCCACCCAACCTCCCCCAACCCTCCCCTTTGGTAACCACTAGACCCTTCTTGGAGTCCATGAGTCTGCAGCTGTTTTGTTCCTTCAGTTTTGCTTTGTTGTTCTACTCCACAAATGAGTGAAATCATTTGGTACTTGTCTTTCTCTGCTTGGCTTATTTCACTGAGCATGTTACCCTCTAGCTCCATCCATGTTGTTGCAAATGGTAGGATTTGTTGCCATCTTATGGCTGAATAATATTCCATTGTGTATATGTACCACTTCTTCTTTATCCATTCATCTACTGATCTACACCTAGGTTGCTTCCATATCCTGGCTATTGTAAATTGTGCTGTGATAAACATAGGGGTGCATATGTCTTTTTGAATATGAGAAGTTGTTTGGGTAAATTCCTAGGAGTGGAATTTCTGGGTCAAATTTATTTCTATTTTTAGTTTTTTGAGGAATCTCCATATTGCTTTCACAATGGTTGAACTAATTTACATTCCCACCAACAGTGTAGGATGGTTTGCCTTTCTCCACATCCTCACCAACATTTTTTGTTCCTTGTCTTTTGGACATTGGCCATCCTATCTGGTGTGAGGTGGTATCTCATTGTGGTTTTAATTTGAATTTCCCTGATGATTAGCAATGTGGACCATGTTTTCATGTGCCTGTTGGCCATTTGAATTTCTACTTTGGAGATGTGTCCATTAATATCCTCTGTTCATTTTTTAATTCGGTTATTTGCTCTTTGGATATTGAGGCATGTGAGTTCTTTATACACTTTGGATGTTACATATTTTGTGAATATGTCATTTGTGACTTGTTGGTTATGTCATTTGTCAATATATTCTCCCATGCTGTAAGATGCCTTTTTGTTCTACTGGTGTTGTCCTTTGCTGTACAAAAGCTTTTTAGCTTGATGTAGTCCCATTTGTTCATTTTTACATTTTGTGTCCCTTGCCTGAGGAGATGCATTCAGGAAAAAGTTGCTCACATTTATATTCAAGAAATTTTGCCTATGTTTTCTTCTAAGAGTTTTATGGTTTCATGACTTAAATTAAGGTCTTTGATTCATTTTGAGTTTACTTTTGTGTATGGAGTTATACAGTAATCCAGTTTCATTCTCTGACATGTAGCCATCCAATTTTGCCAACACCAGTTGTTGAAGAGGCTGTCATTTCTCCAATGAGTGTCCATGGCTCCTTTATTGTATATAAATGACCATATATGCTTGGGTTTATATCTGGGCTCTCTAGTCTGTTCCATTGATCTGTGGGTCTGTGCTTGTGCCCATACCAAATTGTCTTGATTACTGTGGCTTTGTGGTAGAACTTGAAGTTGGGGAGCATAATCCCCCAAGCTTGAATCTTCCTTCTCAGGATTCCTTTGGCTATTCGGGGTCTTTCGTGGTTCCATATGAATTTTTGAACTACTTACTTTGTTGAAGAATGCCATTGGTATTTTGATAGGGATTGCGTTGAATCTGTAGATTGCCCTAGGCAAGATGGCCATTTTGACAATACTAATTGTTCCTATCCATGAGAACGGGATGTATTTTGGTGTCTTCTTTAATTTCTCTCATGAGTGTCTTATAGTTTTCAGTGTATAGGTCTTTGACTTCCTTGGTTAGGTTTATTCCTAGGTTATTTTATTCTTTTTCATGTAGTTGTGAATAGAATTGTTTTCCTGATTTCTCTTTCTGCTAGTTCATCATTAGTATATAGGAATGCAACAGATTTCTGTGTATTGTTTTGTATACTTCAACATTGTTAAATTCAGATATTAGTTCTAGTAGTTTTGTGGTGGATTCTTTAGGTTTTTTTCCAGTATCATGTCATCTGCAAACAGTGACAGTTTGACTTCTTCCTTACCAATCTGGATGTCTTTTATTTCTTTGTGTTATCTAATTGCCATGGCGAGGACCTCCAGTACTATGTTGAATAAAAGTGGGGAGAGTGGGCATCCTTGTCTTGTTCCCAACCTTAAAGGAAAAGCTTTCAGCTTCTTGCTGTTAAGTATAATGTTGGCTGTGGGTTTGTCATATATGGCCTTTATTATATTGAGCTACTTACTCTCTATACCTATTTTGTTGAGATTTTTATCGTGAATGGATTTGCATTTTGTCAAATGCTTTTTCAGCATCTATGGAGATAGTCATGTGGTTTTTGTCCTTTTTCTTGATTTGGTGTATGATGTTGATGGATTTTCAAATACTGTACCATCCTTGCATCTCTGGAATAAATCCTACTTGATCATGATGGATGATCTTTTTGATGAATTTTTGAATGCAGCTTGCTAATATTTTGTTAAGTATTTTTTGATTTATGTTCATCATGGGTATTGGTCTGTAATTTTCTATCTTTGTGGTGTCTTTGCCTGGTTTTGGTGTTAGAGTGAAGCTGGCCTCATAAAATGAGTTTGGAAATATTCCCTTCTCTTCTACTTTTTGGAAAACTTTAAGGAGGATGGGTATTATGTCTTCACTAAATGTTTGATAAAATTCAGTGGTGAAGCCATCTGGTCCAGGGGTTTTGTTCTTAGGTAAGTTTTTGTTTACCAGTTCAATTTTGTTGCTGGTAATTGATCTGTTCAGATTTTCTGTTTCTTTCTGGGACAGCCTTGGAAGGTTGTATTTTTCTAAAAAGTTGTCCATTTCTTCAAGGTATCCAGTTTGTTGGCATATAATTTTTCATAGTATTCTCTCATAAATCTTTGTATATCTGTGTTGTGCATAGTGATTTTTCCTTCCTCATTTCTGATTCTGTTTATGTGTGTAGACTCTCTTTTTTTCTTGATAAGTCTGGCTAGTGGTTTATCTATTTTTTAAATTTTCTCAAACAACCTGCTCCTGTTTTCATTGATTCTGAGCCTCATTTGTTCTTCTTTTTCTAGTTTCATTAATGTGAGTTTAGAATGTTTATACAGGATTGTTACTGTTTTCTGAGGTAAGCCTGTATTGCAAAATCCTTCCCTTTTATCATGGCCTTCACTGCATTTCACAGATTTTGCAGTGTTGAGTTATTGTTTTCACTTGTGTCCATATATTGCTACATCTCTGTTTTTATTTGGTCATTGATCTATTGATTATTTAGGAGCATGCTTTTAAGCCTCCATACATTTTGGGGCTTTTTTGTTTTCTTTGCATAATTTTTTTCTAGTTTCCCACCTTTTTGGTCTGAGAAGGTGGTTGGTACTATTTCAATCCTTCTGAATTTACAGAGGCTCTTTTTGTGGCCTAGTATATGATCTATTTGTGAAAACATTCCATGTCCACTTGAGAAGAATGTGTATCCTTCTGCTTTTGGGTGAACTGTTCTGTAGATGTCTGTTAGGTCCATCTGTTCTAATGTGTTGTTCAATGCCTCTGTCTCTTTACTTATTTTCTGTGTGGCTGATCTGTCCTTTGGAGTGAATGGTGTGTTGAAGTCTCCTAAAATGAATTTGTTGCATTATATTTCCCCCTTTAAATCTGTTAGTATTTGTTTCGCATATTTGGGTGCTCCTATGTTGGGTGTCTAGATATTTATAATGTTTATATCCCTTTGTTGGACTGACCCCATTATCAATATTTAATATCATTCTTTGTCTCTGGTTACTTTCTTTGTTTTTAAGTCTATTTTGTCTGATACAAGTACTGCAACTTGTGCTTTTTTCTCCCTATTAGTTGCATGAAATATCTTTTCCATCCCTTTACTTTTAGTCTGTGAATGTCTTTGGGTTTGAAGGGAGTCACTTGTAGGCAGCATGTAGACAAGTCTTGTTTTTTCATACATTCAGTGACTCCGTGTCTTTTGATTGGTGCATTCAGTCCATTTACATTTAGGGTGATTTTCAATAGATATGTACTTATTGCCATTGCTGGCTTTAGATTTGTGGGTACCAAAGTTTCAATATAGCTTCTTTACTATCTAACAGTCTAACTAAACTCATTTAGTACACTATTACAATCTAAAGTTTCTTTTATTCCCCTCCCTTTTCTTCCTCCTCCACTCTTTATATATTGGGTATCATATTCTGTACTCTTTGTGTATCCCTTGACTGAGTTTGGAGTAGTTGATTTAATTTTGCATTTAATTTTAATTAATTAGTCTACTTTCTTTACTGTGGTTTTATTTCCTCTGGTGACAGCTATTCAGCCTTAGGAGCACTTCCGTCTATAGTAGACCCTCCAAAATACACTGGAGAGATGGTTTGAGGTAGGTAAATTCCCTCAACTTTTGCTTGTCTGGGAATTGTTTAATCCCTCCTTCAAATTTAAATGATAACCTTGCCAGGTAGAGTATTCTTGGTTCAAGTCCCTCTGCTTCATTGCATTAAATATATCATTCCACTCCCTTCTGGCTTATAAGGTTTCTATTGAGAAATCTGATGACAGTCTGATGGGTTTTCCTTTGTATGTGATCTTTTTTCTCTCTCTGGCTGCTTTTAAAAGTCTGTCCTTTTCCTCAATCATTGTCATTTTAATCGTTATATGTCTTGATGTTGTCTTCCTTTGGTCTCTTGTGTTGGGAGATCTGTGCACCTCCATGGCCTGAGAGACTATCTCCTTCCCCAGATTGGGGAAGTTTTCACCAATTACCTCCTGAAAGACACTTTATATCCCTTTTCCTCTCTCTTCTTCTTCTAGTACCCCTATAATGTGAATATTGTTCCATTTGGATGGGTCACAGTGTTCTTTTATTATTGTGTCATTCCTAGAGATCCTTTTTTCTCTCTGTGCTTCAGCTTCTGTGTATTCCTGTTCTCTAATTTCTGTTCCATTCACCATCTCCTCTACTTCATTGACTCTGCTTTTAAATCCTTCCATTTCATGTTTCATTTTGGATACTGCATTTTTCAAAGTTTCCCTCTGTTTCCTGAATTCCCCCCTGCGGTCTTGAATATTTTCTCATGAGCATGCTTATGATTTTATTTTGAAATCATTTTCAGGAAGATTGGTGAGTTTAGTTTCACTTGGCCCTCTTTCTGGTGTTTGTGGGATTTTGGGTTGAGCCATATTCCTTTGACATTTCATATTTGTAGGTGGTGCCCTCTAGTACCCAGAAGCTCTACTCTCTGGAGCTGCTCAGCCCCTGGAGCGATGGTGGTGGTTGCCAGCAAGCAGTGCTGGTGTTTTCCAGGAGGAAAGAGCTCTTTCCTGCCTCCTGGCTGCAGTGCCTGCTTCCACTGCCATGGCTAGTGTGCCAAGTGCATGGGGAAGAGCCTCTATGCTACACTCTTGTAGCTACCATAGGCAGGGCCCCCTCTGGCTGGCCTTGTGCAATGGTAAGGGCAGCAGTTTTGAAAGCTGGTGCCAGCTGGGAGGAAGGAGTGGCTGGCTGCATATCACATTGGGGAGCCTTATAGCTGTGATATCAGCCAGGGGGATCAAGCACTTGAAACTCCTGCAAGTTCCCAACCTGCTGGGGTGAGTGCACCGGGACAGTTTTGTCCACCTCTCGTTTCTCCTGAGCAGCAAGCCCTGTGCAGTCCTTGCAACTTTAGCAGCCCTCTCACTGTTAGGTAGTCTCTCAGAGTGTCCACCTTTCTTTTGTCCCAGAGCAGCTCATTCTGGGTACCTGTTCTCCACAAGTGACTGGAATCTCAGTGTCTCCAAGTATTCTGCCTGTCTTAGCTTTCCAACCCCACAAATCTCCAGAGCACCATGCAATGTAGGTTTGTATTCCCAGAGCAGATCTCCAGGGCTGGGTGTTCAGCAGTCCTAGGCCTCCACCCCCTGTCTGCTCCATTTCTCTTCCTCCTGCTGGTGAGCTGGAGTGATGGAAGGGCTTGAGTCCCACTGGATTGTGGCTTTGGTACTTTACCCTTTTCTGTGAGGTCTGCTCTTTTCCCCAGATATAGGTAGTCTGTTGCAGTCTTCTTTCCTGTTTCTCTGTCAGGATTAGTTGTATTTGCTATATTTCCATATTATATGTGTTTGGGGAGGAGGTTTCTTTCTCACCTCTCATGCTGCCACCTCTAAGCCAATCCTTCCAAAGTCAAAATTTTATAGTAACTTTGGAAAATTTTTATAATATCAACTCCTGCTGGTATTATATCTGATCCAATCGGGATGAGATATGAGTTTCTTTGGCACAGTGTTGATCCTCTTGGACTTCCTTTCAGCAGGGAGGGAGCTAGAATCCCCAGGCTGTTCAAGACTAAGAACAGCAGCCTCTTAGTCCATTTTCCCTATGATGATTTAAAAATATTTATTTACTTTTAAGTCCCATGGTGACATACCAATAAATTTTCTGAGCATCATCATGTGAAAGCACTGAGAATCCCTAACCTATAATATAGAAAGAACTCTTGTGAACTATTATGGAAAAAGTCAAACAGCCCAATAGAAAAATGGGTATGAAAAACAATTCACAGAACTACATATCTAAATCGTCAATGTAAAAAGACTTCATATTTCTTTAGTAACTGCAGAGATGCAGACTGAAGTAGAAGCCAGATATCTCTTTGCATCCATAAAGTCCAGCAAAAATTAAAGAGTCAGTGAAATCTGATGGTAGGTATGCAAAGAGAATACTTTAATTCAATTCTGATGGTTAGGTGAAAAATTTCAGCCCTTTTGGAAAAATGATCTGGCAATGTATGTTAAGCTTTAAAATACACATCTTTAACATAACAATTGCATGCTTGGAAATATATCCCATGAAATAAAATCACTTTCATTGGTCTGTAAACACACACATGCACACTCATACACACATTCAAGGATACTTATTGCATTATTATCATATTATTACTTTTCATATTAGTAAAAATCAGGAACCAATATGAATAGATAAACACATATTAATAGAAATATGCTATGTAGCACAACATAACCTAAAATATGATAAACCTTTTCATAAGAGATAAATATGTAAGAAAAGACTCTTTAGAATAAGAAATTAGAGCTTTTATAAAATATCAGCAATGAATCTGCAGTAATATTGATTACTTTATTCTAACAATACTGATTTTCTTGTACTTATAGGAATAACTTTTAGATGGAATATTTAAATCATGTCTTTTATCTAAGTAATTACATTTGGGAAAAGGGCATATCTCATCCTCTTTTTCATCTAAAAATAATATATTTTTATCTTTATCTAGGTCCCCCGGCTGAAGTTCGCACCATGATGGACCCGTCTGGAGTCCTGAAGGGGATGCAACTGCTGTGGGAGATGCCATTCAAGCAGAGATGTGGCAGAGAGTTTTCCTGCATTCTTCATCTCTCCCTCCAGTCTCTTTTTAATATCTTTAATGCGCTAACCCCAGCCAGAAATGCCATCCATAGGAATCCCTTCATGCAATATAAAGAAAACCAATGCAAGGGCAAGCAATGGATCTGAGGATCAACTGGCCCACACACTTGCCCTTTGGGTAAGATGATAAACTTGAGTTTTCTTCATCTCCTCTTTCATCACTCCAATAATTTTTTCAGATGATCTCCAGATTTAAATTTGTTATTTTATGAGTCTCTTCTTTATAGACTATTTTGGGAAATGTTTTGTCTTGAAACTTTTCTAGGAGGAATCTTAAATCTAATGTAGTTTCATTAATTTTATTACTCACCACCATTTTTCTTACTACTTCTTAGCCATTCTCCAGCACTTTTACTACTGTTCTTATTTTTTTTCTTTTCTCACTTGTAAATAAATGATACCTTATGTAAGTGGTACGTTCTTAAGACACTGCTCTATTCTTCCCTAGTATTTTGTCTTTTATGTAAGGAAGAGTGTTCCAATGACAAATAGATTCTTTCAAGGGCTACATTTTTGCTGGGAAATACGTAGATTTTACTTTTAAATGTGGTATTGAAATTAAAACAAAATTGACACTTTAGTCTGTCACTTAAACTTTTTGATCTGACGCATCAATTCTGTCTTCAGCTTAGGGATTTTTTTCTTCTTCAGTTATTTCTTCTTCTCTATCTTGATTTCTTTTACACCTATATGCTATGCATTCAGATATTTTTAATGATGAACTAATAATTACCTTAATTGTTAACAATTGCCTGAAATTTTTGTAACAGAGAGTACCTGAAATTTCTGACATGTGTATGTGGCTCCATTTTGCTTGTTTCCAGGATTTATATAGACATTTTCTAGATATTTTGGTGTTTGTCATTTCAATGGGAACTTGAAAGTGGAGGGAGTTAAACATCTGCACTTGAGTCACCATTATAAGTAAGAAATGTCTTAGTAATATTTAAACATTAGTTGATATGCCATCTGTCCAAATACTATGATAGCATATACCTATTTGAGCAAAGAACCTCCCTCTCCATAAGGAGTTTCCAAGTGGTAGAAGATGGAGAAAAGATCCTTCTTAAGAAACTGAGGGAACTAAGAATTCTAATTAATCTCCAGGCCCCTTTTCTATCCCAGATTTTGCAGGCAGTATTATTGGTGTGTGCTGTAATCCATCTACTCGTCCCGATTGCCCCGTCCCACTGTTATGTGATCATGTCAGATTGAGACAGAACATGGCACAGCAGAGTAGCTTTGGAGACTGAAGATTCCTGGCTTTTTAAGCAAGCCCTCTGATCCCCAGTTCACTCATTTGTAAATGAGGATAATCCTACTTATGTACATTATTAATTTATTTAATAACTTGTTTGAGTGGTTACAATGTTCTGTAGACCATGAATCAAGATTCTGGGGCTGTGAAGATGAATAATATCCAGACTCTGCCTTTGAGGATCATATAGCTAAAAGGACTGTGAGGATTATGTGTGAGTAATGCATTCATTTATTCAATAAATATTTGTAGACAGCATAATTAGGCTGTCCTAAGACAGCATCTTAGGCACTCTCCTAGGCAACTGAGATACTAAGAAGAACAAAACAATCTTATTAGCCTGAGGTGATTACATTTTAGTAGGGGACAAAGATAGATGATTAAAAATTATAATGTCAAAAATAATGTCAGGTGTTAATAAATTCTGTGAGACAAATAAGGCAGGATTGGGGGTAGAGAATATACGAGTTGAAGAGTGGGAGAAGAAGTGACTATAGATAGGATAGCTGGGTGGCCTTTCTGGGAGATGGCTGAGAGAAGGGCATTGCTGAAGGAGGAACATATTTGGTGTGTTTGAGAAACAGCAACAAGGCAAGAATGACCACACTTTGGTGATTTGAGGAGAGTGGCAGAGCTGAGAATGGTGTAGGGTTTCGTAGGCCTTGCCATGGTAAGGAGCGGAAATCATTGGAGAATTTGCACTGAGGAGGAGATGGTTTGATTTGTGCTTTGCAAAGATTGGTCTTGCTTTTGAGTGGAGATAGCTTGCAGAGAGGTGGGGTTAGAAGCATGGAAAGGAGAGGGGGAAAGTCTGAGGGGGAGGGTAACATAGGGGTGTGGGAGATAGAACTGGCTTTGACTTGGGAGTAGTAATGCAATAAATGAGCCGTCATCAGATAATACTGTACTTGATAGAGACAGGTTTTTAATTAATAATTCTGTTATTATCATCAAATCTACATTAGGCAGCAACAACGAAGACATATATTCAATCTTGAGGTAGAAAGGATAAGAAGTAGAAACAATTTTCTCCTAAACCCTGTAAGACAAAATAAACAGGCATTAAAAATAGTCATGTAAGAATCTTCATGAAAAGACAGTAGAAGAACTTCAGTAAATTGTCAGAAAAAGGAAACCCAATGGAAAAATGGAGAAAAGAAACTAAGAGGAAGAAGAACATATGACTGACAAACATATGAAGATATGCCCAACTTTATTGTCTAATCAGAGAAATTAAAATTAAAACTACAAGGAGATAATATCACACCCACCTGCATGAAATAAATTTAAAGGTTTAAAATGCAGATATCAGCAAAGATATGGAGAAATCAAAACATTTATACACATTGCTGGTAGAAATCTATCTTGATGTGCACATGTCAGAAAATAGGATGGCATTGTATAACAAGTTTGAAATTGCTGTTTGTGATTCAGCAATTCTACTCCTAGCTCTATACTCTAGAGCAGTTGTTCTCAGAGTTGGTCCCCGGACCTGCAGCATGCACATCACTTGAGATCTTGTTAGAGATGCAAAGTCTTGGGCCCTGGGATGGTTAATTTTATGTGTCAGAGTGACTAGGCTCAGGGACACCCAGATAGATGGTAGAGCATTATTTATGAGGGTATTTCTCAAAGATATTAGCATTTGAATAGAATCAGTAGACCGAGTAAAGATAGGCCCTCACCAGTGTGGGCAGGCAGTCGCCAATTAATTGCAGGCCTGAATAGAACACAAAGGCAGAGAAATTCCCTTTCTCTCTTCTTGAGCTGGTGCATCCGTCTTTCGCTCTCAGATATCAAATATTGGAGCTCTGGGTTATGGGGCCTTTGGACTCTAGGACTTACCCCAGGGTGCCATCTCCTACCCTTCTCAGGCTTCCAGCCTTGGACTGAATTATAACATTGGCTTTCCTGTTTCTTCAGTTTATAGAAGACAGATGATGGGATTTCTCTACTTCCATAGCTGTGTGAGCCAATTCCTATAATAACTCTCTTCATATATATCTACATATATATGTGTACGTATATCTATATCTATAACTCTACCTATAAAATTTCATTTATTCTGTTTCTTTGGAGACCGTTAGACCCCACTGCTGACCTACTAAATTAGGAACACTGAGGTTGAGGCCCAATAATCTTGTGTTAACAAGCCCTTTAAGTGATGGATACAGCTGAAATGTGGGAACTACTGCACTAGGGTAAGATTTGCACATGTATACTAGAGACATGTACAGATAGATTTGTAGCATCTCCGTTTATATTAACAAAGTACTGAAAATAATCTGTTGTTATTAATAATAGAAGATATAATTGAATACTCCATAACAGTGAAATAAATGAACTATAGCTAAACATAACATGCATAAATCTTGAAAATATAATAATGAGGCAGAAAATTACAAGTGAAATCATAATAATGTTACTAAAAATTAAGGAGTATCATATTGAAGGAAATAAGTATATGTGGCAAAGGAGTAAAGTGATATGGAAGAAATAAGGGAGTAATAAACTGTAAATTCAGAGAACTGGTTATGAATGAGGGATCAGAAAAATGGGTCGGATCAGGAAGGAGCCCTTAGGAGTCCTCAAAATAATGGTTCAGTTTCATTTCCTAAACTTGGTAAGCTGTGGGTATTCACTGTGTATGTTGCTTTATATTCTATACATACTTTATAAATATTTGTTTTTATTTGTTCAATATTTGATTATAAAAATAATAAATACAATACTTCTGATAGAAATAAAGCAAATTAACAAAAAGAGACCACAGATAAAAAAGTGGACCACTTTCCCTGAGGTATGCACCCTGTTAGGAAACATATAAGAAAGTTCAAGAATAAAGCAATATTTGTATTCACATCTCTTCATTTTTCCTCATCTTTCCTTTTCTTCTATGCATAGGTTCAGTCATGAAAATTAATACTTATTTTAAGTGCAAAGCCAACCTGGTTTTTTAAAAAATGAATCAGATAGGACAATGAACAAATAACTAAGAAAAGTAAGCCTGAAAATGCAAAAAGGTAAATCTTAAAAATTTCAAGTCCAAGTACTCTGATTCAATTAAAAAGGGTAAGCTCCAGCGAGTGACTGAAAATTACATCAGCATGTTCCCTGAGTTTAAATGAGGCAAGGAAGAGATGTAATCCTTACAAGAAGGGCAAGTGACAGAGGATATTATGCGAACAACATGCTTTGTACTTGGTAACACTACAGAAATATTGCCCCTTGTCATAGACTGAATTGCTGTTTATACAGGAAATAGGATTAAACTGCATGCTGGCCATCCACACTGCACCTGTAAATTCATCTCAATTTAAGATCACTAATTAATACAATAAAATATTATTCTGTATATAAGCAGAGGATATTTCTTTTCTTCCATAATTACATTTAGGCACTTAAGGATGGCAAGTTGCAATTATAAAAAGAAGAGTTAACCATTTCTATCTCATTTGGAAATATGCTATCATCTGAGGACTCTTTTATTTTGGCAACTAAATAAATGAAGACAGGTGCATGTGCAGTATTTGGAGACAAATGGATTCTGTGTGCAATATTTCAAAGGGTACTTTTGAGATGGGAGTCATTGTGCTAACCACATAATGGGCTGTTTTCCCACAGAGTAAGAGAGGAGTAGAATAGTTATTTGATATAGTTTCTGTTGGCTTTTGCAGTTGGAAACATAGACTGTGAATGTCTTCCTTTAACACTGTTTAAATTTTTTAATGAGTCTATTTGAACAACTGAAATGTAAAGAGAATTTAAGGATCTGGATTCTTTGGAATGTCTGGCTATGGCGGTCAGTAAACTTTTGAGAAAATTCTGAAAAGGGCATTGAACCTGTGTCTTATAGAAGAAGTCTGTTATCAAGTGATTAAGATTTTTATCAAAGCTTTATTTTAGAATGACATAGTTTTTCAAGTCAAGTGAGGAATGGTACTGATACCAAACTGTATTTCATTACCAAATGAGCATATATTAAATACAAACCTAAAACTTTTAAAGATAATTTTCTAATGAAGCTATCACCTATTAGTGAAACATAACCCCAAAATATTGACATCAAACTGTATTTCAATATCAAATTAGCAATTATTAAAAATAATACTTATTAATATTTCATTAAAATACATATTTTTAATTTTTTTAAATGATCAATTTATTTAAATGATCAGAAGTCATACTCTCATTTGTTTCTGGTATTTATAAAAATGGGTACAAACTTTATCAAAATCAATTGGTAGCAGAAAATATAAGCCTTGAAAACATTGGGACCCTTTGATTTATTTGTTGTACTTCTAAAAATCTACCCAAAAGAAAAAAACCATAAATATGAAGAAAAGTTTTAAGTCATAAAAATAGCAAATAGAGGGGTGGAGCCAAGATGGCGGCGTGAGTAGGACAGTGGGAATCTCCTCCCAAAAACATATATATTTTTGAAAATACAATAAATACAACTAATCCTAAAAGAGAGACCAGAAGACACAGGACAACAGTCAGACTACATCCACATGTGCAAGAGCCCAGCACCTCACGAAGGGGGTAAGATACAAACCCCTGCCCGGCGGGACCCGAGCGCCCCTCCCCCCAGCTCCCAGTAGGAGGAGAGGAGTTGGAGCAGGGAGGGAGAGGGAGCCCAGGACTGCTGAACACCCAGCCCCAGCCATCCGGACTAGAGCGCAGACACAGTGCATGCATGGAGGACTGGAAACTAGGGAAACAGGGCAGCAAGACCTCTGAGTGGGTCCTGAAGCTGATGCCCCTGTGACAAAGAAAAGCGTGAGCTTTTATTTTTGATAATACAGAAATAAAGGTACAGGGATGCAACAGCTCGATGGAAACAACCCAGGTCACAGTACAGCAGCTGGAAACTCCAGGGAAACCCGGGTGCACTAACCCCTTGGGCAACAGCTCTGAGACCCCTCACGGAGGTAAACCGCCAAACAGCCCCCGATCCATTACCCCTCCGGGACGTGGCCATAGCAGAGAAGCAGCCTGAGCCTGGCCACGTTCTCAGCAAGGGAGTTTCCTCCATACCAGCTGGGCAAGACACAAAGACGCAGTCTACACGCAATTGACCAACACAAGCCACTAGGGGTCGCAGTTGTCCCAGTAAAGAAAGGCCAGTAGCAAGTGGAAAGTTTGGCTCTCCCAGCTGACAGTCAATGGCACCTCTCAACATAAAAAGGCAAAAAAATTTGATCCAGACAAGACTAACCCAAACAGCTTCGGCATCTGCTACATCTTCCCCTGAGAGGGAACCTGGGGAGATAGATTTAACCAGTCTTCCTGAAAAAGAATTCAAAACAAAATTCATAACCATACTGATGGACTTGCAGAGAAATATGCAAGAACTAAGGAAGGATAATACAGAAATAAAACAAGCTCTGGAAGGACTTCAAAACAGAATGGACAAGATGCAAGAGACCATTAATGGACTAGAAAACAGAGAACAGGAATGCAGAGAAGCTGATGCAGAGAGAGATAAAAGGATCTCCAGGAATGAAAGAATTCTAAGAGAGCTGAGTGACCAATTGAAATGGAACAATATCCGCATTATAGGGGTACCAGAAGGAGAAGAGAGAGAAAAAGAGATAGAAAGTGTCTTTGAAGAAATAATTGCTGAAAACTTCCCCAAACTGGGGAAGGAAATGGCCTCTCAGACCACAGAGGTACACAGAACTCCCATGACAAGGGATCCAAGGAGGGCAACAACAAGACACATAATAATTAAAATGGCAAAGATCAAAGAAAAGGACAAAGTGTTAAAGGCAGCCAGAGAGAAAAAAAAGGTTACCTACTAAGGAAAACCCATCAGGCTATCATCAGACTTCTCAACAGAAACCCTACAGGCCAGAAGAGAATGGCACGATATACTTAATGCAATGAAACAGAAGGGCCTCGAACCAAGACTACTGTATCCAGCACGAATATCATTTAAATATGAAGGAGGGATTAAACAATTCCCAGACAAGCAAAAGTTGAGGGAATTTGCCTCCCACAAACCACCTCCACAGGGCATCTTACAGGGACTGCTCTAGATGGGAGCACTCGTAAAAAGAGCACAGAACAAAACACCCAACATATGAAGAAGGGAGGAGGAGGAATAAGAAGGGAGAGAAAGAATCATCAGACCGTGTTTATAATAGGTCAACAAGTGAGTTAAGATAGACAGTAAGATAGTAAAGAAGCTAACCCTGAACCTTTGGTAACCACAAACTTAAAGCCTGCAATGGCAATAAGTACATACCTTTCAATAACCACCCTAAACGTAAATGGACTGAATGCACCAATCAAAAGACACAGAGTAATAGAATGGATACAAAAGCAAGATCCATCCATATGCTGCTTACAAGAGACTCACATCAAACCCAAAGACATGCACAGACTTAAAGTCAAGGGATGGAAAAAGATATTTCATGCAAACAACAGAGTGAAGAAAGCAGGTATTGCAATTCTGGTATCAGACAAAACAGACTTCAAAATAAAGAAAGTAACAAAAGAAAAAGAAGGACATTACATAATGATAAAGAGCTCAGTTCAACAAGAGGATATAACCATTATAAATATATATGCACCCAATACAGGAGCACCAACATATCTGAAACAAATACTAACAGAACTAAAGGAGGAAATAGAATGCAATGCATTCATTCTGGGAGACTTCAACACACCACTCTCTCCAAAGGACAGATCCACCAGACAGAAAATAAGTAAGGACACAGAGGCACTGAACAACACACTAGAACAGATGGACCTAATAGATATCTACCGAACTCTACATTCAAAAGCAACAGGATACACATTCTTCTCAAGTGCACATGGAACATTCTCCAGAATAGACCACATACTAGGCCACAAAAAGAGCCTCAGTAAATTCCAAAAGATTGAAATCCTACCAACCAACTTTTCAGACCACAAAGGCATAAAACTAGACATAAACTGTACAAAGAAAGCAAAAAGGCTCACAAACACATGGAGGCTTAACAACACGCTCCTAAATAATCAATGGATCAATGACCAAATCAAAACGGAGATCCAGCAATATATGGAAACAAATGACAACAACAACACAAAGCCCCAACTACTGTGGGATACAGTGAAAGCAGTCTTAAGAGGAAAATATATAGCAATCCAAGCACATTTAAAAAAGGAAGAGCAATCCCAAATGAACGGTCTAATGTCACAATTATTGAAATTGGAAAAAGAAGAACAAATGAGGCCTAAGGTCAGCAGAAGGAAGGACATAATAAAGATCAGAGAAGAAATAAATAAAATTGAGAAGAATAAAACAATAGCAAAAATCAATGAAACCAAGAGTGGTTCTTCGAGAAAATAAACAAAATAGATAAGCCTCTAGCCAGACTTACTAAGATGAAAAGAGTGTCAACACAAATCAACAGAATCAGAAACGAGAAAGGAAAAATCACAACCGAACCAACAGAAATAAAAAGAATTATTAGAGAGTACTATGAAAACCTATATGTTAACAAGCTGGGAAACCTAGGAGAAATGGACAACTTCCTAGAAAAATACAACCTTCCAAGACTGACCCAGAAAGAAACAGAAAATCTAAACAGACCAATTACCAGCAATGAAATTGAAGCGGTAATCAAAAAACTACCAAAGAACAAAACCCCCGGGCCAGATGGATTTACCTCGGAATTTTATCAGACATACAGGGAAGACAGAATACCCATTCTCCTTAAAGTTTTCCAAAAAATAGAAGAGAAGGGAATACTCCCAAACTCATTCTATGAAGCCAACATCACCATAATACCAAAACCAGGCAAGGACTCCACCAAAAAAGAAAACTACAGACCAATATCCCTGATGAACGTAGATGCAAAAATACTCAACAAAATAATAGCAAACCAAATTCAAAAATACATCAAAAGGATCATACACCATGACCAAGTGGGATTCATCCCAGGGATGCAAGGATGGTACAACATTCGAAAATCCATCAACATCATCAACCACATCAACAAAAAGAAAGACAAAAACCACATGATCATCTCCATAGATGCTAAAAAAGCATTTGACAAAATTCAACATCCATTCATGATAAAAACACTCAGCAAAATGGGAATAGAGGGCAAGTACCTCAACATAATAAAGGCAATATATCATAAACCCACAGCCAACATTATACTGAACAGCGAGAAGCGCAATGCTTTTCCTCTGAGAACGGGAACTAGACAGGGATGCCCACTCTCCCCACTGTTATTTAACATAGTACTGGAGGTCCTAGCCATGGCTATCAGACAAAACAAAGAAATACAAGGAATCCAGATTGGTAAAGAAGAAGTTAAACTGTCACTATTTGCAGATGACACGATATTGTACATAAAAAACCCTAAAGAATCCACCCCAAAACTACTAGAAGTGATATTGGAATAAAGCAAATTTGCAGGATACAAAATTAACACACAGAAATCTGTAGATTTCCTATACACTAACAATGAACCAACAGAAAGAGAAATCAGGAAAACAACTGCATTCACAATTGCATCAAAAAGAATAAAATATCTAGGAATAAACCTAACGAAAGAAGTGAATGACCTATACTCTGATAACAACAAGTCACTCTTATGAGAAATTAAAGGGGACACTAACAAATGGAAACTCATCCCATGCTCATGGCTAGGAAGAATTAATATCGTCAAAATGCCATCCTGCCCAAAGCAATATACAGATTTGATGCAATCCTTATCAAATTACCAGCAACATTCTTCAATGAACTGGAACAAATAATTCAAAAATTCATATGGAAACACCAAAGACCCCGAATAGCCCAAGCAATCCTAAGAAAGAAAAATAAAGTAGGGCAGATCTCACTCCCCAATTTCAAACTCTACTATAAAGCCATAGTAATCAAGACAATTTGGTACTGGCACAAGAACAGAGCCACAGACCAGTGGAACAGACTAGAGACTGCAGACATTAACCCAAACATATATGGTCAATTAATATTTGATAAAGGAGCCATGGACATACAATGGCGAAATGACAGTCTCTTCAACAGATGGTGCTGGCAAAACTGGACAGCTACATGTAGGAGAATGAAACTGGACCATTGTCTAACCCCATATAAAAAAGTAAATTCAAAATGGATCAAAGACCTGAATGTAAGTCATGAAACCATTAAGCTCTTGGAAAAAAACATAGGCAAAAACCTCTTAGACATAAACATGAGTGACCTCTTCTTGAACATATCTCCCCGGGCAAGGAAAACAACAGCAAAAATAAACAAGTGGGACTATATTAAGCTGAAAGCTTCTGTACAGCAAAAGACACCATCAATAGAACAAAAAGGAACCTTACAGTATGCGAGAATATATTTGTAAATGACAGAACCGATAAAGGCTTCACATCCAAAATATATAAAGAGCTCACACACCTCAACAAACAAAAAGCAAATAATCCAATTAAAAAATGGGCAGAGGAACTGAACAGACAGTTCTCCAAAGAAGAAATACAGATGGCCAACGGACACATGAAAGGATGCTCCACATCACTAATTATCAGAGAAATGCAAATTAAAACTACAATGAGGTATCACCTCACACCAGTAAGGATGGCTACCATCCAAATGACAAACAACAACAAATGTTGGCAAGGCTGTGGAGAAAGGGGAACCCTCCTACACTGCTGGTGGGAATGTAAATTAGTTCAACCATTGTGGAAAGCAGTATGGAGGTTCCTCAAAATGCTCAAAACAGACTTATCATTTGATCCAGGAATTCCACTCCTAGGAACTTACCCTAAGAACGCAGCAAAGTTTGAAAAAGACAGATGCACCCCTATGTTTATCGCAGCACTATTTACAATAGCCAAGATTTGGAAGCAACCTAAATGTCCATTGGTAGATGAATGGATAAAGAAGATGTGGTACATATACACAATGGAATATTACTCAGCCATAAGAAGAGGGCAAATCCTACCATTTGCAGCAACATGGATGGAGCTGGAGGGTATTATGCTCAGTGAAATGAGCCAAGCGGAGAAAGAGAAATACCAAATGAGTTCACTCATCTGTGGAGTATAAGAACAAAGGAAAAACAAAGGATGAGTGGGTAAGGAGGGATAAGGGTGGGAAGAAGAAGGCAGGTATTAAGATTAGCATGCATAATGGGGGGGGTGGGAGAAAGGGGAGGGCTGTACAACACAGAGAAGACAAGTAGGGATTCTACAACATTTTGCTATGCTGATGGACAGTGACTGTAAAGGGGTTTATAGGGGAGACGTGGTATAGGGGAGAGCGTAGTAAACATAATATTCTTTATGTAAGTGTAGATTAATGATAACAAAAAAAAAAAAGAAAGAAAGAAAAGGGGGATTACTCCCTGATAGGATAAAACTAACTGTAAATCAACGATTAATGCATGCTTTAAATATCCTTAATTTTTATCACCTAAAGGGTGTCAGATGATTGGCTATGGAGGTACATTTTTCTGATAATATTCCTTTCTGTTAAAAAAAAAAAAGCAGTTCCTGTGTGGTGACCTCCAATGAGTTCTACACAATGGTATAAAGGGCATATCAAAGTGTGGGCAAAGGGTCTGTTAGTGTTTATACAGAGGATCAAAGCCTAATTTGGCTACCCAGAAAATGAACTAAGATACGATATGAAGAAGAACTTCCAACATCAGCACTCTCTGGAAGACTCATACCAGAAGATGATCACCAAAAAACCTCAACAAAGATCCAGGCGATGCTGCAGTTGTAGCTGAATTCATCCCACCGGTTCCTGGACTCACCATTGGAATGCAGAAGGAGATATCTAAGCTGGCCTGTGCATACAGTAAAACAACAAATTTGACTGAATCTATACTGTCAGAACTCAATCAAGAATTAGGAGAAGTGCAAGTTGTAGCGCTCCAAAATCTTACGACTACAGACTATCTACTGTTAAAAGAACATATGGGATGTGAACAGTCCCCAGGAATGGGTTGTTTTAATTTGTCTGATTTCTCTCAGACTGTTCAAGTTCAGTTGGACAATATCCACCATATCATAGATAAGTTTTCACAAATGCCTACGGTGCCTAACTGGTTTTCTTGGTTTCACTGGAGATGGCTGATAATTATAGGTCTGCTTTGGTTATGTAACTGTATTCCTATTATGTTAATGTGTGTACGCAATGTAATTAGTACTTTAAAACCTATACATGCTTATGTTACTCTACAAGAAGATATGTCAAAGAAATAATCAATCTTCCCATGGTTTCTTCTGTCTGCTACTCCTATAGCTTTTCTTCTTCTTCCTAATTACAACCCTTAAATAGAATTCGTGCCTCAAATAGAATTTACCGAGTATCATAATTCTTCCAAGTGATAAAGATACCTCAGGACAAATAACTGGGCATAAAAGCCACAGGGCATTAATATGCAAAGAAGTAAAAAGCTAACCTTTTCAAACAATATTGCCTCTCTCTCACTTACCAACTTTACATTTCCCTGTATGGTATCCCTTTACATATCCCGGAAGATGACTGGTTAGCCAGAGACGGGTAAGATTCCTCAAGGGAGGAACAACCTAAGACAGGCACAGTCGCAGGGGGGCCATCAGGTGAGAAATTGGGGATCAACAGAGGTGAGGCTTAGAACCTCTCCCCCCCTGTTTTGAGAGAAATCTTCTGCATCCGTGGATGTTTTATTGCCCTTGTCTAGCTTGGATTAACACTTAGTCTACAGGCACACACCTGATCATCTACATTTGCTCTCTTACAGCACTAAACTATGTTTTCTACCTTTATCTTGCATCTACCTACCACTTCAGCATTTTATTAAAAATAATAATAATAATAAGGGAGAAATGTGGGATTCACATATAAATCAAGTATAAAAATCAAACGAATATTCATATTTGACCTGATTGTTTATAGTTCATAATGCGTGATCAAAACCGAAAGTTTCTGTGATGACTGCCCTTGTACTGTTCACCATGTAAGAACTTATTCACTATGTAAGAATTTGTTCACCATGTAAGAACTTGTTCGTTATGCTTCAGAAGATTGGAGACTGACGAGAATTAGGCTTGGGGTGGATTAATGATTGTGCATTGAGCATTGAGTCCCCTATACAGAATTTTATTGTTCTTAATAACCATTTGGTCAATAAACATGAGAGAGTCCCTCTCAAAAAAAAAATAGCAAATAGAGTAGATGTATCTAGACAATGGAAGTGTGCATGATTAGTTTTTCAACTTTTCCTTATTTTCTAAATTGTCAATGGCAATGTACTACTTTTATAAAAGAACAAATCTACTCAACTTTTTTAAGAAAGAAAAGTTCAAATCAATGCTATATTAAAATGACATAGAAATTTTCCAAATTTTTTTATGTTGTATTGGTTATAGTATGATTTTAAATGATGAGCCACCAAATATATTTAAGAGACAATATATATTTTTTTATAATTAGTTGGTGCTTTTTTCCCTATTGGATGTCAAACAATTTCTTCTCTGATACCACTTAGTATACTTTTTCCAGAAATGCAGAAATGGTTAATGGCAGTCCTGTGTGTAAACCATCCAGTCGATTTGAAGTACACTAGAAACTCAAGAGCCCCATGATGTGAAAATTTGTCTCTTAACTTACTAATGACTTGTCTTTTAAGCTGTGGTCGTATTTTGTAAAGCAGATTTTTTGCTTTCATGTTCACAAAATGTTTTGGGATAAATTTAAGATACTAGATTTCCCTCACAGCTATAAATGGCAACTCTAATTCAAAGTTAAAAAATTGTTATCTTTCATGTTCCAAATGACACTTAAACAACATTCAGAGTGAACACAGTGATCTATTTGATTCTATAGTTCTTGAGACTATGCTTCTTTGTTCTCCGTATGTTTCCTGTGTAAGCAGGCCAGTCCCACCAGACTGGTCAATTGTTTTTAAACCTTCTGATGGAAGAATGAGAAGAACAAGAAACAGTTGTTTATGGAGGAGGAAGAAGAAAGTATCCTGGTAAGTATACAGTAAAAGATAAAATTAAAGGATCACTTTCAAATTTTATGTAATTTGGAAAACTTTCTTCTTAGCCTGGTGGAGGGGAGGGCAGGTCAAATAAATTTCACTTTAAATAACAATATTAATATCAAGTGTCAATTATTTTAAGAAGGACCAACAAATTCATTGAGCCAAATTAAGTTTTACTCCAGAATGGACTAAAGAAGTATATATTGCTTTCATTAAACAAACAGGTTTGTGAGTTAACTGTGAGACAGCACATTTACAATTATTAATAATATTTAACTAAGTTAATATTAAGATGAACTTCACAATTATGAAAATGTATCAAGAAGCCAGTGGTGAAAGGAGGCATTTAAGAATTATAGAGAATTATATTCTTTACAGAATTATAAGAAATCAATTTGCGATTATAAATTAGAAGGTAATTTGAAAGTTGAAGGGGATCTTTTCCAACGGTGATCCTGGAAATCATGCAGTTTTCATTAGGAAAGAGCTCCTTAGGTTTCTACTTATCATGTTTAAGTATGAACACATGAAAATATATTAAGTTATTCTTTTTTCTAGTCTTCTCATTCTTTTATGATTCATCAATATCTTACTTTCAAAGCTCTATTTCACCCAAATGCATCCCTAAGATGCAATTTTTATATAAACTCCTGCTGGATGGATTGGTCTTCCATTTGAAAGGCTTCTAAACTGTCCTACATTTACCACCTGAAATTATCCAGTTTGTAATGGCATTTTGCTTGAAAGTATGCCAAAATAATTTTAGTTAGATAAATCTTTCTGAAAACATAGAGTTTCAAGTCATCACTCATTAGTACTTTAGTGTGAATTTAAATCAGGTGCTTTCCAGTTCACTAAACTTTTAAAATTGGAGTTCAGTAAACATACATTAAAGTGCAAAGATCTTGAATGTATAGCTTTATGATCTTTTTCAAAGGGAATACATATAGTTAAGGCTATATAATTCCCTCCAAGTACTGCTTTGGCTGCTTTCTACACATTTTAGTTTATTGTACTTTAGTTATTCGTTTCAAAGTATTTTCTCATTCCTACTGCAGTTTCTTTTTGATCCAGGATCCTATGTGTGTTGTTTAATTTTCAAACATTTTGAGAATATTTTACTTGTCTTTTTCTAGTTGATTTCTAGCTTAATTCTGTTATAGCCAGAGAATATACTGTGTATGATAGTCAGTGCTTTGAAATTTGTTGAGACTTGCTTTGTGGCCTGTAAAATTGTTTCTTTAGTGAATGTTTCATGTACATTAAAAAGAATGTGTATTCTCCTCTTTGGTTAATCACATTGTTATAACATATATTCCTACTGACTCTGTTCCCCCTTTGTCATAATGATTCTGTATCATTGTTTTCCATTGAAATGATAAAAGATATTTTAGTGTTTCCTCTAAGATGGTTGATTTATAAACCTTCTTCATTCAGTAGTATAAAGATTTAAAATACTTATATTTGAAAAAATTTAGTAAAACATGCCTGCCCAGGGGTAAATAGATCAATATCTCCACATCTGGATCTTTAAATATTTTTTTCTTAGACAGTTTGGAATGCATACCTCTGATGTATGCAAAGTGTGTTCTTATTAAATACAAAATGATCAGCTCATGCTTTTGGAACCCTACCCTCATCCTCTTGGCATCTTACTATTGTGGTATATTCATCCTGACTTTCAAACTGCCTGATAGCTTTCACTGGCTTCTGCGGACCCCTCTTATTTACTTGCAAATCAGACCAGAAATTCTGGGAATTAAGGTTTCCCAGAAACCCCTTTAACCTAATAAAAGACACCTTTATCACTTTCAGCACTTAGGAAACTCCAAGGGTTTTAGAAGCTCTGTGCCAGAAATGGGTACAAAGACCAAATATAAACTCATTATAATTAAAAATGTCACACAATCTATTCTAATTCTTTCTTTTGCAAGAGTTTTGCAATTTTCAATAGCCAAAATGGCATGGAGTAATCACAGGAAGCCATGGAAAGATCAGCATTCCATTCCTGAGGATAATGGATGCCTTTTGAATTACAGGGACAAACAAGGCTACCTGACTCTAATTCGAATAGTCTGAGACTCTTAGGCATTTTATAACTGATGCTTACTGAGTACTCAATATGCTACGGGCAGTGTTTCCAGTACTTTATATATATTAGTTCATTTAATCTTCAGCAATCCTGAGAGGTAATATGAGGTATCTATGGGATAAAATGAGCACACTGAGGCCCAGAGAAATTAAGTGTGTTGGCCCAAGTCCCAGAGTTTGGAAGTGGCAAAGCTTTTGAATTCTTTTCAGTTTGTTTCCTCCCTCAATATCAAGCCTATTGCTACCCTTTCTTGATGCTGAGCCATGATCATACCTCTCCTCTCTTTCTCTACTCTTTTATATTTACCTATTCTAATATACTAAGGTGATGTACTAGATAACCAAGCTTTTAGAACTATGTATAAAATAAGAGTAAGTATGTGATCATCAATGGTTACCCAGGTTGTAACATCTGTTAGGTTCTTCAGATACTTTCTCAGATGTGTTTTTATAGTTTAGATTGTGATAACTTGATTCATGGGAAAGTGAAGTATTTTCACAGTGAAATTGCATTTGAATCCCAACCCCTATTTGAGTGAAGTTCCTGTTTCTGTTTTCATATTTTCCCCCAAATTAAAGCTAGTTCACTTCTTTCAAAGTTATGAGAGTTATAATATTAATTTGAATCAAATGCTTTGGGTATATGTAGATAAATCCATATTCAAATTTATTTATAATTTATTTGTTATTGTTCTATGCTTTAAAAATTAGGGTATCTGGAATGTGCGTATGTATATATATATATGTAATATTTATATGTTATAAATTTATATATTATGTATATACAAAGAGCAGAACTTGAAACTGTAAACCAAATTACTGTTAATAATGACCCATTTATTTAAAACAGTGGATGTTCTAGAAGCATACCTTTGAAACAATTAAACAGAATGTAAAATGCTGTAGTCTATTTTAAATATGAAACACTGCTTTGAAATGTGGCTTTGCCAAAAAAAGAGGAAAGAAATTAAAAAGATAAATAATTATAGTTTTTGAATCAGAGACCCTTTCTCCCTGAAGAAAGAATAAGTTCTAGGCATACTTGTCAACTGAATTTCATATAAATTATTGCAACATACTTTTCCTTCTTGTAGTCATGGCCTTTCAACTTCTTTATTGGTCAAAAATACTGATATATTTTATATAATGTATTTGTTATTTGATGTATAGTGCCATGAAAATTTATCAAATGCTTACCTCAGTTAGGTGTGATAGAATTAAGGTGATTCCTGGAGAAAGATACTATTTAGAAAGGAATATACTTAATATTTAATGCATTTAGCTGGACAACTACATCATTAACTTTATATTCCCATACATTTTTCCCTATTGCTCCTGCAGCAGGTAGCTTGAGTCTTGACCCAACAGCTACTAAGCAGTGAGTTTCCTGCAAGGATAAAAACTTTGAAAAACACTACAAATAAAGCATCTTGTTTTCCATTAAGTTACGTTCAAATATCCATGTACTGTACCCTGTAATTAAGTCAAATATCAATTTTAATCACTGCATCCTTAGTACATAATTTCTGTAATGCAATTGCAGCAGTATAATATCGAGCAGCTAAAATGCCCTAGTTGAATGGAATTTTAGCTGCTGGAAATTGAGACACAGAGAAAATCACCATACCTGACCTCAAGCAGCTAAGCTGAGAGATTTATGTTTGGGATAGGAAGGGAAAAGAGACTGGTTTCATCCATAGATTTAACAAATATGCTGTACGGCTGATTCACAATATTTAATCCACATATTTAACATATCTTTAGTAAATATGTGTGATCCACTTAAATTGTGTACAGATACATTGTAAGGCCAATTTACAATGTCCCTATTAGTCTATGCCTATGCTTTTGAAATAAGGCAATTGAATGTGACTTGCTTTTAGAGTGGATTGAGATTCCTTAAAGAATACTCCTGCTCCACTGGCTAAAAAACTGACCCTAAGATTATGTTTAAAGACTGTTTTCCCAGGAGGTAGCAGAATTTAATTTGGGAAGAAAAAGTATGTTTACTTTGCCAGCTTTCAATGAAAGGGGTTTGTTCATTGAAAAGTTTTATTATTTAAACTACGACTTGCAACTCTTCAATTAGAAGCAATTTCAAATGTCAGATTTAAAGTCCATACATCTCACATAAAAGTAGCAATTGCCTGTATATCACTTGGCCATACTTTAACTCTGCTTAAGGCTTGAGGAAAATAGTTTGAGTAGAAATAGAAACTGCAAGATAACTACTAGATGTCACCATGTTCTCTTTATATTGACACATCAGCATATTAAAAAAAATGTCAGTCCTATTCTGAATGATGCTGGGATTAAAAACTCTTCAACAAGCTGGTTCAGCATTCTCACTGGCATTGTTCCAACAAATGGAAATCATCTATGAGATGTCATGTAGCTGTTGATTCTAGAGCTTTGATGGAAAATTTATAATTAAAAAAAAGACAAAATTTTGAAAATCCATGAATAATTCACCTTACCATTTAGCTCAAATTGTTCATTTGAAATGTCCCAACATTCTATATCCAAGTGCATGCTAGAGCTGCTCCTTTTTCTTTATAAGGGAAGGGAAACAATTTGCTGAGCACACCTTTCTTGCTAGTGGCATAAATCCTTTCAAAATCCAGCTTTGAAACTCCCATTTAGATTAGGTTCATGTGCATAGTTTTTGAATTATTGATTACTTGAAGGCCAAGCCATCCCAATCTGTGTCACAGATGCATAATTTATCATGATATTTAAAAGCATGTGTATCTGAAGACTTCTGGAACTTTAATCTGGTGCCTAATGACAACACATTTTGAGCTTTTTTATGTTTTCAAAGTCTTGAAAGAAAGACAGGCTTTCTAGTGTGGAGGCCTCATGTGAGTGCTCAGTATCTTTAATGTTCCCTTTCTGTCTTTGAATTTTTATACTTTCCTTTCCTTTCTGGTTTGGTTCTTTTTTTTTTTTTTTCCCAGAGTCCTTCATGACACTAATTCTTTCTTTGGTCGTCTTTGTATTTTTTAAGACTATTTCACAGGCCCCTCCATGGGGCCTTGCACGTTTTCTTTGTATCTCTCTTCTTTATGTTCTTCTTTTGTGCATTCTGCCTTCTTGGATTTCTGCTGCTTGAGAAAACCCTTTCATCCATTTAGTTCCTACTTATTGTCTTATTTTTCTTTGTAGCAAGAGCCTAGTTAATTTATTACTGGCCTGAATTTTGTCTCAGATGCTTCTAATATTTGCTGTGCCACAGTGAAGAAAAGGGGTGGATAATGACAAACTTCCTTTAACTGCTGTTGCTGGAGTGGTAAAGTTGAGTGGGGTGATTTCAAAGCGAGGGTGATTCAAACCTTCCTCTTTCCCAGAGGTCAAGTCAGTCAACACAAGGAGGCTGCCACCTTCCCACTTCCTTGCTCCCAACTCTGACAGTGGCAGCTCCACATGTACTTGCAAATTGACAAAAATTCCAACTCAGCAGAGGGTCCAAAAAGAAATAGAGTCCAAGAATCACTGTTGAGATGGAAGGAGATGTGTAAGCTCCTTCCAGGCCTGAAGGGCAGTCACATGTTTAAAGGAAAACTGTTGGAAGTAAAATACTCCATGTTTCCATTTTAAATGCCTCTTTGGTTTTTGTCTCAGTTGCTTTGAACCTTTCTTCTATAGGAAGGCTTGGGTAATCTTTCTTAGAATGTAATCTTTCTTAGCTTCTTGGTTCTTGGGTTATGTAAATGTATCATGAAGAGTTATTATTTTATGTGTGTGATACAAATCAGAACCCACATCTAACTTTCCCCACTGTTTTCCAGGAACGTGACTGCCAGCTGGAGTCAGATTCTCGTCAAAGGACAAATCACGGAGACACATGCGACGGCAAATTTAGGTCTTTATGCATACTTTTTTTTTTTTAGAATTAATACATTTGTTGAGAGGACATCTAAGGGAATATATTCAGAAAGAAAATTTACAATTTGATTCAGCATCCCCAAATACTTTATATGACCTGCCAGTGAAAGGATCCGGGTTAGTGAAGGTAACTGGATATACTAGCAACTTCTATTACAATTTCTATTTGTGGCTGTTTAATTTCAGATTGAATTTGACCCTTGTTACATAAAAACCTATCAGATGAAGATCTTTATGTCTCACAACAGGGAAAGGTTATCTGTGGGAGGGATATTCCAGTTCATTTCCTAGTAAGTAGCTTCCAGAGTCTGTTGTCTTTGTGCCGTCTGATGTGGACATACGGCTCCTCATGTGCTAGCCACAAGTAGAGTTTTTTCTTTACATTAATGCAAAGGTTCTTTATGATTCATGCACCCAGGATACACTTCACACCTTTGAACTAAGGTGCCTGGGATGTGGGCCAGTCCCAGCACAGACAACTGGGCGCTCTCTCAACTCCTGTAGTAGGTGGGTATAAATGTGAGCTTTCCTATGATTTTCTTGGCAAACTCCTAACCAGGCAAAACTGGCCACTCATTTATTTGGTTCCTGTGTATTCTCACATTTTTTAGTCACAGCTCTTAGAGCATGTTAAGATGCCTGAGAATGCGCTTGATACAAACTAGGCACTCAGTATTTGGTGATGAACTGACAGGCGATTACTGTCTGGATAGACAGATGATCACTTGTTCCTTCATCAGGCTAGACGCTGAGTTAATTCAAAAGCCTGTGCTTTTGCTTTATGCATTCCTTCTGATCAGTCAGTGCTCTGACTAGCTAAGTAAGGTTAGAAGAAGTGGAGGAAAGGAAGGAGAAATAGCCAATATTTATCAAATGGCCAGCTGCACTATGCACTTGGTACACATTAGTTCATTTAACCTCACAATTACCATATGAGGCAGGTACTAGTATTGTCCCCATTAGACAATATAGGAAACTAAGGCTCTTGAGAGATTAATGAACTTTCCCATGGCCATATACCTAGTGTGGAAATTGATTTGGTCCCTGTCCATTTGAATGAAGATCTCAAGTGCATAACCTTCTACCATCCTGTCTTACCTAACTAGTGAAGTGCAAACTCACTTTTCAAAATCTTCATGGTGTTAAAAATAAACTAAAGCGTATTAAAAATTTCAAGAGTTTATCTGAGCAAAAACTGATTCGAATCTAGCAAAGGAGTGCTCTACCCACAGGAGCCACAGGAAGGACTTACATAGAGAAAGTACAAAAACAAAGCAAAGAAATTGTTTGACTGGCTATTTGCTTAAAGCCCAGCTGGCTATTTGTGATAGTTCTTCTGCTTTAAGTTTGTTTCATAACCTGGAGGAATTTACAAGCTTAGATTTTGGTGTGCTTACTAGGGGCCGCTCATTAGAGCCATCTCAATCTAATGGCCTCCTTATTAATTAACGATTGCTAACTATTCCTCCGTGGAGCATTCCCTGCCACGAAAGGTATTTGAACTTTTTCCCCTTTGTATAGAATTAGTTGAAATTATCACATTGTATTTTATGTGACTATTTAGAAGTGTGTTTCTCCTCTTACTTGAAAGCCTGGATATCATCTACTCTCTAGTGCCTAGACTTTTCCTGATTCATAGCTGAATAAATGAATGAATGTCATTTCTGTACAAATTTTTATCACACTTCAGTGTTTTGCAGTTATTTATTTTATAGTCTCTTTTCTAGCTTTGTCACTAAAAGTGTTCAAAGTCATCAGTTGATTGAATGGAATAAGTAAAGGTGGCTGTAGTGTGAAAGACTTTTCCAAATCATACTTATCAGGCTCTCCAAAATTTATCTGTCTTTGTCTGTCTGAAAAATTCACAAATTTCAAGACTCAGGATATCCATCTTCTCTTCAGAACCCCCTTTCCCTAACATTTACATCCAGGTGCTGTCCTGTCCGGCAGAGGGATAAGGCCCCTTGCTCTGGCCTCAGCACCCCCACCAAGGCTCTGTGATGGCTCTTCCTATGTTGTGATGCCATTGTTGGTTTAGAGGTCTGGGTCGCCCTGTTGACAAAGGCCTGAGGCCAGTGTCTGATTCCGCAGTATGTCCTTAATGTGGAGCATATATCATAGGATGTAGTCAATAGTCAGTGGCTATTTGTTGAACGAATGGATTATTCTGTATATTTATAAATGGGGCAGGGGGAGGATCCAGAAAATTAATATGAAGAAGGAGAATTTAAAGCTGTTCTTTTCTTTTCTTTTTTTCTGTTTGTGTGACTTGGGTGGGGGATTGCAACTGTAAGTAAAGGCCTCCACTTAGGAAATAGCCGCTTAGTGCTGTTTAAAATACACAACAAAAATCATTTGAGGTCAATAGTTGTAAAAATGCAACCCAGGGCTTCCTAAGCTTTCAACAATAATATTCTTAAATTCCAGCAGATGGTGGTATTGTTATGAAAAGCTGAAATCCTTAGTTAGGTAAAACAAAACACTTCTAACTATAAAAACTGTTTTATTTCTTTCTCCTTGAGCAAATGAAGAGCAAAAATAGTGTTCAATAATTCTTCTTCTCTAGAAGATGTGGGTAAAATTAGAACAGTTCTTTAAAAAACTGGTCCATGGTAGAAGGGTTATAAGGGTTTTTACTTTTCAGAGTGGATTATATATATTATATATAAGTAATATAGTTATTATGTATTATATAAAATATATTTATTTAATATAATTTGTATATAATATATAAAAATATTTTAATTAAATGTTTACTAAATAAAATTATATATTTTTAAATATATGTATGTATATTATATATATATATGTGTGTATATATTACACATATAGTATATATGTAATTTTTTTTCTGTTTGCTAGTCAGGATTGATGAAGGAGCAATAGTCCTCCTCTCTATATCCACAACTGTCAACATCAACAATATGGATAGAAAGGACTCTAATTTAATATAAAGTTAATATAATAATTAAATAATATAATTTAAATAAAGTTAATATATGTTTCTGGGAGTGCATGTCCATCTTTGCCTATATTGCCTTACTTTGAGATCAGATTCTGACAGAGGAACTGACACATACTCCTTGCCTTAGTCCAACATCATGTTTCCCAGTCCTAAACTGACATGTATATTATCTCCTGACTGGACAGTGAAATGGGTACAAGTCAAAGACTCAGAATGTCTGAGTACCAAAAGCAAGTTTTTGAGTTAATTTATTAATGCTTCCTAAAACTAAGCAGTTTCCTAGAAAATTATTGAATGATTTTTTGAAATTTTATATATATATATATATATTTCTGCTATTGTAGAGAAAGGGGATAATTCACTTCTTCCTAAATCTTTTTGTGCTTTTCATGCTTGTCTCCAGTTACTATACAATATGAAGGGACACAAGATTCATGGATAAGCACAATTGTAGGGATATAAGGATTTTAATATGAGATTTATATAAAGAGAATCATTCAAGGAATTCCTTTGTTTTAGTACTTTTTTTTGTTAAGGAAAAAAGATATAAAAAAAGTTGACCACATTTTTTAAATTTAGTGTTTCCTAATTTTAAAGACTATTCATTTTACACAGGCTACATGATATTGGACTTTCATATATATGACTTTTAACATCTTCTGGGGGGTGCATACTTATGTGTAAGTGTATGTGTGTGTGTTTATAATCTACACAGCTCTGGAATTAATTTTGCAATGTGTAGGAAACCAGGATTTGTTTTATGTTCTCCTTTAGGCTCTGAATAGCTATGTACAGAATTTTTTTGTGTGGAAAATGATTGGATGGAATTATGCAGAATTATTTTCTAGCTGGTGACATGAAGAATAGATTTTTTTTTCCAAAGAATTCCTTTACCTTCTAGAGTGTCTTTTAAAACAAAGATAATTTTAATAATGATGATAAAACAATAATTTTAAAATAAAAATTAATATCCAAAGACTTTCAAAATCACAGCAAGTAGAAAAATAGTTTGTGAAACCTGACAGAATATGTTGACTAAAATAAAATGTATTCTTATTTATTTAGGTCATAACTGCTTTTGAACCATCATGAACCATATGAATGACTTTATTCCATGTGATAATCAGTCAGTAGAGTCAAACTATAGTACTTTCCAAAGGAATTTCCTTTTAATGGCTTACAGATGTTGTTGTGTTCAATGCCAGTGAAAAATGAATTCAGTTTTAAGACATAAAACTGCACATGAAATTAATCCCCTGAGTGGATTGAGTGTTTTCACTATCATGGAAAAAAATTTTGGGAAGGAATAAAAACAGACATTAAAAAATTTATTACTGAAAATGTTTTCTAAATAATAATATTCCTAAAGCAATCCCTTAAATTGAAAGGCCAAAAAAATTAATTTTCTTCCAGAGAGAGAAAGTGTTATTATGATAAAGAAAGAAAATCTTAACAATTCAACACTCTGTATTTGCTTTTTCAATCAGTATTTTTAAATTTCAAATAAAACATGGGGAAAAAAACAGTTTCTAAAAAATAAAATGTCCTTTTAAAAGCATAAAGTACCTGTAACCTATTTCAAATGTGTAACCCAGTGCTTCAGAAAGTGGTGAAGCATCACAGTCTCAGTAACGGTACCAGGACTACAGCAGCTCGGATGCTTGTTCAAGGGATGGGAGTGCAAGTGGAGGCCCGGTGTGTCTTCCCATAGGGACTTTAGGGACAGTGGCTGAAGGACCAGCTAGCATCACATTCCCCATCTGTCCTTGCGTCTTCTCACCAAGGTCCGGACAGCCATGTAGCAACGGTTAAGGCAACTAAGGTGCCACTGGGTGATGGGTTTAAACCTTTGTAAAGAAAGAATGCCATGGCTTGAAAGGAGCTTATCAAGAATAGACTGTCAATTAACTCTTAGAATGCACTTTAGAATATGCAGATGCCTAGGTTACATCACAGTTCCTGAATTAGAATATGAGTTGGTCCTTCCAGATTCTGGAGCCTTACCGCCAATTCTCCCCTGATTTGCTTGGTGTTCTGAGTTCTAGGTAGGCTGAATTTTCAGTTCTTCCAGGGTATCATTTGCTCTCTTGTGTTTAGACCTCCACATATAATGTCCCTCCTGCCTGCAATACTCTTTGCTGCCCCTCCCCATCCATGTGCCTCCTCCATCCCCATGAGCAGGACACTTCCTGCAGACTGTTTCTGCAGGTGCCCAGCTCCCACAGCGCTTCGTCCTTCCATTCTAATAGTTAACAACTGCCTCTTTATTTGTTCACCTTCCCTGCTGGATTGTAAGTTTCCTAAGGTCAGGAAGAATGACTTTAGTTTACCACTCTAGTTCTGTGCCCAGCACACTGCTAGCCCTCAAGAAATATTTACTGAATGAATATTCAGTAAAAGATTTGTTCTTTTATTTTTCATTTCCTAAGGGGGAAAATTCTGACGAATCACTCAGCAGTTATAGCAACCCAACATGAGCATTTCTTTAGCCATCTATCATGTCTTTTTTCATTCTAAAATTAGGGTGGTAGGAGTGAAGTGTCCAGAGTCTCAAAGATTTTTTTTTCCCTTTAAAGGAGCTGGGCACACTCATTATACCAAGTTGTTCCTTGGCATTTTAAAAGTGCTATTAGCTTGAGAATTAGGATGTGATCTAAATGAAGTACTAGAAACTGGTCCAAAATTCAAAGAGGAAGAAAAGAAAGGAGTTGAGGGTGAATAGTAATCTTCTGCTCTGGACTCCCCTTTGTCCCAAATACCTTTCTCCTACACCAATTTATGGGGTCAGTTCTGCTTTGGAATCTGGGACCAGTTCTAGATACAAGAGAGTGTAAATATTTGTAACTGAGCTTTTAGGGAGATTCACCACTGAATCTATTTTCTCCTGTTTTATTCTGACCTTATGTTCCATTTCTAGAAAACGCAGTACCTGCCCATAAGATCAGTTCCTCCAGTAGACCACCTGGAAATGGTGCAGAGCACCACCTCAGCCATTCCTCCCGACCAACCATTCCTGTCCATGTTCCAACGATTAAAAACACACCCAACTCTTGAGAAATGGGATCACATGGTGCCCAGACTCCTTCTCAAAACTGTGACTCAGAAAGAAAACACAACTCTGGGGAGTTTTCACTTCTCACTTTCACCAGATGCTGACTGTGGAATTCCTCAGTTCTTTTACTATCGACATCAATACCAGAAGACACGTTTCCCTTTATCCAGAATATGAAGCCCTGGCATCTCTCTTGCTCATAACTCATACTGCATTTGCACGTGTCCTATTGTGACAACTATAAGCAGCAAAATTGAAAACATTGGCATTTTGCTCATGACTCCAAATTTTTTCCCTGAAGTTAGGAATTGATTCAATTTACAATGATTGCTATGTGTGTAATTATTACTATGTTACACAATATTTTAAGAGTACATTAACTCCTGCTTTATGAGATGGAGTATGTCATAGCTGAACAAATAGCAGCAGCTTGGATGATTAAGAGTTCAAAAAAGAATGGTATTGTCTTTCAGTCATGACTGTCTGAACCCTATATGCCAAGTATTGTCAGACTCATGCCTGTGGGTATCTGCGTTCTGTGTCACATTCACTCTTTATATACCATCTAATGGAAAAAGACAAATAAATGTGAAGTTCAGAGTTCAGATCTGTTTAAAAAAAAAAAGAAGTATGTAGTAAATTGTTTATGCTAAGAAAAAGATTATACCGGTTTATAATTTAAAAAAAAGGCTTTAAATAGTTCATAAGTAAGTATTTTAAAAACCCTCTTGGGCCTTCGTGAACTTCAGAAAATATCCCTGATTATCAAAACAGAAATAAATCATATGTGTGAACCAAATTTTCTCTTATGAAAATACACTGGTAAGATTGTGTCAAAATAAATTCCACAGGATATCTGGGTAAATGATACTTCAATGCCAGTAGAGTTGCCTCTCTGATCAACTTGCTGAAAGACTGCCTCGTTTTTTTTTGCAATCACATTCCTCCTCATTATGATACAGATTGCATTTTTAATTTTGCAAGTGTTTCTTGATTGCCTACTATCCTGGCTACAATCAATAAACTCTGATCCCTGTCTGAAACTAGTTGGAAAAATCTGTGTTAGTGGCAATAGAGAAGAAAAAAAAAAGTGACAACAGTTTTCATAAAGAATGCCTTAACTTTTTTCCTTTCTCTTTTTCCCCAAATCTAATCTATTTATCTGAGGTTGGCATTTATTCTTTGTCAAATGTTTGTTCTGTGCCATTGGTGTATTCTTTGCCTATTTTGGTTACTATTTTGTTGGACATTCTCTATCATTTTTTTAACCAATATTTATTTAGTGTAATCTATGTATGCACTGAAGCAAGATGGATTTGAGGTTGAGTCCTGCAGAACACAGCTTTATAGTACCTGAGAAAAATTACCTTAACTTCTTTCATCTGCCCACTGTCCTTAAGATTGAGTTAATATCTTGAGGCAGGTGAGGGTGAAGTAAGCCCATCTCCGCAGTCCTGCTCATTTTTTAGGATTGGTGCATATAATATTTTATACATTACCTATAGCTAATATCTTACACATTTTTCATAGTCTGGAAATACTAAAAGTGATCATTGTGCTTGGCAGAAGGAACTAGAAGGTCCAAGTCTTAGAACAAACATTTGTGGGTTTATAGCCAGATTGGGAAAATATTATCTTATAAGAGATTATAATGAAGTTCTCTTTATATGTCTGTTATCAATACTAATATTTTTATGAGTGAAGAGATTTGTTATTCAATTTTTTAATTATGAAACTCAACTTTTTTCATTTCTTGTAAAGAATCCAAGCAAGATGACTTTTCTAAAAATATATATATATTTATATGTATTTATATATATAATATAGATCTATAAGCATATGTATTATAGGCATATGTATATATATACACAAAGGAAGCAGATAAATAGCTTTGTTAATAGAAGTATGCAAGGATAATTAATAAATCTCTTAATTTCTTAATTGTTCTTTCCTCCTGTGTACTTTGGGCAGTGATATTTCAATTTAGGTAACAGGGAATTCAGTTAAATGAATTGACTATTTTCAGCCCACAGATTTTTCCTGACCTCCTACTGTGTCTGAGGCACTGAGTCAGGGGCTGGATTAATCACCTGGTCAGGGAAAATTCCAAACAATCATTAGAGTCTGGAATCACATGAGACATTTCCTCAGGACAACATCTAAAGATTGAGAGGTAAGAATTGCTGTCCTGAATTATAAACTGAAGAAGTGGGAAAGTAACATCAATTACAAATTTATCCATTTGCTAAAGAATCTAAAATTTATCATTTTATAGAGAAACAGCCCATACTGTTATTCTATGTGCCACTTATACAGCTCTTTTTTTTTAGAAATTACCTGAATTGTACCATGGGCAAATTTCTATTTTACTATTAAGCCATTAACATCAACAAATCAATTGATTGGGGATAAAGATTTCAACCATCAACTTTCTCTGTTACGATTTTACATTTTTCATTATGTTCTGAGATTATGCTATAGCCTAGGCCAGAAACCTAGTGCTGTGAGCTAGAAAGATGAGAATTTAATGAGGTATAAAACATATACACAAATTGCAACGTCAATGATGATGTCTTAATAGCTTAAGAGGCCTGCATAACTGCGTTATAAACCAGGGCATAAAAAGATAAAGCATGTTGACATCAAGCTTGTAAATCAGCAGCGCAAAGGCTAAGAGCTTCACAACCTGGAGCAGAGTCAGTTTGCTTCAATTTTCTTAAAAAAAAAAATACACTTACAGAGAACTATTTTCTTATTCTAAGAATAAGTCTTTTTCTAAAAATAAGGCTGACCTTATTCTTTGTTGAAGCACAGCAACATAGGTCTTAGAGAGAGAATGAAGCTAGTTTTTAAGAAGTCATTTTTTTCCCTTTAAAGTTAGTTGCCAGAACAAGAAGCTGCTTCATCCTCGTTGAACTGAAAGCTGAAGCAAAGGGAGAGGAAAGGAAATGGGCACCGAATGGGAAGGGATCCTTTTCCAGAATGGAGATCACCACCGATCGAGTCTCTGCTTCCCCGGTTTCGTTACGGAGTCTCTGAAAAATAACCCAGCCAAATTATTTTATTTTATAACTTGAAGACTTTCTGAGAATATCTTCCTAAACCTTTACTTCTGAAAGTCAGTTCGGAACTACTTACCGACGTGCTGATCTGCGTTTAAAACCAGAGCCCCGAGAAGAGCCGCCACTTCCTGAATGTTCCTGGACAACACGACGCGCCAGGGCACCACAGCCCGCCAGACAGCCGTCGGTTTGTCTATCCTCAGACTGGAAAATAAAGGTCTATTGGATTTTGAAAGATACCAACTTAATGAATTTATTAATAAATTTAGGAGAAAGATAAAAAACGAAGTAGCAATATAGCATAGAGCTAAAATACAGGCTTTTTGTTGTCTCAACCAAACTTCGTAAATTCAGTCCCCAGATATGTTCATTAGTAACTTAATAAATGAATAATCTTGAATAAATTATTTATTTTCCCTAGTTTTCCATCTCCTCATCTATAAAATTGGAATTATAGTGATGATACCAACAGCTACCTCAAATTTGCTTTTTTAATTTAGAATAAAATCTGGCCCACAGTAAAACTGCGTAGAATTAAACACTGGACAGCTCGGTCCTTTCCTTGAAGATTTCCCTGATTAATCAGGGACAATGGAATACTTCTGTTGCTGTGTCTTTCACATGGATTCAAAACATCTCTATAATTATTTTTGAGGCTTGGCACTTTCATACAGATTAAGGAAAATCTAGAGAAAAACTTGCTGTGAAGGCAAATGTTAATATTTAAATAAATAGTATTCCCATTAGATTGTGTTTTCTATTGAAAATTTCCTTTTGTTAAAAAGGAAAGCACATTCATAGTCTGAGGATTTATGACTGGATAAAGTGAAGGTTCCTATGGGCAGGATTCTCACCTGGCCCTTATTGGCTTGCTCACTACACTTATGTGGGTAATACGTGGTTACTGAATCTATATAAAGAGCTCTGCCCAGTGCTCTGGGCTGCTGCATGGCTGCAGGGCTGCTTGGCCACAGGAGAGCAGAGACTGGGGTGGTGGCAGCGCAGAGGGCAGAGACTGAGATGGCTGCAGAGGCGGAGAGGCCCAGAAGCAGAGACCTGCTTCCTGCACGCAGACTCGCTCTGAGTGGATGGGATTCTAGTTTATACCCCATATATATATAGGGAATATATATGTTGGGTATAAACATATATATTTTTGGGGTATAAACCCTTTCACCCCAAGAACCTTCCATTGTCATTCTTCAGTCTCATTGAATCCATAGTGAACTTGCCCAGGGCTGAAACCCATTGGCAAGACAACTAAATTAAAACAGAAAAACACTTAGCTGTCAAAGTTTTACACATGTCAAAACTAAAATTTTTATTAGTTTGATAGAAAAATCTTCAAGTTTATTTTTTATCATCTAAACTAGTAGGCAGAAATTTTTTATTTTAATTAATTTTGGTAGTTGTCTCTATATCTTTTAGTACTTAAGAAGAAATATTTTCTATGTATGCAAATAGAACTAAATAAAAATGTAAAAATACACATATGCATTCCAGTATTTTCCAAATTTTTCTGATTTTAACCATCACCCAGAGTCCTTTTTGGTAATTCAGATTCCTAGGGTTTATGCTAGGGCTATCAAATCAGAAGCTCTATAAGAGTGTGTGTAAACACTCTAGGTGATCCTTATGAAGACCTAAGTATGTAAAGAATTTAAACACATTTCTCAGATATAAACATTTCTTTTGAGATATTTAATCAGTATAAGACGACATGGGCTTTCTAAGAGAAAGTCCTGCATTAAAAAAAGGCCATGGTTTGAAGTGCAATAAATTTACATTTTATAAACAAAACTAAATTCATTATATTAATTTCTTTTACTCATCTCACACTATTCAAATTAGTTATATTTAATGTTCATTTCTTCAGATTCATAGTGTTTTGACTCTCCGACAATCAAAAATAAGAAGTGCAGACCATAGATAAGGAGATTTTTAAGTAGAGATCTACTGTTGCTGGTTTAATTTGTGAAGAGGTTTTAAATATTGATTTTCTTTTCTTTAACAAATGATTTAAACTATCTGCATGTTGGTGCCTGCCAAGGTATTGTGTGAAATTTTACCAGCTGGGAATTATACCCTCATTCTCTTGTGTGATTAACACTTCCAGCTGTAGAATAATTAAAATGTCAATCAGTTCTGAAACAGAGCAAAACAGTTTCTCATTTGATCCATCATTTGGAAGGCTAAACGAGGAGCACATCAGGTGTCTAGCTCTTATCACAACAAGCGTTCACATCGCACCTCTGTTTTCTTCCCCCTTCCTCTCTTCTTCCTTCACATACCTAAACACATACTGGGGAGGCTGAGTTCGGGTTCTACTCAAATTTGATTATTCAATATGTCATCCAGTTTTCAAAATGTGTTTTGTTGGTTATCATTAAGGAAAACTGAGGGGAAGATAAGGTCAGAAGTTTAAGGGTGTTTACCTTAAAAATAAGACTCAGTTATTATACCAACAAAAATGAGTTTATTCAGTAATAACAGAGACTTGCAATTGGTACATGCAAGCTACATAGGGTAAAACCATAGTCACATCCAACAAACAAAGAAGAGGAATTTTATTTTATGGAGGAGGAAGCTGGGAAGGATGGTTTTGAACAAAAGTCCAATGGAGAAAAATGAGGTGAATGTGATGGTTTCTCACGGGCTGAGTCATAGGCCATGTATATCTCTTCTTTTTGGGGCCTGTTATTGATTATTCTCTCCTATTGAGGTTTTCTCTGTTGGGGTCTGGATTGACAAATCTTGTAACTGACACCAAGTGGTACTGGCTCCCCCTTCTCCATTTTGGTGAGGTTTCCCTTTATTAATTTTCACAAGATATTGTTGAAGACAAGTGTTTTTTGCATGTTACATATTTCTTGGGCCATGTCAACATACACTCTGTTAATTTTTTTCCTTGTTTATTGGAATATAATTGACATATAATCCTGTGTAAGTTTAAGGTGTACAAGGTGTTGGTTTCATACACTTACCTATTGCAAAATGATGACCACCATAGCCTTAGCCAACACCTCTACCACCTCACATAGTTACCATTTCTTTTCTGTGGTGAGAACATTTAAGACCTACTCTGTGTCTTGCCAGTGGGTTCCAGCCCTGGGCAAGTTCATTATGGATTCAACAAGACCAAACAATGACAATGGAACATTCTTGGGGTGAAAGGGCTATACCCAACTTTATTCCCACCGTGGCAGGTCAATCACTAGAATCCCGTCCACTCAGAGCGAGTCTGCATGCAGCAAGCTGGTCTCTTTGTCTGAGCATTTCTACCGCTGCAGCTGTCTCAGTCTCTGTCTTAGGTGCTGTCACCACCCTAGTCTCATCTCTGTTCGCCTGCAGCCTTGAGGCTAGCCATGCCACTGTGTCTCCCAGAGCGCTGGACCAAACGAGCTCTTTATAGTCAATAACGATGTATTGTGCACATGTGTGTAATGAGCTAGCCAATGAGGGCCAGGTAAGAATCTTGGCCAAAGAAACCTTCACTTGTCTTAAGTCTTGCACCACTACAGTGGCTGGAAATGCAGTAAGGAAGCATAAATTTATATCCATGCATCTATGAATCTTCCAGCCCCACCCTGATTCTTTTATAGATCTCAATGCCTGGAGTCAGCAGCAGTCGTGTAGCTTTAATGTTTTCCTGTTAGAGTTCTTTTTAACTTAATTAAGGCTTTAATAGGAGTTTTATTTCCCTTAGAGGGTTATTGTGAAGTTTAAAGTGGCCTTAGGAATAAGTACCTAAAATACCTGTTCTATCAAACATCATTTTGAACGTCCTATTTTACTCAGAGGAATATTGCTAATTAGATATATGTACCTTTTTGGAGAATCAGATACTCACTCTAGATAACAACTCCTAAGACTTCCATAATGGTTATTTTGGTGGTTTCTTTGAGGTTTCTGAAGAAGAGGTGGAAGCAAAATATCAGTGAAAAGGGTGCTGAATTGGTGGACGCTGAGACAATTGGGTTTCTGAGACAGGTCTTCTCACCCCTGAGCATCTCCACCTAGTGCCTGCCTTGCTGACAGGCTGAACTCAAGTAACAAGGTGATGCCCCTGTGATTCATATGTTCATACTTACACTACCCTAGTGCATTTATGGGCTTAATCATTTAAAGCCCTTGTGGGGAAAATGGAAGTTCCTATGACCAGGATCTTCACCTGACCCTAAACTACTTGATGTAACTGGCCTGCTGCTAGGCTACTGCTTCCATAACCTTTATTTTTTCCCTCCTTCTAAAGGAGTTGTGCATACAAATGGTATTTTTACTCTTTACTATTTTTTATTCTTTTTAAACCATAAATCTCCTTACTCTAAAAGAGGAGTTAAGGCAGCTGTAATCTTGATTTACTTTTAGTGGGCAGCAGAATTATTTTACTGGTTCCTTGAATCTTTATTCCTACACATAAAGGTAATCTTTTCCTCTGGTGACTATCCATTTATTGAGAGGCTAGGATTATATCAGCAAGGGCTAGTCCACTGATCCCTTAAGTTTCATACTTAAAGAGGAAATTTGGGATCCAATAAGAGAGGTGTATCGTTCAACTAAGGAAACTGCCTTTTAAAAAGGACAATGAAATTTCTTCAAGTGAAATGTGTGAGCTTTTAGCTGTTAAAAACTGTAGTTACTGTTGCAGTTTTACTCTAGGTAGCAGATATTTTAATGTCAATGAGTCCCAAATACAATACTCTGGACTATTTTTGAGGATTGTGGTACATTAGAAAGCAAGAAATATTGTTACCCCCAAAAATGTCAACATTGCCTCTGAATGGGTTTAAAGCAAAATCAGTCCAACCCTGATGCCTTGTGCTTTCTGAGAACACAATAGCTACAAATGGTGCCAGAGGGAAAAGGGAAAGGGCTTCTGTTGACTTCAAAGAAAGGTGGTATCTGACAAAAGGGAAGCAAATGGTACCTGGCTTATGCCATTAGCAAAAGCCTTGTATCTCTACAGCTGCACTCTATGAGCACTTCGGAAATTAAAGAATTGCCAGCTTTTCCACTTTGGGACAAAAAACATTTGTGCTAAACAGCCGGTAAGTAAGTGCAGTAAACATATTTTTACAGTGAATAGAATTGTTTTATATTTTGGGGACTGATTGTGAATTTCTACTGCTTCTTGATTAGCAAACATTTGGCACTTCTTGAGTCTTTAAACATTAAAATGCCAAAACAGATTTTTATTCTCAGACAGAGCGCCTATATATTTTTCTCATCCCTCTTAACAATTATTCTCAAAGCATTTGAAAGCACTAAAATAAAACGTGTTCTGAAAACACATTCGGAAACCTTTTACCTGTGTGACTTTAATAAGCAAGTAAATAAAAAAGTACTGAGTTGCTATCGAACTTCCTTGGGGCAGAGATGAGAACACAGTATGTATGTAATGACAGAACTGCTGGTGGGCACTTCCTGAGGCTTTGCCTTGGGACAACGGAGGGTTTCACTGCTCTACAAGACAGCTAGTGAAAACATGTTTGTGCAAAGCCTCTTGGGTTTTTTTCTTAAGTAGTAACATTCCTTCCTGTTCATTTTTTGAAGCCAATAAATTTCTAAGAGATTTAAAAGTTCTCAGAACTGACTTTTATCCATTTTACTTATAAGAGTCATGTCCTTATGGAAACTTTCATGTTTTTATATTGAAATTATCTCTTTTGGAAGGTTTTTCTTTTAAATGATGATTTTGAGGATCTCATACTTTACCTTAGCAATTCTTTTAAGATTAGGAGATTGACAGTATTTGGTTTTGTTTCCATATTTTCAATGTTATTTTTCATTATAGTTAGATTAACTAATTAAATGGAAGCCAAATTTTAATCTATCAACTTTATGCAAAACTTAAAAGTTCAGAGAAAACCAGCAAGTAAAATAGTTTAATTTTGCACCAGCTTACATCTTGGTTACAATGCAGGATTTTGGAAATCTTGTGTGATTGTGTGTGTTGTGTATGTATTTGTGCATGTGTGTATGTGTATGTACAAGAGGGGGCGATGTTTTTATCATTATAATTAAACTTTGAAACAAAAACATCATGGCGGGTGCCTTTGTTTCCTATTGCAGTAGAAAAATTTACCACAAAGTGACTTAAACAATACCCATTTATAATCTTTGTGTTCTGCAGGTGAGCAGTCTGAAATGGGTTTCACTGGGTTAAAATCTAAGTGTCAGCAGTATTACCTTTCTTTGGGCGGCTCTGAGGAGGAGTCTTTCTTGCCTTATCCATCCTCTTGGAGCAGCCTGCATTCCTTGCCGCGTGGCTCCCCCTCCATCTTCAAAGTCAGTAACTGCATCATTCGGGGCCGTTCCCATCAGCACCTCTCCTTTTCCGATTCTGACTACTCCTGTCTCTGTCTTCTAAGGGCCTTTGTGATTGCCTATGTCCCTTCTAGATCATCCAGGATGGTCTCCTCATTTCCACCTCAAAATCCTTCATTTAACCACATCACCAATCACTTTTGCCATGTAAGATAATATATTCATAGGTTTTGGCCATTAGGATGCGGACATCTTTGTGAGGATGCGGGATCATTCTGCTCTTATTGGCCTTAGAGTGTCACAAAATTCTCTCATAATAAAATTCTCACTACTCACCTCTCCCTTGAGCAGTGCTTCCCATGATTTCTTACTTCTCTTGAATTTCAGCAATGTTATCATCCATGTAGTTCACCTATTGCCCTAGGTAACTGTCCTTGAGTATACATGAGATTAATGCTGATGCCACCTACCCAAGCTCCCCAGCACACCTGCTTTGTAAATTCTGGGCTTTCCCTTACCCCGTGCTCAGAGGAGGTGGAAACATTACCCCGAGCACAAACTTCTTCACCCTCCTTTTTTTTCTCAGTGCTACTTCAGTTCCCTGAACCACAGCTTTCTCCCGAGGTGCGATGGCTCACAGATCCTACAGTAGAAGGAAACCATTTTTCTCCTTCTCCTGCTCAAGACCCAACAGGTGGCAGCCTGCTCCTCATGCCTGATGTCTCGTCCACACCATTATTCCACCACCAGCATTTCACAGTCCTCCTCCCTTGAAATTCATGACACCCATGGTTACTTTTCTCTCCCCATTCTTGCCATGATCTGTTTGCTTCAAGTTCCACATCTTCATGTTCTTCATTTTCTTTATTTTTATTTTATTATTATAACTTGCAGGTATCATTTTCCTCAGAGGCTTTAATGTCCATGTTGCTGTCATTGAGAAAACTAGTTTCACTTTGAACACCAATAAACTCCATTATTGTGACCCCATAGTCTCCCTTAAGTATTACATCTTGAACCTTAAAATTCCTTGGATTAACTTGCTGGAAGATAATGAACTCCAAGCTTCCACTTTGAAACTCTACCCTTCTTTCCTCCCAGATTTACCTATTTCTTTATTCTTTTCTTAGCCTGTTCTTCCTTTTTATCTGAGTCTCTATCTCTCACCTTCTCTATTCGCTCCGTATTTTAGCCTTTCCTGTGAGTCTTCAATTTTAGCACTCCTATGAGTGCTTCTCAAACTATGTGCGAGTGAAGGACCACTTTTTATTTCCCAACCTGCTAAAATTGAAGACTAAATATCAACAGATATTTTAGTAAAATACAGTAACTATGAATTATTTTAGAATTAAAAATGAAAAACCAAGACAACCCTAAATACAAAGCAGTTTCTAAGATGCAACATGAAATTCTACTTTAATATATAATCAAAAAAATAAAATGGATAAGATAAAATAATTATAAAAATCAAACAATGCATTGAAAATGTGCTTATAAATGATTGATAGAAGAGTGCAACTATTTTACTCATAGCTCTGTGTTATTCTGTAATCATAAAAAAAATAAGAAAAAAGTTTTAAATGAATAACAACTCACAATATTAGCCCCCTATGTGTTCATTCTGAATAAATATCATAAATATAAAATATTTTTTCTTTAAAGTGAAAAATAAGCTTGCTTATTGCCTGCTAATCTAATCTAGATTGTATTGATAACTATGTACTTATAGAAGATAATGTGTGTCCAAATTATTTCTTTTTTATCCTTTTATAACACTTATAGTAGAGAAATTAATCTCAGAAAGGTATGTTGACAAGAATTTGAGAAGACGTTTAAAATAATTTCAGCAAGCTTAGGATACTTGTTATTAACTTTAATCCAGAATGAAGTAAGCGATGTTCTATTTTCAAACTTTATATTCAATTTTTAATCAGCAGCTGATCTTAGTAATTTATCCTATAAAGCATCAGTTAAACTGTATGTAGATGAAAGAAATGAATTCCAGAGTCATGAATTTCCTATGTACGGAAATTTTTATGTGATCGTTTTTTAATGGAAGAAGGAATTCACAATCCTCTATCAAATGCATGAGGTATTTGGTGATAACTTTTCAAAGATGAGCAATATCAAGACAATCATATTTTCAATGCTAATTATTGTTAAACCATGTGATTTTTATTAACAAGCTGTAGAAATTCTGTTTTTTTATGCTTTTAAATTTCACTTTTTCTCTTTGATTTACCTGCCATTAAAAAATAGATTCCATTCTCAAGAAAATACAGGGAACATACCTCAGCATAACAAAGGCCATATACAACAAACCCACAGCTAACATCATATACCTTAGCAAAAAGCTGAAAGCTTTTTCTCTAAGATCAAGAATAAGACAAGGATGTCCACTCTCACCAGTTTTATTCAACATAGTACTGGAAGTCCTAGCCATGGCATTCAGACAAGATAAAGAGAAAAAAGGCATCCAGATTTGTAAGGAAGAAAAAAATTGTTACTATTTGCCGATGACATGATATTATATATAGAAAATTTTAAAGACTCCACCAAAAAGCTATTAGACCTAATAACTGATTCAGCAAAGTTGCAGGACACAAAATTAATACACAGAAATCTGTTGCATTCCTATAAACCAACAATGAACTAGCAGAAAAAGAAGTCAAGAAAACACTTCTATTTACAATTGCATCAAAAGGAATAAAATACTTAGAAATAAACCTAAGGAACTGAAAGACATGTACTCTGAAAACTATAAGACACTCATGAGAAATTAAAGAAGATACAATAAATGGAAGTCTATCCCATGCTTATGGATAGGAATAATCAATATTGTCAAAATGGCCATCCTGCCCAAAGCAATTTACAGATTCAATGCAATCCCTATCAAAATATCAATGGCATTTTCAATTAACTACAGCAAATAATCCTGAAATTTATAAGGAAACACAGAAGATCTTGAAAAGCCAATGCAATCCTGAGAAAGAAGAACAAATTTGGGGGGTTTTACTCCCTGATTTAAAGCTATACTACAAGTTACAGTAATCAAAACAGTATGGTACTGGCACACGAAAAGACCCATAGATCAATGGAACAGACTAGAGAGCCTGGATATAGACCCACACATTTATGGTCAATTAATATATGATAAAGTAGCCATGGATATATAATGTGGAAAAAACAGTTTCTTCAATAACTGGTGTTGTGACAACTGGACAATTGCATGCAAGAGAATGGATTGCTGTCTATCTTCATACACAAAAGTAAACTTGAAATGGATCAAAGACCTAAACGTAAGACATGAAACCATAAAACTCTCAGAAGGAAACATATGCAAAAATCTCTTGAACATAAGTATAAGCAATTTTTTTTGGACATATCTCCCCGGGCAAGGGAAACAAAATAAAAAAATGAACAAGTGGAACTGCATCAAACTGAAAAGATTCTGTACAGGAAAGGATACCATCGACAGAGTAAAAAGTCAACCCAGCATGGAAGAATATATTTGTAAATGATTTGTCTGATAAGAGGTTAACATCCAAAATATATAAACAGCTCATATGACACAACATCAAAAAAAATAATTCAATTAAAAAAATGGGATCTGTATTTTTTGTTTGCTACCACTTGTAATTTATGTGATTTGGGTTCTCATTTTAGCTTGAGGTCAAGGATATCTATCTCATGATTGTTGTGATGATTAAAATGTTGACAAATGTAAAGTATTTAGAACAGTGTCTAGCTCAATAAAATTGTGGTTGTTTTCTATTAAAAAAAAAAATGGGCGGAGGAACTGAACAGATATTTTTCCAAAGAAGAAATACTACAAGCACTTGAAAAGATGCTCCACATTGCTAATCATCAGGGAAATACAAATCAAAACCACAATGAGATATGACCTCACACCAGTTAGAAAGGCCACTATCCAAAAGACAAGAAATAACAAGTGCTGGTGAGAATGTGGAGAAAAGGGAACTCTCCTACACTGTTGGTAGGACTGTAAATTGGTGCAGCCACTGGAAAAGCAGCATGGAGATTCCTCAAAGAACTAAAAATAGAAATGCAATTCTACCCAGTGATTCCACTCCTAGGAATTTACCCAAAGAAAACAAAATCCCTAATTTGAAAAGATATATGCACCCCTGTGTTATTGCTGTATTATTTACAACAGCCAGGATATGGAAGCAACCAAAGTGCCCATTAATAGATGAATAGATAAAGAAGATGTGGTACATATACAAAATGGAATATTATTCAGCCATAAAAAGAGAAATCTTGCTATTTGCAACAATATGCATGGATCTAGAGGGTATTATGCTCAAATAAAACAGGTACAGAAAGACACATACCATATGATTTCACTTATTTGTGGAGTCTAAAAACAAAACAAATGAAGAAAATAGCAATAGACTCATAGACACTGAAAAGTGACTGGTGGTTACCATCAGGGAGAGGTTGGGGTGGGTGGATGGGATGGAGGAGGTGGGTAAAGGGGCAAAAAAACTCTCAATCATAGTATAAGTTGGTCATGGGGATGGTAGTACAGCATGGGAATATAGTCAATAGTTCTTTACCATCTATCAATACTGACAGATTATAAGTGTACAGGTTGGGGTGAAGATTTAATAATGTTTGTAACTGTTGAACCACTGTGCTGTATACTGGAAACCAATATAAGATTGTATATCAACTATACTTCAATTTTAAATAAAGGAAGAGAAAGGAAAAACTATGTCTTTTCTTGGCATAGTTTCACCTTCTGTAAATTACAGTTAAACATATATTCAAGTTTTATTTTCCCAATTCATTTAGTGTTGTTGAATTCTGAATTTTAAAACAGGCTTGATTAAAAGTTAAAACTATTATTAAAAATAGCAAGATAGATAAACAATTATGTTTCTCATTTTAATATGATTCTGGATTATGATTGATGAGTTAATCTTAAAATGTCACGCATTTTACACTGTGCCACATGTGACTCAACATGTGTTTTACAACACCTCATCTGCTCTCTACCCTGCCGATGAGATGAGTCCACTGATCATGCACTTGAGTGTCACAGCAATGTTGAATTGCTATAAATTTTTCTAAGTGTTTATTTTCAGTTTCTGTACTTATCTTTTTTCAGACAAATAACAGGGATCTGTACCAGATCAGAGGCCACGTGTTGCATTCAAAATTACAAAATCACAAAAAATTACAAAAATCTCTTGTGAAGTTTATTAAAATTTGAAGTTCATAGATCTGAAGTACAGTCCAAGAATCTGAATTTCTCAAAACCCCTTTGATGACTCTTATAGGGAGTATTTAGATTACAGCTTTGTGAGATATGCTCTCCCAAGAAGGCTCTATCCCTTCATTTTATGCTGATGTTATTATATTAAGCCTTGAAAAAGATTTATGAAAATGTGTGACCAGGAATCACCTAGAGTGCTTGTAGATAAAGTAAACTGATGCATTGCAGAATCTCTGAGTGGGGCCTCAGAATCTACACCTCTAAGAATTTCTATCAGGCATCCTTATATACACTCAAGTCTAAAACCCAGTGGCCTGCATGCTATGTACCATCTGCTTTCTTCCACTTTCTGTTGTATTTCTAGTCATTTTTATTCAAATACAGCATGACATTTATTCTACTTTTAAATTTCTAATTGCTTTCCTCTTTTCTTTATTGATTTCTATTCCCCTCTCACAAGGTTTACTTTTCTTTATTCTGTCCTGTAATGAGGTACCCCAATCTCATGACTTTAACATGTAACTTCCGTGGATAAATTAATAATTCTATTTTTAACTTCCATCTTTTGTTCCATCTTGTATTTTCAATTCTTCTGGGAAACACTTCTTATATTTTTGGCATCTCAATAAAAGTGTAAAGAAAACTGACTTTATCTGCTCTACAAAATTCTTTTATATCTTGATTTTTTTGGTCTCATTTCCCTAATCCTTGGGAGCAAGTCTTTAGACCTATGCAAATTATTTCTTGCTGTGATAGGCAGGATTCTAAAATGTCTCCTGTGATTTCTACTCCGTGAAATACCCTCCTTTGGAGTACAGGCAGAATCTGTAGTTCACTTCTACCAGTTGAATATGACAAAGGTGAAGGGATTGCTTAGATGTAACTAAGGTCCCTAACCAACTGACTTTGAGTTAATCATGTGGGATTTTATCTGGCAGGGGGCTGACTTAACCATGTGAGCTAGAGCCAGGTCTTCCTAGATCTCGGCCTTCCCTGAAATAAGACACTGGAAACAGCAAACACTTTCCCTTGCTCCTTTGAAGAAGGAAGCTGCCATGAATTCTACAGCCTCAAGGAAATGAACCCCGCTAACAACCTGAAGAAATCTGGAAATAGATCCTCCCCTAGTTAAACCTTCAGGTGAGAATGTAGCCGTGGTACCACTTTGATTTCAGCTTTGTGAAATCTTTGAGCAGAGAACCAACAAGCCATGCCCAAACTCCTAACCTAAAAAAACTGGAGATAATAAACATGCATTGTTTAAGCTACTAGATTTATGGTCATTTGTTATACAGCAACAGAAGACTAATATACTTCTTTTCCTTCAGTCTCCACATTTGCTCTTCAGCTAAGTTCTGTCTCTTCTACCTATATAATATTTCTTACTTCCATCTTTCACCTCCTCATAGCTACCACTATGGTTCAGAATTTCATTTATTCGCTTTCCGTCACTGAAATGGCCTTTAAATGATCTTCGGTCCTCTCCAGCATATCCTGCCAGAAGCACAGATGTACTCTCTAGTTGGATGGGGAGAGGGTCTCTGTGGTTATAAAGAGGAGTATTTCATTTGGTAGTTTTGGCTGTAGAGCAGTTAGATGACAAGAATGCCTGGGACAGGGCTGCTAAAATAGGTGGTTGAGATAGAGAGAGAAGAACCCTAGAGATAGGTTAAGAAACTGAGAAACCACTATGTTGTTTAGGGTACCCAGGTAGGCATTGAAAATATAAAATATACTGATTATTTTAATATTTTAATGTAATGAACTTAGTATAAATGAAATAACCCATTTTATGTTGTTTTCTTATGTCTTTCTTCGTAGAAACATACTAATAGTGCCACTTGACTTTTTGAGAAGAAAAAAAGAAAATACGCATTTTATATAACCCTTTACATCTAACAAAAGTCATGTATTTCAAAATTCAGACAAATAATGTTTGATGCCACACAAGAATAAAACCCTGTGATTGCCAAACCTGCTAACAAAAGGTGATTCACTTAAGCTTTTCATACAGTGGCTGCTTTCCACTAGGAAAAAACAAATGCCAGTGTTAATCAAACCAGCATGGAAGTTAATTAGAACCCCAAGAACAAGCGGATGGACTTAGCACCTTGGACACATGAGTATCCGGTTTCCAAAGATGACCTCAAAAGATTGCATAACAATCAAGCCCAGCACAAGTCAAAAATAACTAAGTAACTTTTCATTTTTCCCTTAGTAATTTAGTCTTACTCTTTGAAAATATTTCTAAACTGAGAAATCCCCACTAATTGCTGCATGTTCATTGTTCAAAAGAGGGTAATGACCCTTTACTTGATTGTATATAGCCATCATTTAATTTATTTTTTATGTGTGCCTTAAAAACAGCTCTCAAACATGAAGCAACTTCAGTTAATAAAATAAAAGCCGCATTAAATTTGAATGTAGATATAGGATTTTAAAGATTGGAAAACTTTTTGACACTGCATGGAAAATATCTTCTTGCCTACCTAGAAGTTAGGGGAGAGGTGGCCCTAACCTGCCCCACAGACATTACTGGGGTAACTGCTCCGTCATCCCAGACCCCTGGAAGCTTGTAGTGGAAACGTTGAGAAGATAGGCACTGAAGCAGGCTTTCTTCTCAACAGTTCCTTGGATGTTTTAGATGCTGCTTTCATCTTTCCAGGGAGAAATTTGCCCGCTCATTGGTTGCCCAGACCCAGCACTGATAAAAGAGATGTCAGGGGTTACCTCATATGTTGCTGGGGCAGGTTTGGTTTTGTTGTTTCAGTTTCTTTTTTACAGCCAGTCTACTGAGGGGCCACATTTCTATTAACTGATCTGAGCAAACCCAACTCTGTCTTTCTCTTTCAGTGTTGCACAGAATCCTAACAACTGTCCTAAATGTTCCCTAACTGATGTCCCCCATGCCCCTAAGTTGCTTGTGACCTTTGGATTCTCCCTTTGGTTTTGTGGAGCATCCTCCCTTTCTGACTCCACAGTAGAATTCATGCTAAGACTGTGATCTGCTCCACAGATAAAATTCTCATTTGCAAATTGTGATTTCAACTATGAAACACTTAACAAAGCCACTGTGCCTGCCCAGGACCTCTGGGATTAGCAGGGTGACATAAAAGAGGCTCAAGACCATGCAGACTGAGCTGCCCCTCTCCTCCTCCAGCCCTTCCACTGAGCTCTAGATAGCCAAACCGAGGGAGAAAGGCTCTGAGCAGAGCGCAGTGTTGGAGCAGAGGTTCCCACGCAGGGAAGTGCCACCTGTTGGGAGGACAGCAAGTGGGACAGAGGAGAGATGATCAAGTCCAGACAGTGATTCCTCAACCACTGCCCTGGGCTTTAGTCCTCCCACTTCAACCAAGGTAGGAGGAGCACATACTGCTCTCTGCTGTCTGCATTACCAGCTAAGATGCAGGATATCCTCAGGGGAAGAAGTGCTCACTGCCAAAAGGAGCCAGACATTTCAGGGATAGTCATGTTAAAGGGGAGAAATATAATGAACAAGCAAGACAAGGTGAGCCAGACTTAATGAAACAAGAATATCAAGAGTTAAATGTAAGAATAAAATCTTCTAATACATAATAAGTAATGGTAAAATGAAGATAAGCTAGCCATTATTAAAAAAAAAAAAACCACAGAGTGGAAAATTGAGTATAAGAAGATAATTAGTTCAAATCATAGGCTAAAAACAGAATGATTAAAACTGAAAATGAATAAACCAGGAGATCAGGTCAAGAAACTCACATGGAAAGAATTAGGAAGGTAAAGGGAAAAATTAGAAAAGATAGGTGAAACTTAGTAGACATATCAAAATCTAAAAGATGAAATCTTAAGAGACTAAGGAGAGGAGAAATGTAGATGGGGAGGAAATTGGCAAGGACATACAAAAATACAAAAAATAATAAACACCACAGATCATATTCAACTGTACCATCACCACAAGATTCTCTCATGTTTCGTTTTGTAGCCACACTCATGCTCTTCCCTCAGCCCTAGCCACTGGCAACCCACTAATCTCTTATGTCATTTTTACAAATATTATATAAATGGAATCATGCAGTATATGTCCTTTGGAAATTGCCCTTTTTCACTCAGCAAAATTTTCTTAAAGTTCATCCAAGTTGTTGCCTGTATCAATAGTTTTTTTTCCTTTCTATTGCAGAGTAGTATTCCACTCTATGGACATATGTTTGTTTTACTATTCATCTGCTGAAGGTCATCAGAGTTGACTTGTGAGTTGCTGTGAACATTTGTGTACAGGCTTTTGTGTAGACGTGAGTTTTCATTTCTCTCAGATAAGCATCCATGAGTATAATTACTCCATTTAGTTTTGAAAGGAACTGCCAAAGTATTTTTCAGAATGATTGTATTGTTTTACATGCCCACCAGCAATTTTTCACCAAATTTAGGAAGTTCTCAACTTCTTAACCATTATTTCTTTGAATACTCTTTCAGTCTTACTTTTCTCTTCTTCTGAAGCTGATGATACCAATGTTAGATCTTTTGTTATTTTTCCACTGATCCCTGAGATTCTGTGCATTTTTTGAGTCTATTTTTCCTATTTTTCAGATTGAGTAAATTCTATTGATCTGTTACTCTGTCTTTAAGTTCACTGATTCTATCCTCTGTCATCTCCAACTTTGCTATGGAGACCCTTCAGAATTTTTCATTTTGCTTATTATATTTTTTAGTTACATAATTTTCATTGGTAAAAAATAATTTCTACTTATTTGCTGAGATTTTCTATTTTTATTTGGTTTTTAAAAAATTTGTAATTGATTCTTGAGGCATTGTTTATGATAGCTACTTTAAAATCCTTGTCAGCTAATTCTGACATCTAATTCATCCCAGTATTGGCTCAGTTGATTGTCTTTTCTCATTCTGGTTGTGATTTTTCTGGTTTTTTGGCCTGACAGGTGGTTTTCAACTGTATCATAGACACTATAGTCATGATAGCTGGAGACTGTCAATGTTGTCTAATTATCCTGTTTTAGTGCGTATTTGCTTGGTTTAGATTTTTGTCCAGGTTCTGGCCTACTTTGGTGGGTTTAGTTCCCATGACAGTTTAGCTTTCAGAGCCCTTGCAGTGCTATTCCAGTGTCTTCATTCTCTAGGTGCTGCTGGGCCTCCCCTTCAATTCCTGGCCTCTGTGGGGAGAAAGGTGATGGGTGTCTTTGGACCACTGGCTCTATGGGTAGATAAAATCCCCTCATTTTCACTTTATCTAGTGTATCTCACAAATTTTTCAGTCATTTGCATTGGTGAATATTTATGTTGCTTTTAATTCCATCATTTGTTTTTTTAAAACATTATATACTAACATTGTGCCTATATTCTTGTATTTTACTCTACATCTGATAGTAAATGAATATTGAAACACACTTAATTCTCAAAAAAATACTATAGATATGTACATATCAGTAAAGTAAAAAAGAGATAATAGTCATGATTGTAAAACCAAGTTCTTCTTTGAAAATATTGGTTTCAGTAGGTCAGAAAACCTAGGTAGGATAATCAGTTAAAATAGAATATGCAATTAAGCAAAATGCAGAAGGAAATAGAGGAATAAACTACTGACACAAGCAAGATGACATAATAGATAATTATCAATAACTATATATCTATTAACTTAATAATTTAAAGAGGATTTATTTATCTATGCAAATAAGTAACAGTGTAAAAGGCCAAAATTAGGGCAAGAAAAATAGAGAAAACTTAATTAAATAATCATTAAAAAATATTGAAACAGCATTCAAGACCTTCTCCCTTTAAAAAATCCTGACTCAGTTGGCTAAATAGATACATTTTATCACACTTTCAAGGAATAGATATTCCAGCTTCTGAGTTGCCCCAGAAAATAATAAATGTGCAAGTTACCCAAGTAATTTTCTGAAGTTTCTCTAAATTCCAAAACCAGAGAAGAGAGTAAATAAGATAAAATTATGAGTCCACTTATGAACATAGTTTTAAAATACTAAAGAACTGGCTAACCAAATTGAACCACATTAAAAAAAAGGATATATGACAATCAAATAGGGTTTAATATGAAGTCAAGGATGGCTCAAGTCAGAAAACTATCAATGTAATTTATCACATTAATGGACCAAATTGAAAAAAAACAAAATTGTTAAATAGAAGTGTTAAATAACATTTAACAATTGTTATAAAAATAGTCAGGAAACTTGGTTTGGGAGGTAACTCATTAATTTAAAGATACTATACATGAAAACAATTTATTTGAAACAATCTTAATGGAGAAAAATTTTCATATTCCCATCAAGATAAAGATGCCAACTTTATCTTGATAAAATTCTGAACAATTACAAGGGGGAAAAAAGCATTAAAACTGAAAGGATTGAATAGAAAAATGAAATGATCATGTTGGTAGGGGATATCCTCTAAATAGAAAATCCATTGTGAAAAATCTTCCAGGACTGATGAGTCTAGAAAAATGGCAGATAAAAAAAAATCAATTTAAGGACTTTTGGTTTCCAATTTGCATGTAAATAGCTTGGAAGTTGTCTCTCTGTCCTAATAAGAAGTAAAACACTGACCAGACTGAAATATCAACAGCTCTTCTTGGATCCATAGAGAGGGGTGAGGATACAGGGAAAATCTCTCCCCCTAGATAGGGGAGACACATCTGAATACAGGAGCTGTGGCTTAACCAGAGCCCAGACTCACAGGCAGAAACCGACATGGAAACTAGCTTCAGTGTAGGAAAACCTGAACTGTGATGAATGGGTGGAGGCTCAGTGTGGACACTTGAGAATTAAAAATTCCAGGGGGTGCCCAGTCACAGGTGGGGCCCAAATTCTGTGAGATTCACCTCCAGCTCAACCAGGCTTTCGCAGCAAATATTGGAGAAAAATCCCTTGAGCTACCAGTAGGAGAAGGAGACAAGGAATCACTTTGAAATACACCAGAACCTTCTGTTCTTAACAAGGCCTTCCCTCACTGGAAACTAGTTAACCAGAACCTAACCTGCTGAGGTAATATCAGAGTCTTACTGACATGGGGGAAGGAAAATAACCAATTCCAGCCCACTCTAGCCATCCTCCTCCACCTAAGATTCAGAAAGTGTCTACCTGCTAGGCAATCTGCAAAATAATCTTTGCAAGAAAAGCAGCTATGATGAGGGTAGAATCTAGATTTCAGTGGGATGAATTGGAGTGGTGGGAGATGGGGTAATGGCAATAGCAAATTTAGAGCATAGCAAAGATGTTTAAAAGAGAGAGGTGAAAGAGAGAGTATTAATAGGAAGGGATAAATCAAGAAGTAATTTTATTCCTTCCTCTTCATCATCTTCCCCTCTTATCCCAGTTCTGGTACAATTGTGAGCTCTGCAAAATTGAACTCCAGTCAGTATTTCCTTCTCTATATAAAGAAACATTTTTTTGTTATTTCTTAGATGAGAGCGACTTGAGGAAGAAAATTGGTTTAGTGAGGCTCTAATCCCAGAGTGAGGGGATGGAAGGAGAATTAAGCTCAAGGATGAGACCTGACCAAGAGGCAGGATGATCTTCAACCTGAAGTGTAATGAAGAGGGTAAACTAGGGGAGGGAGAGGAGTGGAGTATTTGTACGTGGGAGAGGAGGGAGGGTATTCATGTGGTAGAATTGCCTTTATTTCTCTGTGAATTAGGAGGCAAAAATCACCTACTGAATGTAAGGTGTCAGGTTAGAAGCTTGGGAACAGGAATAAAAGTTTGAAATTGAAAAAAAATTGGCATTTTCATCTTTATTGGAATGGAACCAGCTTCAAGATGCTTAGTAAATGGCCATGTCCCAACTACCTGAAGTGCATTCAGTGTTGTAAATCTTCCCTTACAAGTAGAAAGCCATGGCAAGCAACCTGTCACACAATTCCAACTGAGTGCTGAATGCATGTTTTTCTTTAAAACCTCCTCAACAATCACTAAACAGATGGCCTTCCACAGTTAACGTCACCAGAACATCTTGTCAGGCCAAGCCTGTTTAGCTTTGAAGATGGCATAAGTCATTGCAGTTTCCACTGGCCTGACTGAATTTCACTGTAGGGCTACTAGTTATTTACACTAATAGCTTTTATAAAAGCTAAGTTTAGGGAGAAGAAGATGTGACTGTCATTTTCTTTTTTTCCTAATGTGTTCCTTTACTAAAAAGATTCATTCTAACATATAATTCTAATTACTTCATTCTCTTACTTAAATGTAACATAGGCTCTATATTCTAAATAGGGACACAGCCATTATTTTTAGCTGTGGCTCTTAAGGGTGCTGGGTGACCTGGACCCCTCAACCGCATTGCCTGTTCACTCCACAGTCCTGTACTATGGTGGAGAGCATTACTTGCAAAGTTATCGTACGTGGGTTCGTCTCTGAGCCTTCACACCAGCTATTCTCCTTACCTACCCCACTCACTCCTTGAACTTTGTTGTGCTAATTTATATTCATGCTTCATGTCTCAGCTTAGATACTACTCCTCTGTTTAGATACTACACCCTCTGTTCTTGCTTTACAGTTGCATCTGTCCAACTCCTTCTGTATTTTTAGCTACATAAGGTCAAAGACCACATGTGAAGGGCATTCTTTGTATTGCCCTTGTATAGTTCTTGACACATAGTAGGAACTCAGAAAATATTTGTTAAATTAAACCATGCTTCTGCTATTTTCTGAATTTAAGAAGAGGTTGTATAAGAATAGCAAGAATGGAGTTTGGTAAGTGATTCAGTTCTGATGTCACCTTTGACAAGCTGTACAACCTTATAAAATTATTTAAACTTCTTTGGTCCTTATTTGTCTTAGTTGTAAAATGGAGTTAAATCTACCTACCTACCTACCTCACTGTTGTAAGAAGTAAATAAAACTATGTATAAATAGCACAATGAATAGCACAGTAATAGACTAACATAAATGATGGAATCTATCTCCTGTTATTTTTTTTCCCCCCTTACAACATCAATGCCAACATTTTCTAATTGTTTTCCTCCCTTACTTTTCCTTCTACTCATCCTGTCAAGACGGCAGCATGAAGTACACTTGGGTAGAGCTATTTACACAACATTTGAGATGTCAGTAACAACTAAAATTAGCTGCCATTTATTAAGCAATGGCTTTGTCTGGCACTGTGCTCTGTAGGTGATGGGTACATATTCCTAGCACTTATGTATATCATCATATTCATGGCATTCAGTGTTATGGAGGCTAAGTCACTTGCTCTTCCTGCAATCAGTGGGGACAGTGGAAAGGAAACTGAGAGTGTTCTCATTTATCTTGATAATTCAGATGGGCACAGTGTATGCCTAATATTTCTGTTGTATTATCTTGCCTTTTCATAGTGTTAGTGCTCAGTATGAAGGCAGGAGATAATGTGAAAAGTAGACACTGAGCTGTCCCTCTCCCATTGTTTTCACCCAGAATACGCCATCTAAAGCTATACACACAGGCCCTTTTCTTCTCAAAGGTGTTGCTGATTGGTGGGCTACCTCCTCTTGCAACTCCCATAAGCATCCTGGACATTTTAACATCATGAGACTTCAAGTTGTTGTTGTGTATGTATGTATTTTATTTAATTATCCACTTATTGTCCTATTCTGTTTCCCCAGTAGGTTTTTAGCTTCTCAGAAGCAGGAACTCTGTCTTATTTGCCTTAATACTCTCAGACTCTAGTACCTGCCACATGGTAGATTCCCCCCAAAGTATTGTTGAATAAATACACTTTTAATAAATCACCTGCCTTGACTTGCACCCATGTACACACACATGAACACACATCAAATATAGGTGACTGATAGGGCTGTCACCATTTGCTAAGACATGTACTTGAAGAGTCTTTGTATCTTGTGGAGGTTTATTTGGGTTAACTAAAACACACACTGTATGAGCAGCGCTGGCCCCTGTGGAAAGTTGGGCCTCTGAGAACAGCTGGGAGAAAAAGGGGTTTGCAAAATAAATAGGTTTTGCTTCCCTGTTAAAGATAGGATGGATGAGAAAAAAAAGTGAAACTAAGTGTGCTAACATGACCTTGGACATTATTCTGGACTCTGAGCTAACCTTATTCTGCCACCTCAGTCAAAATACTTTTCTCAGTTAAGGTCTGTGTTCTCATCTGTCAAATAAACATGCCAAAAATGACCTTCACAGGGTAGCCTTCAGGATAAGCTAACAAATGATTGCAAAAATCTGAGCAAAGGAGAAGCACTGGGTAAATCCTGAATAATAAATCAGGACCTTTCTCTACTAAGTCAAACTAAGAAGAATTTAATTTGGAATCTTCTAGTGTTCAGCTATCTGCTAAGGAAAAAGGATCACAATAAATGTATATATAAAAGAAAAGCTGACAGTTGAAAACTAAAATGAAAAGTAATGACATAAACAGTGTTGGGAGATGCCTTCAAGGAGTCGAGTTCTCAGAAAGTTGAGATCTCAGTTTAGAACATGTCTTTCTCTATAATTGTTGTGTGTGCTGCTGCAATATGATGAAATGGCCATAAACTTAGTGTGATACGCTTGCAGAATAATTTAATTATAATTTAACATTTACTTTTATGCTCTGCAATTACTTACATTGCTTTTTGCTGAAGACAATACATTTAAGCAGCTGCACACAATGAAAAAATAGCTGACAGGGTCAATTTTAAAGTTATACTAAGGTTTAGTTACATTCTTTTTCACCCAGTGGACTTAACAAATTAGGCAGCATGAGACTTGTTGAAAGAAAATCAGGCAAGAAATCAGAACCCTTGATTCTCCTCTAAACCTTTTCACCACTTAGCTTTCTGAATTTTGTAGATTCCTTTACCTTCAGTGGGTAAGTCACTGTTTTCTTATGTATAAGCCTTGTGACTGGTTGGTCAAGATTTCTTTCATTCACTAACATTCCATGAGACTGATACTAATGGTGCTTACAAAATCGAAGAAAGGCGGTGTCATTTATGAGATTAAATTCATCCCAAAAGCCAGTCATTGACGTATGTTGGGTATCTACTTTACAGTACTCTGTGAGACTGGGTCATGATGCTAGGCTTTTATTCTGTACTCTAGATTCCTTCATGATTTTCCTCTTCCAGTAAGTTTGCATCACATTTTCACATGAGCAGTTTTACTGCAATATTTTTGTTGCCTGGTTACAATGCATATGAAACCATCACTCAAAATATTTCTGTGTTAGATGCCATTTCCCTGTTCACTCTTTTAAGTATTAAGCAATCTATGTTAACTGTAAAACTAACAGGGATATCTTTCACTACCAACACATTAATTTTGACTTGTATAATTTAGAATTTGGGGTGATTCTGACAGTAGACAGACTCTGTTAGAATTAGAAATCCCAAGAAAAGAGCCCACAACTTAGAGGCCTATAGTTTTAAAGTTTGCAGGAGATATAGAAATTATTTAGTCTATTTATATATTTTACAGTAGAATAACAGACACTGTTTTAAACAGTTTTATTGAGATATTTAACACAAAAATTCTCCCACTGAAAATGTACAATTCAGTGTTTTAAAATAATTCATATAGTTGTGCAGCTGGCACCATCTAATTTTAGAACATTCTCACCCCTCCTAAAAGAAACCCTATAACTTCAGTCATAAGCAATCAACCCCATCTCCCTTTCCCCACTTCTTTCTCTACTCCTAAGCAGCCATTAATTTACTTTCTACCTTTATGGATTTGATTATTCTGGATATTTCAAAGAAATAGAGTCATATAAAATGTGTCTTTTGTGATTTGACTCACTGAACAAAATGCTTTCAAGGGTAGCAATGTGAGGGCATGTATCACTACCTCATTTATTTTTATTTCCAAATAATATACATTGTGTGGGTATACCACATTTTATTTATATATTCATCAGTTGATTAACATTTTCTTACTAATTTTTTACTATCAGGAAATGCTGCTATGAACATTTGTTTATAACTTACTGTACAGACATTTGTTTTCATTTCTCTTGGTTATATGCCTGGGAGTAAAAATGCTCAAATGTATAACTCCATGTTTAACATTTTAAGGAAGAGTCAACTGTTTTTCAAAAATGCTGCACAATTTTATATTTCTATTAAAAGTGGAAGTGATAATATAAAGAAGTGATAATATCTTTGTGGCTTTGACTGGCATTTCCCTAATGACTAATTATGTTGACTGAGCATCTTTTCATGGATGTGGTGCCCTTGTCAAGAGTCAGTTAGCCACATGTGTATGAGTTGATTTTTGGACTCTAATTCTGCTCATTGGTCTATATGTCTAGCAGTACACAAATACCTCATTCCTTTGATTATTGTATCTTTATAGTCTGGACCAGCTGCATCCCATGTGAACTGTAAGATCAATTTTTCTCTGTCTGCAAAAAAGGCCATTGGAATTTGACAGGGATTGCATTGAAAATGTAGTTTGCTTTATGTAGTATTGAAATCTTAACAATATTAAATTTTCCTACCTATGAACTTGGGATGTATTTCCATTTATTTAATTTCTTTCACCAATATTTTGTAGTATATGAGCCTTTCACCTATGTTAAACTTATTTTAGGTATTTTATGCTTTAAGATGTTTTTGTAAATGGAATTACTTTCTTAATTTACTTTTTAGATAGTTCAATGATTAGATATAGAAATGCAGCTGAATTTTATGTGTTGAACTTGTACCCTGGGACTTTAAAGAATTCATTTACTAGTTCTAGTAATTTTCTTATGGATTCTTTGGGATTTTTAAGATTATTTCATCTGTGATAAAAGTAATTTTACTTCTTGTCTAATTACACTAGGTAGTCTATTTTACACAGATATTTGAAATTCCTGTTCTTTCATTCCTAAAGTTACCAAATATTATCTATCAATTTCCTTCTGTTTCAAGAACTTCCTTTAGCATTACTTTTACCACAGATACACTGTCAGTAAATTCTCTTAGGCCCCCTTTACCCAAGAACATGCTTATATTACCTTCATTTATATTTTTCTGTATATTGAATTCTGGTTTGACAGGTTTTCCCTCTCAGCACCTTTGAAAATATTGCTCCAGTACCCATAGTTTCTGATAAGAAATTAATTGTCATTTGCACCATGGTCCTGTACAGATAGTACAACATTCATTTCTCTCTGGCTGCTTTTAAGATTTTTTTTTTATCTGTAATTTTCAGAAATTTGGTTAGGACATTTCTAGGCATGGATTTCTTTGTGTTTATTTTAAGTGGCATTAGCTAAGCTTCTTGAATCTGCAAATTTATATATTTAACCAATTTGTTTAGTTTCCAGTCATTGTTTCTTCCAACTTTTTTATTGTACATTGTTTTCTCCTTTTTTCTGGAACCCTAACCACGTAAATATTAGACTTATGATGTTGTCCAACAGACCCAAAAGGCTCTGCTTGATATTTTCAGTCTTTTCTCCTCCTTGTTCTTATTCAAGAATTTCTATTGAGCTGTCTTCAATTTATCGTGCTTTCCTCTGTCTTCTCTATTTGGTTATGGAGTCCTTCCTGGGAGTTTTGTTTAGTTAATGTACATTTTAGTTTGACATTTTTTTATTTGGTTCTTTTTTAATATCATCTATTTGCTTATAGATACTTTATATCCTTTTCAAACATGTTCCACCTTTACTTCCTGACGTTTGGTTATAGTTGCTGCTTTCAAGGCTTTGTCGGATAATCCCACAGTCTGCAGCAGCTCAAATTGGTGTGTTGCTTTTCTATTCTTTTTAGTTATTGAGATTTTCCTGGGTTTTCATATGCTAATTTTGGATTAATCGTGGACATTTGGTTTATTGTGATATGAGATTCTGAGTCTTTTTAATTCTTGCAGAGATTGTCAATTGTGTGTGTGTGTGTGTTACCAGTTAATAGATCTGGCTAGGTTTAGGCTGAAAGTCCCAAACTACCTATGTGAACTATGGTTCTAGGTTGGTTCATTTCTCAAGGAGCTGGCAGTAGTGATAGGCTCTGCCCCATGTGTATGCCATCCAGAGGCCAGTCTGAAACGGTTGGGGTGGTTTATCAGTAGTTCAGTTCCCAGAGCCATTGTTATGCTATTTAGGGCCATATCCATGCATATGGAACTCAGGTTATACACAACTTTATGGGATCACTCTCTTGAATTCCCTCCTCTTTGCAGTCTCCTGGACACTTTCTAGCTTACAGAGGCCCACACTCTTCTCTTCTGTCTAGAAAGCTGGAACTTTGGTTTCCCCACCTGTCCATGTACTTCCACAATTGTGTCTGCTCCTGGGTTAAAGCAGCAGGACTATAGAGAGAGAAAAAAGAATTGGGATGCTCTCCACATTCTCGGGGTCACAGTTTGTTTCATTAGAGAACAGGGTTCCTTTCCCTCAGTGCCTGCCCACCTGCTGCTGCCCAGGCCTGCCATCTGCCATGTGTTTGCCTGGGACTAGGATGGAGAAAAAATGGAAAAAAACGAAAAACAAAGACAATGAATTTTCCCACTGTCTGATTCTTGGGATTTCCTTCTCTGATATTTACACCAAAAATAAAGGTCTTCTCTTAAACTCTTCCTGCTTACAGCCACAGGGCAGTTCTGGGCTTTGTTCTGTTTTTCAGGCCTGGGTAGGAGGCACTGGAGGGAGAAATACAAGAAACTCATCCTTATATTGTCCTTGCTTTGAGTTCCGGTTTCCTTTCTCATTCTATCTGCCACTATTTAAATGTCCAGAGTCTTCAGAAAGATGCCCAAAGTATTTGTTTAGGTTTTCAGTTGTATTCAGTAGGAGAGACAGGAGGAAGTATAGTTACTTTCATCTTAACTGGCACCAGAAACTTAAATGCATAGTGAAAAGATTATATTAAAATAGATTATTTCTTACTTCCATCTTATCTCATTTACTTGCTTTCCCTCCATATATTTTCAAGTTTACATTTTCTAAACCATTCTAGGCTAATGGCATAAAAGTTCTTCTTGAAAAAATCCCCTATAGAACAATATTCCAAACCTTGCATTGGTATTTAGATTCATGCTTTCATTACCTCTATCACCAAGAATTACATCTTTATGTTATTTCACAAAATTTTAAGTCCATTTTCTTTGGTTTTGCCAGTGACATCTCATACCATTTTTGGCATAAGAAGTTGTTAGATAAGTATTCAGAGGAATTTGGAATTTTGGAATACATTTGGAATGTATCTATTTAAATAAAAATTTCTGTTGGTATATACACACATTTAAGAACAATGACAAAATGAGAGGAAATAAAGGAAAATTTCAATAAGTTTCTTTCCCAGTAGAGGAGCACAGTAAATCTCCACCTGTTGGATGTACAAACACAATCCATAGAGTTTGCTGAATGTATGCTTCAAAATAACATACTTGGGTAGAATGCTAATTTTTAGGCAAACATTTCTGATTGACTTGACATACACCTTAGACTATTTCTCTCTCTACTCTTATGGTCATCACAGCTCATTATATATTTTTATTGGATGATTACAGATATACCAAATATCTTGTGGCATTTCCTTATAAGAATCCAGGTAAATTCAGGTTTAACCTGTTGGGGAAGTGTAAGAACGCTGGGACGAGGGTTGGGAGCACAGGACAGAACCTCTGCATTGAAAAGAATTCTATATTCCGACCTTACGTAAATTTAAGAAACAAAACTGATTTGTAACTAAGCTAGTAAGTGTAGAGGTAAAGATGTTTCAGAATCTGAAATGAAAAAAACAAAAAGGTTATGTCTCCCTAAGGTGGATCTTTTTGTGGCAGACTATAACAAAGCAATAAAAGAATCGGCAATACTTGCATACCCAGTGGACTATTTAAATATTACCGTGACTGAAAACAAAAGACTTCAAAATTTCCCCAGCTCTCTTGTTTAAATCTATATGGGAATACAGATATGGAGCTAAATGGAGCACAATCACACAGGCGCCTCTGGAGGCTACAAGGACTATGAATATTGATGGGAATTCACTTCTGTGTTGTGCTCTGAACAAATGACAACACAGTAGTAAACAACTATTTCCTTGGAGATGCAAATAGATTCCATAGGCTGTGAACTGAGACTTTCCCACTCAGATCTGATTCAAAGCAGTGTATTTAGAAGGGTGCACATACCCTAACAATTAGGCTGTGTATGGCAAACTAGAAACAAAGAAACAGAATTAGTTCCAACTCATTGTAACAACAAACAAGACTTTCTCTCTCACCAAGTAGGTTAGTGATAGCATTATTTTTGTTTCACACTTTCAGAAAGATAAATGAATTCATTCTAGGAAGATTGCTTTTAAGCACTGAGCAAGATTTTGCTGGATCTAAATTCTCTAAGTGTTGCCCTCTAGAGCGAGAGACAGTATTTTCTGGGAGATTGTTGTTTATATCAATTTCACTCATATTGGAAAGCTCTATTTTCCAAATAGGAAAATTTTCTCTGATGTCTACAGAGGTTCATAAGTGACCTTTCAGATGAAAAAAATGCCATCGGGAGCTAAAGAGAAGGTAAAAAATTAGAATAGTTAAGACAAAATCTGAAAATGATATTCTGAGGAAAAAAAATAGAATTCTTTCTTTTGGAGGAGAAAAGCAGCATTGGCTATTGGATGGACATGTAGAGAAGGAAAAATATACTCAACCCAAAGAAAAATGAGCAAATCATCAGAAATAATGGGGCTGAATAGTACAACTTTCCTCATAGAATTAGCATGATGTCTATAACCAATCACTTTAAAGCATTAGCTTACAGACTAATGGTTTTTAAAGAGCAGCCAAATTTAGATTATTTGCAAAAGAGCCCAAAGAAGTAAATTTGTGCATTGCTCTTTTCTACAGGGAAAATTGGTGTCACAGTCTGTTTGGGAATACCTGTGAATTTTCTGAGAACAGGGGCTATACATGATTCCTCTTTGTGTTTCTAGGACCTAAGTTGAGCTCTAAATATACAGAAACAAACCAAAAACCTGTTTAGATAGCAAGCGCTAAGGTACCACTCTGTATGGGTGCTCAGATATTACTGGAAATACAGTAGTATAGGGAAAAAGGGCATTTTCCAGACTTCCTCTTAGGAAGACCATTGCATTCTGCAGGAAGGCATTCTTTGTGCTTGGGTGGGCAAGCTGGACTTTAGTGAGTATGCTCTAGCAACAAGTGAACACTACTTGTTTCACAGGGACTAGGTGCTGTCAAATATGCACATTCTCTCATATCCTGCATGCTAAGCATCTTTACAAGATGTAGCTAATCCCTGATGAGCTGAGGGTATAAGTCAGTTCTTTTGATCTTGACTCACTGGCAGCAAGCTGGCCCAACCATGGCCCTATGTTCTCCAACAGTCATCAGAGATGGAAGTTCCTTGATGACCCATTTTCTCTTTGTTTTTTTCAACCTACTAGTGTTCTCTTTGGTCAACTCCCAAAATTTCAAAGGTGCTCTCTGTGAAACTTTTATTCTTTGATTATTAGACTCCCATTCATTGTCAGTCACCTCACTAGTCCTTCCTGACAAGCCCTGCCCTTAAGTGATCGCTGCTTTTCCTTGAGGAAATCCTCTTCCTTGCAGCCTCCACTAGCAGAAGGAAGGTGTCATCCCCCTAAGCCCTCTATGTTCTGATCTGGATTTGGGTCTATAGGCGCTGCTGGTACTCCTTCTCTTTTCTTCTATGGTAATAGAATGTCTAATTTTTAGCAGAGTCATAGTTATCTTGAGTAAGGAGATTTCCCAGAATCCCTTACAATCGAGTGGCATGTGGCTAAGTTCTGGTTTATGGGATATCAGCAGAAGTAGCTACATAATTTCCTCAAATGTCTTTAAAGGGGAGGGGACAGCCCTCCTTCTCATTCCTCCTTCCTGTAGCGGGCTACTGGGCGCAGAGCCCAAACTCCACTTCTGTCTTGCTCTTTGCTCTTCTGTCACTCTGCTCTTTGGTAAACTTGTACCTTTCACTGGGGAACAGTAAAGATCACAGGTAAAAAAAAAACCAAAAGCAGGTTTTACTGATGGTGGAGCTTTAACAGCTGTGAATTGAGGAAAGCCGACCACAAGCGGCAAAGCCACCAGAGGGAAGAGCCGTGGCCTCTGGCGTGCTGAGTATTCTAACTGCATTGGATGCTGGTTTGGGGGCTCCTATTCAAGAGAAAAATAAACTTCTGTCTTGTTTTTTTTCCCCACGTACCACCAAACCTAATCATAACCAATCCGGTCAGTGTCCTCCTCTTCAGTGCTGCTTCTCGGCCGCTGCAGCCGGCGGCCCTTTGAGACGCGTGTCATTTGCCTGAACTGTCTTCTGGCGCCCCTGACGGCGGGTCTCCTGACCTCGCTCATCCCCTAGCACCTCAGCAGCCGCTCTCTGGGTTAGTTATTCTTCCTACTCCATGTTTCGGCAGAGTGACTCCAATACCCATGTGCAGAAAACACAGAGTCACCATACTGGCATCTCAGTTTCCTGTCCTTCTCAAGTCCTTTGGCTTTTCCCATTTGTATCAGGAGGTATTGAGAGGGTAAATGACGTGACAGTCACAACTCCCAAACCTGATAGCTCACAGTAAGCAAGGTTTATTTCTTGCCTGTGTTACATGAGGGCCATCTTCACTCCAGTACCCTTTCTGGCTTGGTAGCCTCTCATTGAGGCACTACCACCTTATGGGAGAACTAACAAACACGTGGGGAAACGTGTGCTGGCTCTGAAAGCTGCTGCTCAATGTGACACACATCCCTAACACTCACAGTTCACTAACTAAAGTAAGCCACTTGGCCACATGTAATAGCGATAGAGTGAATGGTGGACAATTTTTGAAAAGAATAATATAGTATATCACACTAATACCTCCTGCCATGCACATAGCACGCATAACAAATATTGATAGATTTATCAATTAGAATATAAAATCTTTTGTTTCTTTTAAAAAGTATGTAATTTTTATTTTGAAGAAATATGAGATCATCTAATTTAGCTTTTTAGCCAATTCTGAAACCATTTTTATAGCATCTTGACAACTGTTTGCTGTCCATTCTTTAAAAACTGCTTAGCAAGGAGCTTACTACTCCACAGCATTATTTGTTAATATTTATTTTTTACATAGATATAGTTATTTCAGTGGCATTTGGAAGAATGAAGTTAAACACATGGGATCAAATTCCATCTTGAACCTTGAACTTCTACAAATTTTGATTCTGTCTTACTGTTAGACTTCTTTGTAACAAATTGAGATTTTTCTCCTCATATCTTCTTTCTTAGTCGAGTTTGCTGATGAGAAAGACTGGGTTAATAAGAGAACTTGTTGATAAATTGAAGAGCACATACCGTATCTAAAGGAGGTAATTTTTGCTCCACTCCAGAACACTGTATAAGCCAGGAAATAGCTCTTTTATCTGGCCCATAGGATCATTTACCCTCAGTTGTAGAAATGAGTTTCAATTAAAAACAAAACAAGTTAACACTTACAGGCCAGTTACAACATATCTGCATGCTATAACTGTCCTTATAGTCCCCAGAATGTGACCACTGTGTTGGACTGACATGGACTAAGAATAACCCCACCCCTCTGAACCTTTTCTGCATCAACAGCTTGGTATGCCTTGTAGCTGAAAAACTGACAAGAACCAAAGTTTTGAGAACAGGAAAGGCCAGGAATTGGGGAGTGCCCCCAATGTCTGTTAGGTCTATGAGTTTCCCAACACCATGACCAGACACAGTGAAACTGTATGTATTACATGGAAAATCCCATCACAACAGGGCTGGGCTCGTAGGAAAAATGATTAACATCTCTCATGTACATGGCTCTAGTCATCAGTAAAACTTTTTTTAAAGCCAGAAAGTCAGAAGCAGCATTAGTAATGTATGTCATCATGGGAGAACTCCCTCCTGAATCCTATTTATTGTCATTCAAACATCTACGAATCCCTATTACTATTGTCCTGTTAAAATGTTTCTTGTGTCTATAAGGGTATCTTGAGATATTATTACTTTTTTTTTTTTTAACTAAAATTCAATTATATAACATTTCTTCTGCTTGCTTCAGTTGTTTGCCTTCTTTTAAGAACACAATTTTCTGAAAAGCTCACAGTCTTTTACTCAATGTTTCACTCTAGAATTATGCTGTGAATCAACCTCTAAATTGCTAGTCTGTAGTTTCTGGAATCTTTTTCCTCATGTTAAAAATTGGAATGTTTCTTTAATCTGTATGCTGGATTTTGTCTTATTTGTCACAATTCTTCAACCATTGGTTCCATGACAGTATCTGTAGATTCTGTTTCCTGGGATGTAATTAGTCAGAAACCAGGATCTTGGAGTCATTTAAAATAGCTCAGTATTCTTGTTTCATTTTGCTTTGGTTTGTTTGTTCACCAAATATTTATTTAAGCCTGAAGTGTTTGGGTTCAGAGTTGGGGATGGAGCAATAACTTGATACAGATTTTGCTTCCTAAGACTCCCTTAATAATGATAATGAAAGGAATTAGTTGCACGTGTATGTGAACTACATGTCAGATATTTACCTCCTAGATGCTAATATTTTTCCTCCCAGTACCTTGGGGCCGATGCCATTCATTTTATAGGAAAAAAGCTGCTGAACAGAGAGCTTCAGTGAGTGACTGATGAGCTCACAACTTCTACCAGTATTTAAATTTAAAGTTTGTATTCACATCAGGTTACAACGCTGCCTCATTAGCCTTGCTTAACTTGAAATTCTCTCATTAATTCAGTTGACTGTGCCAGTTTGGGTTTTAAGGTCATTCTTCTTAATACAGAAGTGAGAAAAAAAAATAGAGTTCAAAAGTAATGTTTGTTTTCTATCTCCTACAGATGTATACTAATTCTATCAGTGGACATACACAACTGTTAAACTAATAGAAGCATAATATCACATTGCCTTCTTCCAATACTGGAGAATGTTTTCCTTCTCCTTTTTTTAGCTTTAAACATGCTTGTAAATACCCTATATGCTGTTGTTTGTCCTAAAACTCATTCGTAACTATCCTTTCTCTACCTTTCAACATCTCTCTCATGAACTTGTGGGTTTTTACCCTCTTTTTATGTGTTCCTTCTTTTATTTGTCCTTATGTCCTTTACCTGAAATCATCAAAGACATCCTTGGAGAACTGTATTTTTAAATGACATATTAGTGAAATAAGTCAGACACAGAAAGGAAAAAAAACTGCATGATCTCACTGATATGTGGAATCTCAAGGATCAATGACATAGAGAGAGAGAGTAGAAGAACCCTGGTTACCAAGGGTGGGGAAGTGGGGGAAATGGAAGGATGCTGGTCAAAGGGGACGGAGATGCAGTGATGCAGGATGAGTAAGTCTAGAGAGCTAGGATACAGCACGATGACTATAGTTAATAACATTATTGATTACTGGAAATTTGCTCAGAGAGTAGATTTTAGGTGCTCTTATCACACACAAAAGAATGGTAACTGAAGAAATTATGTTAATTAGCTTGACTGTAGTAATAATTTCACTGTGTATATGTATGTTGAATCATCATTTGTATATCTTTATGCAAGGCACCTTTGTACACAACTGTATTGGGAGCACCTGAATTGCGGGTTACAAAAGAGGACATGCTTTACTTTTGGATATGTTATCACAGAAGGTCCAATGACACGAACTAGTAAAATCTAAAAATTTTGCATAATTTGTATAATGTCATGTTACCATGCCTTGACTCATTGTTGCATTCAATGAAATATGAATCTGGCATTTACAATAACTGAACAGCAACTTTGATTGTTACTATAGTATTTAGAGAAAATGCCAAAAGAGATTGCATTCACACAATAGAACTTCTTGTGTGTGTGTGTCTTTCTCATTTAATATCTCATACCCATGGGTGGGAGAGGGTAAAGGAAATACATTTCTTCTCATCCCACTGGGAAAGCCATCATATTTTTATAGGAATTGACTTTATTTTTCAGGTAGAATGAAGATGAGAAATGTCATACAATATATTTAAGAAAAAAAAATTCTCATTTTCAGACATCATTGAAGTCCACAGAGTTGGTGAGTTAAGTTGGCATATTTTTTTATCCATTACTGGCTAAAGTTAGTAATGTTCTATTACAAATCACTTGTCTCCCAAAAGTCTTGTAAAATATAACACAAACTAAAGTTCAAGTAAAACAAACTGCTGTGCTTCCTTTTGACTCCTAACCCTAAAAGCTCAAGAAAAATATATACACTTTGGGATAGGGAACAGATAATTAATGGTTGCCTATAATTCTGAAGCTAAGCATGTTCAATCTGGGTAATTACACCAAATCAGGCAGAAACACTATTATCAGCTCTTAAATGCTATTGTACCACTCAGCTTTTTACCTTTGTTTTTCCACTTGAGATGAGACATGACACCTTAATTGAATATATCCTCAAGTTGATGACAAATTTTAAAATATACAAGAGTACTTTCCCCCTACTGAGTACTCAAGAACATTTCTAAAAGTAGCTGAGACCAATCTCACAAGTCTACCAATAACAATGTATTTTACCTGATCATTCTGAAGTCTTTTCTGGAGGGGCAACAAATACCTCTATATTTCTAACTCATGTTTTAAGATTTAAAAATATGCATTCAAATCAATATTTATGTATCATATATATTTACTGCTTATGTACTAATCACCCAGATCAAGATATTGAATGGAATGTTCTCACTAATTTTTTCCCTTTCTCCTATTTCACCCATTCCCTCCACCTCTTTCCCCTGTGACAACCACCAGTCTGTCCTCTATGTCTTTGAGTCTATTTCTGATTTGTTTGTTCATTTGTTTTACTTTTTATATTCCACATGTAAGTGAAATCATATGGTATTTCTCTGTCTAACTTATTTCACTTGGCATAATACCCTCTAGGTCTATCCATGTTGTCACAAATGGCAAGATTTCATTCTTTTTTGTATCTGAATAATATTCCATTGTATATGTGTACCACATCTCTTCTTTATCCATTCATCTATAGTTGGATACTTTGGTTGCTTCCATATCTTAGCTACTGTAAATAATTCTGGAATAAACATAGGGTGTATATATCTTTTTTAATTAGTGATTTTGGGTTTTTTTGGGTAAATTCTCAGAAGTGGCATTTCAGGGTCATATGGTATTTCTGTTTTTGCTTTCTAAGAAACCTCCATACTGTTCTATATAGTGACTATACCAATTTACAGTCTCATTAGCAGTGTACAAGAATTCCCTTCTCTCCACATCCTCATCAATACTTGTTAAAATTAACCATTCTGACTGGTGTAAGGTGATACCTCCTTGTGGTTTTATTTGCATTTCCCTGATGATTAGTGATTTTGAGTATCTTTCATATCTCTATTGGCCATTTATGTGCCTTCTTTAGACAAATGTCTAATCAGGTCCTCTGCCCATTTTTTAATGGGATTATTTTTTTGGTGTTGAGTTGTGTGAGTTTTTTTGTGTGTGTGATTATTTCCAACTTTTTTTATTTTGGTATGTGTGAGTTTGTAATATATTTTGGATATTAGCCCCTTATTGGGTATATTATTTGAAAATGTCTTCTCCCATATAGTAGGTTGCCTTTTTCATTTTGTTGATGGTGTCCTTTGCTGTGCAGAGCTTTTTAGCTTGATGTAATCCCACTTTTTTTATTTTTTGCTTTTGTTTCCTTGCCTGGGGAGATGTATCCAGAAAAAAATTACTAATGCCAGTGTTCAACCATATACTGCCTATGTTTTCTTCTAGAACTTTGTGGTTTAAGATCTTATATTTAGTTCCTTAATCCATTTTGAGTTTATTTTTGCACAGAGTAAGACAGTGATCCACTTTCATTCTTTTGCATGGAGCTGTTATTGAAGAGATTGTCTTTTCCCCATTGTATATAAACCCTTATCTTTTAAGAATTTTTTTGTCAAAAATTTTTTTTGAAATTAGATCAGTTCTTTCTTCAATGCTTTTCATTCAAAATATTTAGAAGTAATTATTTAGATCAAGATAGAACACAAGATACAAAATAATGTATTTATTGTCTTATTAATCATGCTTAGTCAAAATGAATAGACCAAACTGTGGAAAGATGAGGAAGAAGTTGAAGATGAATTGCAGAACATAGAGGACATTCCAGATGCAATACTAGTTAGAGAAAGATTTATTGTTTTAAATTTTATAACAATTTAATTTGCAGTGATGCTAAGACATCTAATTCAAATGGAGTAATAGACAGGGAGAGATCTTGCTCATCTAATAAATTCTAGTTAGTCATTTAGATTGTGCAAGTTTCCCAAGGGATAGTTAAGCAAAAGAAAGGACAAAGGGTCAGGAACTAGGCAGAGGATTCTCATGTTGGAAAATGAGATTAAAAAACTGAGAAGTCAGAAAAAGAGAAAACAAGAAGCAGAGGAATGGAAAGGGAAGCTGAAAATCAAGGTAATTTAGTGTTCCAAAAACCAATGCAGAAAAGCAGTCTTGGAGAGGCTACCCTTAAATAAGCCTGAAATACTGGCAGCGGGTTGCAAAGGAGCTAGCTCACCCAGGGTATCCAAGAGTCATCTGGACCTCCACACAATGTCTCTCTCTCCTGCCTCCCTGTGATACTTCATAATTGTAACTTACTCTCTGGGTCCTTATAAGCCCCATCTTCAAAGTTCTGGAGTAATTCAGGGTTGAAATAAAAGATCACAAATAAGTCCTTAAAAGTGGTTTACCCTGAATGGCTATAGAGAATTATACCAGTATAAATATTGAGCATTAAACCTAAAGAATATGTAGATATTTCACTTTTGATGATTACTCCTCTTCTTGACTCATCATTTTCTGATTGATATGCTGACTTTTCCAGTCTGATTTCTTGTTTCATGGTCTACGACTGCAGTGCTGTGAAGACTGTGTGCAGATTTCCATCCTGTATTTTTAGAAGTCAGGCATAGCTCAGGCTGCATCCCATTTAGCTTCACTTCATGGGAAAGAACCAGAGACAAAACAGGCTTAGTGCTTTGCCAAAAAACACAGCTAACTGGCTTCAGAGACTGGTCAAAAGTTTCCAGATTTGACATTGTGAATTAACTGCTATTTCTCATATTTTAAATGCATATTTATACTATACCAACGACAGAGACATTTAAGTAGAAGATAATAATGGCTAGATCTCAGCTTTACTGTTACTGTCTGACTTTAGATAAAGTACTTCATCTTTTGGGACCTCATTTTTCTCAAATATAAAATAAACATATTATGGTATTTTTTCATAGAGCTTTGTGAAGACTAAATAAGCAAACACACATAAACTCTCAGAACAGAGTCTGCAAGTAGCAAGCAGTCGATATATGTTAGCTATGTTATTATTATTGTTGTTGTAATTATTACTATTATTCCTTAGTACATATAAACTAAGCTTTAGGCCTCTTCTGAAGGAATTCATACTGTAGTATACAATTAATTTAATGAAATTAAACTATGATCCTGAGAAGTCTGTGGACTTAGAAGATTCCAATTTGATTCTAACTCTGCTATTTATTATCTGGGTACACTTGTGACAGTCATTTAAGCTATATGAGCCTCAGTTTCTTTTTTTTTGTAAAAGAGGGCAGGAAATGATTTCTGTCTTAATGAAGTTGCTGTGAAAATCAAACAAATGATTTATTTTATTTTTTCAATGCTGCTTTGAAAGAATTCTATAAATTAAAAAGTGCTGTATGCATGTAAGACACTACTGTTTTGCTTGATTCTTAATAGAGCACAGTGGAACCCTGTCCCACAAAATTATTGTTAAATGCAATACGGAAGCAGGTTGTATAATACTTTCATTTTCTCTTATTTGCACTTATCTGACTTTCTTCTTTTCTTCCCCCTCTCATCCCCTCGCTTCCCTCCTTTGCTCTTTCTTTTCACCAATTATTTTTGAATGCTGCTATGTGCCAGGGCCTATACTATCTATTGTAAATAATAAAATAAACTTTCCCTCAAGGGACCTCATTGCCTCATAAGGGAAACAAACACACAAAAAAGAAATAAATTATATGATATGATAAGTGCTGCAGTAAATATATGAACTAGATATGGCGGTTTAGTTACGCAGTTATAGAACTGGGTTTGGTAGTGTCTTCATACGTCCTTATTCTCTTTGTATTACAAAATCTTTAAACCCAGAAAACAGAAGTTGAGTCTTAAACATGGAGTCATAAGTACCTTGGCAGAACATTTATCATATCTGTGGGGTGCTCAAGAATTATTTGTCAACTAGTTAATTTGCAAGTATGTAAATGTGAATGTTGAAGTATTTAGGCAAGAAATATTTGATTAGGAGTCTAATAACAATTTTATAAAGTGCCCAAATTGTTTTTATTATTAAAGTATGACTATGTACTATAAACAATGAAAAGGCAGTGTCTAAAATATGCAGATTTTTTATGAATATCCAAATTCCAAATAATAACTTTTCTTTATTTTTGAATCCAACTTAAACCATGATGGTGAAAAGAGTTTTGATCAATATTTGAAGTATTGGCTCAATGACAAGTAGTAGCATTTTAAAACTCATGTCAGCATGGAGAAATACTGAAGCAGAAGATATAATTTAGCCCTTTACATGCTGTAATCCAATATAAAAGGAATGAGAATTATATTCATATATATTATTTGTACTGAGATACATGAACACAAGTGAAGAACTGTCAGATCAGTTGAGATAATTATAGTTGGGTGACTTAGTCTGAGGAAGACTGCAAAAGGAATTCCAGAAAAGATCCCAAGGGGGCTTTAATCTCTCCTTTTGCATTTTATTCTCAGTTATTATTTCTTTGGTTATTTGTGGTAATTGGGTCACATCACAACCTTTTCCCCCTTCTTAGCTGCGTCATCATTGAACATCTTTCTGTGCCCCGATCTTTTCATCCACCCATCTGTCTAACAGTTCCATTCACCTCCTGCCGTGTCTCATTCCAGTCGGCTCCTAGCTCAGCTTTGCTCCCACCCACCTCTTCCTTTTATGCTCCAATGCACAAGTGAGCTCAAAATGGCATCAAACTGATCTCCCTTTACTTGAAGGATCACAACACCATTGCTGCAAAATACGGGAAGTTTCTAAGTTAACTCAGCTTCCTTGTCTTTCTGTCTGCTAGTTAAATGCCATTTGAAAAAGAATTCAAATTGTTTTATTCAGATTGTATCATATTAGTTATTCTTACTTTTCCTTGAAAATTTGTTTACAGTTCTTCCCAGACTGAATGTTATATATTATATCAATTATATTTACACTAACTTATTATTGATATTTGTTTAAAGCCTATTTTAATATTTAACTTCTTTATGAATTTGCAAGATAAATATTACCATAAACAGAAAATATTTGCAGCCAATAGGTAGTCAGGATAACATTAAAGAAATTTAAAAGCATGTATTTCCCTACAAGATCCCTTAACCCAGAAAAATCATTATTAATTTATTGGTTAATATGTCTAAACATATTGACTAAATTTTAGGGAGAGTAGGGAAAGCAGTAACAAAGAATTAGATAATGAAATGCTACTCTGGCAGTGGAGATAGTGTACGTAATAATAGCTAATTATAATGTGTGCCCTATGTACCATGAACATTTTAAATGCTTCACATGTACCTATACCCTGAGGTATGTACCAACATTATCCACATCTCACAAGTGAGAAAACTGAGGCCATAGATTATAAGGAACATGTCCAAAATGACCTAGTTAGTCTAAGACCAACCTAGGATTTGAGGTCAGCCACTCAAGTTTCCAAAGTTCACTCACTTAATCTACTGTCTACTCAGTAAATATTTTAAGTTTTCCATTCACCTTAAATATATTTTGCATAGAACCTAGAAGATGTGCTCAGTCAGAGGCAATCAATGTATCTCATGTCTGAAATATGTATTTTTATACTAATACACAGGAATACAAGACTATGTCCAACATATGTGGCTGATAAGCTAGTATGAATTTAACCTTTCTGAGGAGGCTCTATAACTCTTTAGAAACTTCACTACCCCCAGGTGTTTAATGAGGGATATAATAGGCCTATATCTTGGGTTATTTTGTGGATTACATGAAGTACTAACATAGTGGGCACAGGAGAAGTGCCCAGTAAATAGTAAATAGCTATTATTTTTAGTGTTACTATCCCATAGCAAGTGGATCCATTTTAAACGGCAATTTTTTAAGTTCATCTCTTCTGTTCTGAAATTCCAGTGCCATTTAGGTGCATGCAGTGAAGATATCAAGTGAGAAAAGTCAATGGGTTTTCAAGAGCAGTTCTACCTAAGAGCACCATTTTACAAATTTGTACATGTGTAAATGTTTATAGAGGTTCCCAGCTTTTTCAATGCTCTTTGTCAGGAGCTGGGTTTCCTGTGCATTTCCTCTTGCAACAATTTAGTTATTTTTTAAAAACTGACATTCCTTTCTTTCTCCATGGACACTTTTCACAAAGATCAAAATATTTTACGCTTTGAATGTTACTGTCATAAGGTGAGTAGAAAAACCACAAAGTTACATTGAGATATGGAGATCAGGGATTTGTTTCCTGATTTATATTTGTGCCTTAGCAAAACTAATATTATAGCATGACACTGACTTTCAGATTAGTAAAAAAAATTATAAACTCAGAGTGTTAAATCTTCAAATCCACAAGCTTAGAGAATTCACTATAAATTTAGTGATATAGGAATACTGGGTAAACCTAGTAAATGATTTTAATTTTAGCTCACCACAATTATTCAAGGTAAGTCATGTTCTATTTTCAAGTATAGATGATATATGTGTTCTGTTTTTAAAGCTTTTTTAAAGTGTTAAATGTAGAAAAACTTGAAAGGCATTTTGCCAATATTATCCCTTATTAAAAAAAATCAATTTGTCCTTTTAGAAGAAATAAAGCCCCTATGTTTATAAATAATTAATGCACAGCTCCTGAAAAAATTATTTATGGCACTAATTACCTGATGTCGAAGAAGCTCATTGGCTTTTCAGAAGTTTTCCTCTTAAACAGGATGCCATACTTTTCTAAGGATAAACAAGTATAATTCCCCAAAGACTTAAAGCCAGTTCAGAAAGGTCAGATGGGTTCTAATCTTAGCAAAATCATATTTTCCAGATGCAGTTTGACAAATTTAATGTTTTTTTTTTTTACTTTATTTTTTACTAAGTTGTCATTGACATACAATCTTATGAAGGTTTCACACGAGCAACATTTTGGTTGCTACATTCCTCTTTGTTATCAAGTCTCCACCACATACCCATTACAGTCACATTCCATCAGCATAGTAAGATGCTATAGAATCACTACTTGTCTTTTCTGTGCTATACTGCCTTCCCTGTGTCTCTCCCCCATATTATGTGTGCTAATCATAAAACTCCTTAATCCCCTTCTTCCTCTCTTCCTATCCACCATCTCCAATCCCTTTCCCTTTGGTAAAGGCTAGTGTATTCTTGGGTTCTGTGAGTCTGCTGCTGTTTTGTTCCTTCAGTTTTTGCTTTGTAGTTATACTCCACAGATGAGTGAAATCATTTGGTACTTGTCTTTCTCCACCTGGCTTATTTCACTTAGCATAATACCCTCTAGCTCTGTCCATATTGTTGCAAATGTTAAGATTTATTTTTTTCTTCTGGCTAAATAATATTCCATTGTGTATATGTACCACATCTTCTTTATCCATTCATCTACTGATGGATACTAGGTTGCTTCCATATCTTGGCTATTGTAAATAGTGCTGCCATAAACATAGGGGTGCATATGTCTTTTTGAATCTGGGATCTTCTTTTCTTTGGGTAAATTCCTAGGAGTGGAATTCCCGGGTCAAATGGTATTTCTATTTTTAGTTTTTTGAGGAATCTCCATATTGCTTTCCACAATGGTTGAACTAATTTACATTCCTTCCAACAGTGTAGGAGGGACCCCCTTTCTCTGCAACCTCACCAGCATTTGTTGTTCCTTGTCTTTTGGATGTTGGCCATCCTAACTGGAGAGAGGTGATATCTCATTGTGGTTTTAATTTGTACTTCTCTGATGATTAGCGATGTGGAGCATCTTTTCATGTGCCTGTTGGCCATCTGAATTTCTTCTTTGGAAAAATGTTTGTTCAGATCCTCTGCCCATTTTTTAATTGGGTTATTTGCCTTTTGGGTGTTGAGGCATGTGAGCTCTTTATATTTTGGATGTTTACCCCTTATCAGATATGCATTTGTTAAATATATTTTCCAATTCTGTAGGATGCCTTTTTGTTCTACTGATGGTGTCCTTTGCTGTACAGAAGCTTTTAGTTTGATGAAGTACCATTTGTTCATTTTTACTTTTGTTTCCCTTGCCCAAAGAAATGTGTTCAGGAAAAAGTTCCTCATGTTCATATTCAAGAGAGTTTTGCCTATGTTTTCTTCAGTTTCATGACTTACATTCAGATCTTTGATCCATTTCAAGTTTACTTTTGTGTATGGAATTAGACAGTAATCCAGTTTCATTCTCTTTCATATAGCTGTCCAGTTTTGCCAACACCAGTTGTTGAAGAGGCTGTCATTTCTCCATTATATATCCATGGCTTCTTTATCGTATATTAATTGGCCATATATGTGTGGGTTTCTATATGTACTCTCTATTCTATTCCATTGATCTATGGGTCTGTTCTTGTGCCAGTACCACATTGAGTTGATCACTGTGGCTTTGTAGTAGAGCTTGAAGTTTGGGAGCATAATCCCCCCTGCTTTATTCTTCCTTCTCAGGATTTGGCTATTCAGGGTCTTTTGTGGTTCCATATGAATTTCAGAACTATTTGTTCTAGTTTGTTGAAGAATGCCGTTGGTATTTTGATAGGGATTGCATTGAATCTGTAGATTACTTTAGGCAGGATGGCCATTTTGACAATATTAATTCTTCCTACCCATGAGCATGGGATATATCTCCTTATTGGTTGCTTTTTAATTTTTGTAAATGAAGTCCCTTGGCCCATCAACATCCAATTAAGTGTTATTTAAGTAACCATTTAAATAGCTATAGTTTTAACTGTATAACATTAGCTCCATTATAAAAATCCTAAGCATGGAGTTACCTCATTGATCTGTTTAGAAAAAGCTTCAGTTAAAAAAAAGACAAATCCAGGTTTCTCCTGAATTCTCAAAATTGCTAGTATGAACTTTCCTAAATTCTCTGGTTATGATAGACCTTTCTATTTTGCCTTAGTAGTTTGGTGACTTGTTTTTTATTCCTTCACACTAAGATGTGAAATGAATTAGAAATAAATATATTGTATGAGAGTTTTAGGTTATGAGGTACAGTTTTATATTATTCCTCAAATCTTTCATTGTATATAATGTGTTTCATAGCCTTAAAATGTAAACTTTCATTTGTATGATCTACCTATGTTTTATGTAATTCTATGAATGTACCACAAACAATGGTCTGCAATACACTTAATATGTTTTTTGCCCTGCTTTTATCAGGAAAGTAATTTTGACCTGGGCATCCATGAAACTGTGCCTTTTATTTTGGGACAAGAAGAAAATTATTACAAACATTACACCAATCTTGTATTGAGTAATTTATGGAGCATTTAACTCTTCCTTTGCTTCCTAAGCTCCTGTTTAGTCCTAAGCCACTTCTTTTCTTTTTCACTGAAGCTGCTTTTACTATAGTCACCTGTTAAATTATAGTGGCCACAGTCCATAGTCTTCATCTTGCCCTATTTTCTCTGGGTAACTGCTATTATAACCTCCAGTTTTGTCTCCCACCCTTCTGTCTGTTGCTTTCCAATTTGATTGTCTTTCTCCTACAGCCCACTAAATGCTCATTTTACATAGAACTCCCCTTCAGCACTATTTTTTTTGGTAAGGGGGGTCTCTTTTTCACCCTATGCAAGCTCAACTTTCTCTAGGGTGTTAATGACCATATCTCCATCCTACTTTTCTATCTATAATTCTAAATCTATATATCCAACTATTAATTGGAATTCATTAACCAGAATGTACTTCAAATTCAACAAATCTAAAATAAATTTAGCACTGTCCTTTCCAAAACTAATATTCCTCCAGACTCTCAATCTCAGCTAATAACCACAGTTGCTTAAATGAAAAACTGGGAATCACACTAAACTCATTTCTCCCCACTTATTACATCCAATCATTCATTGGGTCCAGTTGCTTCTACCCATACTTTCTTGTAGATAACTGCTCCTCTCCTGGCTCTCCCTCACCATCATCATTTAGAAATGCATCACCAAATGTCTAGACCACCATAGTACCTGGTTTCTTGTCTTCCTCACTCTAGTCTTTCCTCATTTCCATTCACTTAATTTAATGATCTTCTTCATCTGGTCCTTACCTCTGACATCAATTCCTTCGTATTTCTACTTCGAACTCTCAAAGTATTAAATTTCATATACCTTTCCAAAGGAACCATGCTCTCTCACACACCTGTGTAATGGCACAGACTCTTTTTTCCAACTTCTTGTTCTATTTCCAATGACCACACTCTCCATCATCTAGCTAGCTAGCTCCTGAAATGGAGCCACCACTGAAGTTACTCTGAGAGTTATCTATTGATCTATCTAATCTTCTTATTCTGTGTTCTGCCTAAATTTGTTATAGATTCATTAGAAATTTTTAAAATAAATGTTTATTTGGTACCTACTGCATGCCCAAAACTATGCTACATATTATTGATAGAAGTAACTGAGTACATTTGATTCCTGACCTCAAAAACTCAGGTTTGCAGGTAAATCTTAACTTATGCATTACTCACCTCTTCTCTGAAGGCTTTTCTGATTTCTGCTTGTCAAATAGGGCAGACTTAGGCAATTGTCACCATGCTTTCAATGTATCATATATTTAGCAATTTTTTTAGAAATTATGTTCTATAATTGCATGATATCTCTGTACTAGATTGTAAGTCATTTAGGCTCAGGGACTATGTCCTTTATCTCTCCATTTCTGGTTTATAAGAACAAATCAGTAGGTAATTTTTCTTAATGAAAAATTAATGCAAAACCCTGGAAATATCTACAGAATTTCTGAGCTATTTAGATTGTATTATACCAAGATTTCTGTTTTTAATTATGCATACCTTTGTTTTATCTATTTGACTTCTTTTTTCTTTTAAAAAATTTCAATTTAAAATGTACCTAAGAATAATTAGAATTTATTTTCTTTGAAATTATTTATTGGAAATGAGCACTGTAATATAGGCAGTAGACAGCATGGCCATTGTTCTTAAGCTCATATTCTAGTAAGGAAAATAGGGCAGATCTTTGTACTATGGATCTTTAAATTTCATTTAATAACTTTTGAGGAATGTCTACCTGTCAGACACAGTGTTAGAAATTATGGATTTTTAAAGGAATGGGATTCCCTTCATTAAGAACTCTGTTTTACAAATAAAGAACTAGTGCTGCTCTTATTTACAACAAAGAAAAAAACAATTAACAGATTCATTAATTGTGCTTTGTGAACACCTCTATTATAATACATTTATTTTAATTAAGGCCTTCTACCTAGATCAAAGGTGTTAACATGGCTTCTTGGCGTGAAATATAAGACTTGTGAAATAATAACCACTTGCCTTTACCCATGTCCTGTAATTAGAGTAGGACTTCTTACTTAAACAAATAATTAACTTTGATAATGGAAGTGAAAAAAGCAGATACTATGGACACTAGTAATGATACAATCTTTAGTTACATTCTTAGTCAAAATAAATAAAACTTAAAAGAAATCATTAGCTATAACTATACATAAACATTTATTTATGCATGTGTATATAATAAATAAATGGCAGATAGGTAGAATAATGGCTGAGTACACAGTATTACTATTTTTTTAGTGGCTAGAGTTAAAGAATTCTAGATCAGTAAGACTTCAACTAACTGATGAAATGACCAGAAAACATTAATTAAGAAAAGAGAAGAGTGTTCACCAAGTAGGAGAGCAATATAAATGCATAAATAAATAAATAAATATCACATACATAGTACAGGGGTATCAAAACAAACAAGTATGATTTTGATAGATTGTTGAAATAAGTTAATTGGTATATGTTTTTGAGTCTTGGTATTATGCAGGATATGTAGCTATGACTGAAGCTTTTCTATTAAATATGTTGGAATTCATTTGCTTTTAGTTGGAAAACAAAGAAAAACACCATAGTTTAAGAAAAAGGTTATGTTGTAATATGACATGTATGACTATTATACGCACTGAAATTTTGGGCAGAAATATTTTTTGTTCACAATCATAAGTATATAAAGAAAAATGCAAGGTGTGTCTTGTAAACACCTATCATTGGAAAAATGGACAGCCATTTATTTAGTGAAATAGTGTGTGTGTGTGTGTGTGTGTTGCATGTAAATGATGAATGGAATATGCAAGCTAAAAAAGGTAAAAGCTTAATAGTCAAAACAACACTGTGTATCAGCAGCTATCTCAGCAGAAACTTTACAGGCCAGAAGGGAGTGGCATGAAATATTTAATGTAATGAAAAGGAAAAACTTACAACTAAGAATTCTATACCCAGCAAGGTTATCATTCAGAATTGGAGGACAGCTTTAAATGTTTCCCAGATAAATGAAAGTTAAAAGAATTCACCATCACTAAACCAGCCTTACAGGATATGTTAAAGGGACTTCTGTAGATGAAAATGTTCTTAAGCCTAAATGTTATTCAGTCTTTCAATTTTCATCATTGAAATTTTAACTTCATAATTGCTGAGCAAGTAATTGGTCAGTTAAAATAAAAAACAGAAAATAAAAGTAGCAAAACCAACTATACACAAAATCAGTCAAGGGATGTAAAGAAGATGTACTTTATGGCATCTTATACATAAAGTGTGGAGGTGGAAGAAGAATAAAAATTAAACAGTAGTACTTTTCGATTGTGTTGAAAATAGAGTGACCATCACCTTACTACAGACTGTTATATAGTTGGGAAGCTATCCATGAACCTTACAGTAACCACAAACCTAAAGCCTCTAAAAAATACACCCCAAAAATTTAAAAAAGAAGTCCAAGCTTAACACTTAGGAAAAAGAATCAAATAACAAGAGAAAGGTGTAAGAGAGGAATACAGGAACAGAGAGGAACTACAAAAACAACCAGAAAACAATTATTAAAATAGTAATACATACTTATCTATCAATAATTACCTTAAATGTAAATGGACTGAGTGTACCCATCAAAAGACATAGAGTGGCAGAATGGATAAAGAAACAAGAACCATCTATATTCTGCCTACAAGAGACTCATTCAGATCTGAAATCATACATAGACTGAAAGTGAAGGAATGGAAAAAGATATTTAATCAAAGTAAAAGGGAGAAAAAAGTGGGAGTAGCAGTACTTATATCAGACTAAATAGAGTTCAAAACAAAGAAAGTAACAAGAGACAAAGAAGAACATTACATAATGATAATGGGATCAGTCCAACAAGAGGTTATAATAATTGTAAATATCTGTGCACCCAATATGGAAGCACCTAAATATATAAAACAATACTAACAGACCTAATGGGGGAAATAAACAGCAAAACAATAATAGTAGGGGGTTTTGACAACCCACTTACATTACTGGACAGATAATCCAGACAGAAAACAAATAAAGAAACAGAGGATTGAATGATACATGAGACCAAATGGACTTAACATATATGTACAGAACACTACACACAAAAGCAGCAGGAAACACATTTTTTCTCACATGCACATGGGACATTCTCCAGAATAAATAAAATATTAGGACACAAAAAGAGTCTCAACAGATTAAAAAATATTGAAATTGTATCAAGCATCTTTTCAGATCACAATGATATAAAAATAGAAATCAATTACATGAATAAAACAAAAAAACCCACAAACACATGGACGCTAAACAACATGCTTCTAAATAATCAGTGGATCCATGAACAAATCAAACAATGCATGGAGACAAATGAAGACAGAAACAAAACCATTCAAAATATGTGGAACACCACAAAAGCAGTTCTAAGAGGGAAGTTCAAAGCAATACAAGCCTACCTCAAGAAACAAGAATAATCCTAAATAAAGAGTCTAAACTCATATCTAAAGAGGCTAGAAAAAGAAGAACAAATGAAGCCCAAAGTTAGCATAATGAGGGACATACTAAAGATCAGAGCAGAAATAAAATAGAGATGAATAAAATAATAGAAAAAATAAGAAAAAAGATGGCAGTGTGAGAAGTGAGCTGGAAATCTCCTCCCAAAATCACATATTTTATGAAAATACAGCAAATACAAATATTCCTAAAAGAGTGCCAGAAGTAAGTGCACCAGCCAGTCTACATCTGGGACAAATCAACATCTTATGGAAAGGGTAAAGTAAAAATGCCGTGACCCAGCGGGGCCCGAGCAGCCACCCCAGCCCACCAGCAGGAGGAAGAGAATCAGAGTGGCAAGGGAATAGAAGCCCAGGACTGCTAAATCTCCAGCCCTAGAAATCTACTCCAGAAGCACAAACTCCCATTGCATGGTGCTGTGGAGATTAGAGGGGCTGAAACCAAAGTCAGAGACTAAGACTGCAAATAGGTTCCCATAACCGGCTATCCTGGGGCAAAAGAAAGGCAGGCACTTTGAAAGACTTCTCAACAGTGAGAGGGTTGCTAGAGGAGCAAGGGTTTTGGAGAAGGAACAGGTGGACAGAATCATCCCAGCACACTCAGCTGAGCAGGTTGGGAGCTTTCAGGAGCTTCAGGTGCTCCATCCCCTGGCTGACAACATATTCCTGAGGCCCCTCCCTGCGATAAGCAGCCTGACACTTCTTCCTCCCCACTGGCACCTCTGTGCAAACCTGCTGTCCTACCATTGCTCCAGACCAGCTGGAGGGCAGCCCTGTCTACAGCAACTACACAGCTTAGTGCAGAGGTTTCTCCCTGCATGCCTCTAACAGGCCCTGACAGCAGAGGCAGGCATGGTGGCTGGGAAGCACAAAAGGGCTTTTTCCTCCTGGCACACACCCATGCTGCTCACCTGCAACCCCTGATGTCACTCCGAGCAAGCAGGAGGGCAGCTCCACCCATGGCAATTTAGGGGATTAACCCAGAGGCCACTTCCTGCCTGTGGCTCACTGGCTGTCAGTGGAGGCAGGCACTGAGACCAGGAAGCATGAATGGGCTTTGTCCTCCAGACAGACACTCACACCACTTGCCTTGTCTCCTCTGCTATCACCCTAGGCCATCTGGAGGGCCGCCCAGACCATGGCAGTTTAGGAAATTAACCCAGAGGCCACTCCTGGCACCCGGATCACTGGCCCTGACAGCAGAGACATGCATTGCAACCAGGAAGCAGGAAAGGACTTTGTCCTCCCAGTAGGCACTGGCGCCATTCACCTGCGATCATTCCTATAACTCCAGGACTATGAAAAGGCAGAAGAACCTTGTTCAATCCAAAATCCTACAAACACCAGAAAGAGGGCTCAGTGAGACTAAAATCACCAGTCTTCCTGGAAAACAATTCAAAATAAAAGTCATAAGCATGCTATTGGAGCTACAGAAAGATATTCAAGAGCTAAGGGACGAATTCAGGAGGGAGATAGACACCTTAGAAATACAGTAAATAACTGAAATGAAATAATAGAGGATTTAAAGGCATATTAGATGAGGTAGAGGAGATGGTAAATGGAATAGAAATTAGAGAACAGGAATACAAAGATGCTGAGGCAGAGAGAGAAAAAAGGATCTCTAGGAATGAAAGAATATTAAGAGAACTGTGCGACCAATCCAAACAGAACAATATTCACATTTTAGGGGTACCAGAAGAAGAAGAGAGAGAAAAAGGGATAGAAAGTGTCTTTGAAGAAATAACTGCTGAAAACTTCCCCAGTCTGGAAAGGAAATAGTCTCTCAGGCCATGGAGGTGCACAGATCTCCCAACATAAAGGACCCAAGGAAGATAACAACAAGGCATATAATAATTAAAATGGCAAAGATCAAGGACAAGAACAGACTATTAAAAGCAGCCAGAGAGAGAAAAAAGATCACATAACACTTAATTGGATGTTGATGGGCCAAGGAACTTCATTTACAAAAATTAAAAAGCAACCATTAAGGAGGTACATCCCATATTTATGGGTAGGAAGAATTAGTATTGTCAAAATGGCCATCCTGCCTAAAGTAATCTACAGATTCAATGCAATTCCTATCAAAATACCAACAGCATTCTTCAATGAACTAGAGAAAATAGCTCTAAAATTCATATGGAACCTGAAAGACCCAGAAGAGCCAAAACAATCTTGAGAAGGAAGAAAAAAGTGGGGGGTACTACACTCCCAACTTCAAGCTCTACTACAAAGCCACAGTGATCAAGACAATGTGGTACTAGCACAAGAACAGACCCATAGACCAATGGAATAGAATAGAGGATCCAGATAGAAACCCGCACATATATGGCCAACTAATATATGATAAAGAAGCCATGGATATATAATGAAGAAATGACAGCCTCTTCAACAACTGGTGTTGGCAAAACTGGACAGTTATATGTAAGAGAATGAAACTGGATTACTGTCTAATTCCATACACAAAAGTAAACTTGAAATGGATCAAAGACCTGAATGTGAGTCATGAAACTGAAGAAAACATAGGCAAAACTCCCTTGAATATAAACATGAGAAACTTTTTCCTGAACAAATCTCCTCTGGCAAGGGAAACAAAAGTAAAAATGAACAAATTGTACTACATCAAACTAAAAAGCTTCTGTACAGCAAAGAACACCATCATTAGAACAAAGAGACATCCTACAGGTAATATATTCAGAAATGACTTATCTGATAAGGAGTTAACATCCAAAATATATAAAGAACTCATACTCTGCAACACCCAAAAAACAAATAGCCTGATTAAAAAATGGGAGGAGATGCTGAAGAGGCACTTCTGTAAAGAAGAAATACAAATGACCCAGCAGGCACATGAAAAGATGCTCCACATCACTAATCATAAAGAAAATGCAAATTAAAACCACAATGAGATATCACCTTACTCCAATTAGAATGGTCACTATCCAAAAGACAAGAAATTAACAAGTGTTGGGGAGATGTGGAGAAAACAGGACCCTCCTACACACTTGGTGGGAATGTAAACTGGTGCAGCCACTATGGAAAACAGTATTGAGGTTCCTCAAAAAACTAACAATAGAAGTAACATTTTGCCCAGTAACTCCACTTCTAGGAATTTATCTGGAGAAAACAAAATCTGATTTGAAAAGATACATGCACCCCCTACGTTTATTTCCACATTTTTATAATAATCAAAATTTGGAAGCAACCAAAGTGCTCATCAGTAGATGAATGGATAAAGAAGATGTGGAACATACACACAATGGAATATTATCGGTCATAAAAGAGAAAAAGATCCTGCCATTTGTAACAACATGGAAGGAACCTAGTGGTATCTTGCTAAGTAAAATATGCCAGGCAGAGAAAGACAAATACCATATGATTTTACTTAATGTGGAATCTAAAAACAAAACAAAACAAAATGAACAAAGCAGCAGCAGAATCATAGAGCCTGAGAGGTGGCTGTTGGTTACCATTGGGGCGAGGTTGGGGTGAATGGGAAAAATAGGTGAAGAGTACAAAGAGGCACAAAATCTAAAGGGTGACATAAATTAGTCATTGAGATGAAAGTACAGCAGAGAGAATATAGTCAGTAGTTCTAGAACATCTTTCTATGTTGATAGATGGCAACTACATTAGTTGGGGCAAACATTTAATTATGTAGATAACTGTTTAATCACTATGTTGTACACTTGAAACCAACATAGTATTGTGTATCATCTATACTTCAATAAAAAGTTAAAATTAAAAGAAGTGAAATAACACTGTGATGTTCTTATAAATTTGATATTCCTTGATAAACCATTTCTTTAAAAGATGAAGTTTTTGTTTAAAGAGATGAAAATTCCTTTTTAAAAATGAATTTAGGTAAAGATTCAGGTAGTTCCTCATATTATGAAATAGTACAAAAGCTAAGTCTCCATTTTTTATTTCTAATATTAAAAACGTAACAACAGGTGTGGCACTGGTTATAATCCTGTTTCTACTCTTGTAAACCCTGTGTAATTTGTAGTACTGCTAGGCTAGATGACAAAGTTTAAGTGATATTCAGTATTTCTTGTGGACTCATGTTAATTTGTACTTTTAATTTGTTACCATTTACAGAAGAACAATTTCCTCACCAGATTTCTTCATTGAAAACAGTCCTCAATTTGCCAGAGCTCCTACCACACAATCTTTAGAAGTAGAGAGGCAGAATTTGTTTTCAATAAAAGAGACAGATCACATCCTTGTATAATGTCCATTATCTCTAAAAAGATCTTGACGGTTTATGATAATATGGATTCTAATTACATCATTTATCTTAGTTTCAATTATTTACCATGAAATATCTAGCTGTTTTTCTTCTTTTCTGAGAAAAAAAGAAAGCTCAACTGATATTTGCTTTCATGACCGCAGGTTAGTTCCTAGTAACTTACTGTTAGTTAACCAAAATGGTGAAAAATTAAATGAAACTTGAAGAAGATGGAGCCAAAGATATTGCTTAGAGCTCCCTTTACTCACTCCTAGGATCTGTCCAAATAATTAAAAAAGAAGGAATTGGGGAATAAATTATCATCAGCAATGAAACTTCAAAGCACTTTTTGCTGATATTCATAGCAAATATAAAGATGACTTTGGGAAATGATACTTAACTTTTCCACCGCAGATCAATAGTACTCTGCATCTGGAAGGACTGGAAGAAAAAGCATCTGACCATGTCTCATTGTTTGCTGGGAGTTATTACTTCTTTGATCCACTGCCCTGGGGTAGGCAAATAAGCAAATCAATAATGCTTTTTGCAAGAAACTGCTTTTGTATAGATTTCTGTATGTCAAATTCCTTAAATTTATTGTGGGTCTTAAGCAGAAATAAAAAGAAAGAGGTAAACTGGAGTGGTTACAAAGGTGTATCTATGTCAGCCACACTATCTCGAGTCCTCAAAGTTAATTACCTCTGTAGAAAATGGTGTACAACAGTCATTATCCATTTGGGTTACTGTCTTCTCTTCAGAGTTGCAACTGGAGTGGCTGAACCACTTTAGAGAAGTAGAGAGTGAACAGAGACCAAGAACTGGACCACTCTACTGCCTGTTGGACTTCTAGCTATAATCCCTTGATAGTTCTTTTGTACTTATAATCAGTTGTATTTTATATAGCAGAAAAGATTGGATTTGGATAATTCTTTATAAAGGAACTGAGTGTCTAAAAAAGATTTACATCTTAAAATACTTGTGCCCACTATGCACGTGTGCATGTGTGTGTGCACACAGATGAGTGTGCATGCACACACACACACACCATGAATATTTTTTTCCCATAAACCATTTACCTCCTCCTACCCTGTAGTGCAGGAGCTCAGTTTCTGGCAGGTTTTGGTGAGACGGAAAAATGACAAGATTATAGGGCTCATACCAAGTATTTATTCTCTCAGCTGCTGGACAAAGCTGAGAATACATCCGCTGCATGCAACAAGTCTGCAATCCACAATCCACACAGAGCACTGCGTGAAGGTTCTTATATAGCAACACACACAATAGTGACCTGCCAATAATCACCTAAGCCTGCACATGTTCAATAGACAGGCATGAGCTCATGATGCATGCACGCTGCCAAGAGTCATGTGACGGCAGAGAGTGTACCAAGTGTGCAAGAAGATCAGGGTCAGGCAAGCCTGCTGGCCATGGACACTATTTTCCCGACATATCCCCCAAAGTGAGCGACAAATTAAAGCTCTTTTGGCGATTCTTCTAAAAACCTACATATTCCCATGAATAGTTTAAAGGTATGACCTCTATCTGTACATTGTAAAATGATGTTCAGCAAGATATTCTTTGGAGATCACCAGCTATCAGTCTTGCTGTGCCCCCTTTGTTAAAATTGTTTATACTCTGGCTCAATTTTTTAAGGCATGATTTGAGTAAAAATTCCATATTTTCTCTTTCCTGTGCAAACTTTGTGAAAAAGAATGGACAATTGATACATGGTATCAGGTGCATGCTGGGTGTAGTTTTCAGGAAGGAGATATTCCAAGATCCCACCCTATTATCTGTGACTGAGGAAGAATGTAGAAGAGATGAAAACACTATGTTTGAAGCCACTTTTTACAACACTGAGCCAATAAAAGAAAAGTGGGAATCACCAATAGAAAGCTTCTGATGGCAAATCTTGTATTCTATCAAATGTATTGCCAAAAATGGCAACATAGGAGAGCAGTGTAAAATTAGAGCGCATTTGCCAATGGTCATGAAATCCTCCTCTTTTTCCTGTATAGACTGGGGGGAATCTTGCTGTGAAAGTTTCAGCAAACACAGAGAAAAGGCAAACAGACAAAAATTCCTCAACTCCACAACCATGAATGACCTTCTATACACTCCTTCATTAATATTATTAATTACATGAATTTATATCATGCTTAAAATTAGTGGTCTCCCCCCAAACGCATCAAATCTAATGTAAACAAAATAAAAACAAGCAAGCAAGTAAACAAAACACCTGGACATGACCTATTAGGTTCGGTGGAACAAGATATATTTTTCTCATTACTGTAATTTAAAAATGATAAAGATATGAGTTGAAAAATAATAAATTAATTAACATTATTTTTATATGATATGCTTGCATATCAAGAAAACCAAACTACTAAAATTAATATGTAAATCAGTAAATAAACTTAACCAAAATAAATATCCTAAACCCCTCCAATAACTCCCTTGAAAGCTAACAATAATCAGTTTTTAAATGCAGTTAAATAAAGATCAAATTCAAAACAAGTCCACTTGCCAAGAAAGGTACAGAACATGCATGAAAAGAAAATTCTACTGAAGAATTTAAAAAGACAAGTAAATAGAAAAATATTACATGGTCTTGGAATATTTGTGAATTTTCTTCAAATTAAGCTGTACATTTTATGCAACAGCACTAAAATTACAATTTTTAAAATTAGAAATTCATAAAATATATTTACAAAAATAAGTGGATTAAAATATCCAGTAAAATTCTGAAAAAGACATGTAATGAAGGCGCTAACTTTGTGAAATATGAATGTGTCATTCAAGCTACATTGATTGAAAATGCAAGTGAGATTCTAAGAGCAGACTAATCAATGAAACCGAACAAAGTCTCCATAAATGGACAGCAGAATTAATATCTGACAAAAGTAAGTTTTTGAATCATTGAGCAAGATTCTGGTTATTAAAAAAAAAAGTGAGAGGCAATCGGATATCTATTTGAGAACCAAAATAAATAAATAGAGTTCTAAGTCAGACCTCATATCAACAGGAATTCAAAATATATTAAAGATGTAATACAAGTAACAGAAGAAGTAGATCAATATTTTAGTAATTCTGGTATTACAAAATCCTCTAAGCACACATCAATGACAGATTACACAGAGTACATGTTGATATACTTGATTAAAGCGTAGTATGACAAATATACTATGAAAAATTAGGAAAACATTACTAGAGATATATATTTGTAAAATAGCTATACTAGTAGCATTCTTAGTTACAAACAACAGAAAATGACTGGTTGACAGCAGAAAAGTAATTTTTGGGGTTGTTCATAGAACCAGTAGAAAGGCTTGACAAGCAGGTTTGAATCAGAAACAGGGCAGAACAGGTAGAGCTGAGATCCTGTACAGGAACAGCATCTTCTCACCAGCTGGTCATTCTGAAATTTCTAGACCTTGTACTCTACCATAGCTGCTTATCTGTAGCAGACACTCTCAACATCACCTCCTCTAGATTCAACATCTCCAACAAAAGCATCTGATTGGCCATACTTGAATCATGTTACTCTGATCCACTTGCCAGGGGATAGAGAGAGAGAAAATGTAATTTCCCATTTGGCTTCCAGAATGGAAAGTAGGGTGGAATTCTCCCATATTAGAAAGGGAATATGTTGGGCAGCCCAATTTTTTGTACTAAAATGTTAAATTCTTTTACATATAAAATCTTTTAAAAATCCAACAAGGACAGGACAGATACTCCAACAGAAAAACAAAATGAACAGTGACATTAAAATGCAACATAGAAATAGAAACATAATGTCCAATGTCTAACTTCTCAGTAATCAGGTAATGTCCATAACTGAAACAATTAAAATATGCAAAAACTTGATCAGCCAAAACTACAAATATTTGGAAATATCCAGTGCTGGTGAGGATGTGAGGTAATAGATACACTTACTTGGTGTTAGTAGGAATATAATGTTATAACTTTCTATAGAACAATCTCAAATATATTTCTTCCAAATGTAAGCTCCATGAGGACTGAAATTCTCTTCTGTTTTGCTTACTGTTATATCCGCAAAGCCTATAATAGTGCTTGGCACAATGTAAGTTCCATAAATTAGTTCTCTAAATGCTTGTTCTGCAAATGAATATCAACATTTTACTTCTACATAGTCTCTTGCAATAAAATTTCGCTCCTAAAAGTTTACCGTAAGTATATAAACAAGTGTGGAATATTTTTAAAATGCAAATATACAGATCATTCTTTATAAGAGTGAAGTATGAGGAAAAAGATCTGAATGTTCAGCTATCGGTAATGGGTTGAATATATGATTTTCTTTACCTACAATGGAATATTATTTAGTTTTAAAGTAAACATATATGTATTAGTATGAAATATTGTTCATGACCCATTACTGAGCACAAGAAAAGCAGTTTGCAAAATGATACCTCATTCGATCCAATTTTTATTTTTATTTTTTCAAAAGGAAGGAATCTCTGTAGTTGCATGCCTGCGGACCAAAGGCTGCTGATTGCACACATCAGAATGGTCACAGTGGCTCATCCTTTACCCTTTCTTTTCTCTTCCCTTGCTGAATAACTCAGTTCCAAAGCCGTTAGATGGGATCTCTATGTGCGGACATTGTCATTTTCAGTAGTTACAATCCCTCCATAATCCCTGTTTCTGACAAACCCGTGCTTCTCATTTTTCCAGGCTCACTTTAGGTTCCCTGATCCTTGGAATTCTTTGTGATATCCACTACAATTATTGTTCTACTTTTTACTACCTGACTCTTCTACCTCCTTCAAATGTTCTCACTTCCTTCATTATTAGTTTAAATTCCACAGTTATTCAATCATTCCCTTGTACATACACCCTCAGCATGCTCCACTCATCCTCTTAGAAATCACCCTCTTTGGGGCAGAGACTAGCAAAAAGCAAAATAAATAAGCAAACCATATTATGTTAAGTAATGTTAACAGCTATTGAGAAAAATAAAGCATAGAAGAGGAATAGAATGTGTGATTCTGGTTTTATATAGGCCTCTTGATGTTCTTGAAAAAGCCTGAAGAAATGGAGGGAGCAAGCTATGCAAATATTAGAATGAAAAGCATACCTAGTAGCAGAAACACAGCAAGCCAAGGGTTTGGAGGGAGTCATGTGCTTGGCATGTTCAAGGGACATGAAGGACAACAGGGTAGCTGTCGCAGAGGAACGGGGTGGGGGCAAGGGTAAATGATGACCTCAGAGAAGTGGCCAGGTGTATAGGGCCTAAATTTACCACTTCACATCCTAACCACTCTAAACATTTTGGTATATTTTCTTTTAGTTTTGTTCCCTATGTAAACTTTTTACATAGTTTAGATTACACCACATATCTTAATTTTTTGCATCAAGCCTTTTATAACACTACCCCTTCAGCATAAACATTTTCCAATGGCATGACAACACTTCCGACACATTTTCTGTCACTGCATAGTGCACTGTCATATACACATATACGATATCATTTCCTACATGCTACTTAGGAGTATTCTGACCGTTTATACAGAAAACAGGTAAGAAACCACAAGCTAGCAATTCTGCAGCTCAGCACTGGCCTCCTTACTCCTGACTCTCCCAGCTCTGTGGAACAGCTCTTGCCTCATTTCCATGACTGCACCTCTTCCCTGCTTCTTTCTTTTTTTCTTTTTCTTTTTTTAGCCTAGCCCACTCATGCCAGAATCTATGTCTTGATAAGGTTCCTCTTTTCCTGTTTCCTGGCTTGAAACCTCTGGCGTTCTCAGCTTTGGGACCTTAAAAACCATCACTCCACTTCTCTAGGCCTATTTCTTATATGTAAAATAAAAGATGTATTTTTTAAGTCATTATATGTTAATACTTCACAAATCTATGATAAAAAGACAATGCATAGCCAACTTTTAATTTTTGAATTATGGAAATTATGCAATTGTAGTAAAACATAAACATGTATGGTTTCTATTAATGTGTATGACACATAATTTACAAAGAATGTAACTCCTAAATAGTGGGAGACAATGCCATATTGAATACTTTATTAGCTCATTATGATTCAAGAATCTGACGTAAGGCATGATGTCCTTTGGCGCACAAAGCTAGTAGATGGCTAGAAGCTCTCTGAATGGGGGGGACCCGAGAAAGAGAAGCATAGAATAAAGATTAATAGGGTATACACTGAGAAGACGTTTTATCTCCTCCTTTTAGAGATTACAATTCTAGTGATTATCCCAACTTGGGCCACAGGATGTGGAGGGAGAGCAGGTAATGGGGATGATACTGGAGTAGTTGTGAAACTCCTTTGTGTCTTTAGCACAAATCCCTGTCAAGAACATCAAATATTGGCTTTCTATTATAAGGACCCTTCTAGCCCAGCATTTTCCACACATTTCTTTATTGAATCAGGATTTAGAGACATGACTTGAATCTTCATCCCAAAAGTGATCAAAAGATCTGCATACTCAGATCAGCTTTTATTACGTATTACCTACATATTGGGTGTGACGCTGAAAAACCTCTCCGGTTCCTAAGAATCTGAGTGTTAGTGAAATATTAGTTACTGCTACCTTGTATTTAAGTGTCCATGGATATTAGTGTTATATGTGCCATTAAGTAATGTAACAAGGACAGCTGAATTTTCCAAAAATCATCACTCTCCCCTGCTACCTTTATTACTGTGGTTGTGTGTGTGTGTGTGTGTGTAATGTGTGTGTGAAAAGCACAATACTATATATGTAGTCTTTGTTCACTACAAATTTCTGTACAGAAAGTGAAACCTCAAGAAGAAACATTTTTATATGGAAACCCAGATAAATTACCATTTTGTCTTTCAAGCTTATAGAAGTGTCCTCCCTAAATCTTCCCCAGCACATCCCGATTATGGCTTCCGGTGGAGCCGCCTAATCACACAGTGGGAAAGATACATTAATGGAAGTCAGAAGTAGGGTATTGAATAGACTAATGGAAGCTTTTTAAGAATTCCAAGTACTCTTCATATTAGATCCTTTGCCATCAAGATGACAATATTAACAATAATAATCCTCTCTAACAAAAGACTAATATCAGGACTGACTCCGTAAGAGCCACTGGGTCCCACTCTTCTCAATCCATGGATGCCCTGATTTCCATTTCTAGTCCTGACTACATATTGTTCAGTTCAATAACCTAAATTTTCACTGGTAAAACAGAATGTCAAAATGAATTCAGTAATTAGCTTCCCCATTAGGGGGCTCATTTAATTTCAAAGCTAATGCCATCCACATTTCCGTTTCTAATTAATCCAAATATAGAAATGCTATAGTAACCAGACAATATGTTCTTTGCAGAGCTGAACCTGTGACATTGTCATGGCATCAGCAAACTTTCATTAGAGATGTGATTATAGAGCACAATTCCAAAGAAGTGGAACTTTCTCTCATTTTTCTGAGTGTATTAGTTTCTATAATTTTAAAACATTTGAGAATTATGCAACTTCTCCAAGTCTGATATCTTGAGAACATTTTTAACCATTTGTAAACAAGATAAATGTTTTCATAAGATTCAGAATAGAAGAATATGGGTTGAGATTATTTTGAGATCAAATCCCAGAAATTTAAAGCAGTTAAGAAAGTGTCCTTGAGAAATTTAAAAAATAAGTATGTGCCTACTTGGTACAATAGGGTACCACATTCCATTTCAAGGAGCAGCTTTGGCATATATGAAATTATGTAATATTATAATCATACCTTTAGTTCTTTCTAAGGATATGTAGCTACACAAAAGTTCCTAATAGTCCAGTGACTATGGAAGCAAAAAAAGGAAAAAGGAAAATACTGAAGCTATATCTAATTATTCTCCAGTAGAAAAAAAATAATGTTAAAGGGAATATGGTACTGGCCTATTCCATCTGCAGCAGCAAAGAGGATTATTTAAATGTGGTTAACTCTGCTTAAGTCCCATTTTCAAATTATGCTGTCAGGGTTTCCCTAGAGGATGGTGGAGGTAGTGATTTGTCATTGGGCAAATATATAAATAAACAACCATATGGCTATTACATATGATCATACTTATGTAAGAAGCAGAATGAAATAAAGCAATGATTAATTCATTGATTGAAGGAGAATCAAAGTCATCCTAAGCATTTGGGGGTCAATCTGGAAGACTTCCATCTAGAAAAAGTCTGATCAATTCATTTAAACAATAGGCTTGAGATAACCCCAAGAAAATTGTGAGAACCATCTGATCAAATGGAATCACAGAGAAAATGAAAGGAAGCAATCAGAGACACCCAACTCCTAGTGGCATCAAATGACTATTGGTGAGTACAATGAAATAAATTGGGTCTTCCAGAATGGTTGGAATTACGATTAGTTTGACTTTTAAATGGTTTCAATGAGGTTTTCAAGTAAGAATTATACATTAACAGTTTTTAAAACCTTCCAAAAAATTGGTCAAGTAATAAGAATGTTTGACCTCTGCTTCCTCAGAACCACATCAAAGACACTGTTTCATAAGAACAGAGCACCACCTTGTGTTGGTAAGTCATTACACCTCCCTGGGACACCTAAGGGAGGTCCTTCCATTGTAAATGAGAGCTTGTCAGTAATGAATGCCTTCAGTAAAATAGGCAAGTGTCGTAGCTTCTCAGTCATTTAAAATTCTTAACGATATGTATTAGCTGTGTTTCATACTAAGAAAGATAGAGAACAAAATAGAGAGATGATTGATCAGACCAAATAAAATTACTTTGGTACCTTTTACTATAAAAACTTTTATCTCAGGAAAGAATTTTGTAAGCTAAATTCATTGCTCTGATCCTAAGTTGATTTTGTGTTTAACACATTATGCTCTGTTTTTTAAAAATTTGATCTAGGTTTAATATCAAATCTCATTGAAACAACTGTGGGTTTGAAATAACTTGGAAGTGTATTATTTCCGGAGTATTCAACAAAGAATTATTTAGAAGTCATCACAAATCAACTATCTTCGGTTGAAATAAATTCACCATAAATGTTTCCAGTAAAACTATAAGAACATTTATGAAGTAAAAAGAAACATTAGTCAAGTAGCATTGCAAACCGTCACTTTCCTAGAATTACTGATCTAAATATTTTTTTCAATGTAAAGTGAGAAATTTAAAGACCTACAACTGATACAAATGTAATCTTGCTCATTCTTCAGAATTAAACTCAAATCTAAACATAAATTCTTATGTGGTCACCCCATCCTCCATATTCCTAGGGTACTTGATTTTAAAAAATTAAAACTGTTTTTTATTAAAGTGATTTTTGCTTATGTCTCATCTACTCCAACATGTCATCAGTTCTTAGAAGATTTCTTATGCTATAGAACTTTCTGCAGAGCTAGAAAAGTTTTGTTCCATGTCCAGTATGGTAGCCACCAGCCACATGTGGCTATTGAGCAATTGAAATGTGGCTAGTGTAACTAAGAAAGTAAGTTTTGAAGTATATTTAATTTTATTTAATCTAAACTGAAATTGAAATACTGACAGGTGGCTAGTGACAAATATATGGACAGGGTGAGTCCACAAAAATTATTTCATGGAAAAATATCTGTTGAATAAATAAATGCCAAGTTATTTGAACATGATGCGCTAAATGATTTCTACTTTTTTAGTGTAGGAAATAACTAAAATTTTCATCTCTGCATCTTATATGTTCTCTCAAGTAAAACAACAACTCAAGTACTCATCCATGTGAGAATTTTTTATAATCTAAATTATTGAGACAGTTTTATTTCCTTCCTGTACTCATCTTCTGTTCTTTGTTCTCATGTAGTTTAAAAATCATTTTGTTTTCTTCATCCTGGATGAATTCTGAAGGCAATACATTTAATGATTTGTGTCATTAGAGTAACACGAGGAAGTTTTTACACATCTGTATAAGTAAATTTGAAATTTATGAGTAGACTTGAAATTTTGTACATTGTTGGCTAAATGTCAAAAGTCAGGTTGTAGAGACCTTATCTCATTCATTCTTTCTCTCCATTCTGACCAAGTGCTTAGGATAATACAGCATCCAGAAAAGCCTTATTTGGGTGGAACCCTGCCAAGTGTATGAGCATACCTTAATATTTTGCATTCAACTCCAAATTTTATTTGCACATATTCATTAAATATTTATTTAATCTATGTTATATGTCAGGCACTCTGCCAGGTACTAGGGCAGACAAAACAAACTCTATTCACACCCTTAAGGTTTGTAGTTTTGGGGCCAGGAAGTAGTTAACAGTTGTAGTTAAAATATATATTGAGTATTTAATTCTCCCAGCTGCTCTGTGAGGTGCTATTATGAACTTCATTTTACGAAAGATAAAAAAGTAAGGTTTGAAGATCTTAACTTCTTCAAAGTAATGTAACTGGCAAATGGAAGTCAGGACTTGAACTTGTTCTATTACTTGCAAGCCAGAACCCAGTAACAACCATGCTATATTGAAGTTTCTATAAATAATTATTTTAAACAAAATATCACAAGTGCCTTAGAAGTTTTGTGGGAGATATTATGACAGCTTGGGTGAGGAAGTCACTAAAAGTAGGACACTCCTAATGAATTTAAATGTATTGAGTATTTATTTCTTTGATGTATAAAGAAGTAGATTCAAGCATAAATGAAGTCGACTTTTGTCTCATGATCAGATAAACAAATACTTGCCAAGTAATATCTAATTTGAGCTAAAGACAAAACAGACCCCCTGATTACATAGACTAGTATTTGATGCTGTGCAGGAATCCCTGATCATGCCTTTTTAATTCATCTACAGGTTTCTCTGAATCACTATTTGAATAAAATATCCCAAAACATCATCAGTTCTGTGTTTAATTACTACATATGAAATGGGAAACACATTTGTATTATCCCAGCAGAATGGGGAGTGGGTCATCTCACAATATCTTTTATCTGGGAAGGTGGATGTTTTTATATTTAATTTAACATGAAACATGTACTTTTTAGAAACAGGGAAATTCTACATTTTAAAAAATGCACTTTTTTCTTTGTTTGGTTTTCCTTTTTTGCTAACTGTGTTAACAGAAAGCTTCATATCTAGTTTTTGAGTTGTGACTGTGGAAATGATGACCACCCTTTGTAGGAAAACCATATTATTTTCAAGCAACTGTAATCTGTACACCTGTGGTTAAATGTAAGAATTCAGTATTATATTAGTATAGCTTCATGTCAAAATAGGTAATGTTTATTAAGTTAATGTTTATTGAATTTATTCCTTTTTCTACTTCCTCTATGAACACTTCCTTTCTTTCTAAATGTATGGGTGTTAAATTTTAGGGAATACTGATATTTTTTTTAAAGGGTGGTCACTATGTTGATTACTTGGGATTGAACACTGGTTTCTCAATAACAGTCCCTGTGGCCAAGATAGGTATGAATGGAGGGCATGGCCTAGGAAAAACAGCTGAGCACTGATACCCAAAGATTTCTCTGGGGTATATTGCTAGCTCCCTGAGACCTGTAACATCTCAAGAAGGCTCCTCTCTCCCACCACTCATGAAATGACTGACATTGGATTTCCATCTCACTGTAGCAGCTAATAGCTAAGTCTTATTCAATCTAATTCCCCAAATTAAAAAAAAAAAAGATGTAATTTCCTATACTTTGGATATTGTAAAGCAAAATCATACAGGTCTCCTAGTAAATTAAATAGCCATCTTGCTGTTTCCTTAATTGAGATATGATTGACATGTAACATTGTATTAGTTTAAGATGTACAACATAATGATTTGACATATGTATATATTATGAAATGATTACCCCAATAAATTTAGTTAACATCCATCACCACACATAGTTACAAATTTTTTCTTGTGATGAGAACTTTAAAGATATACTCTCTTACAAATATACAAATATACAATTTTTTTTCACTTCAACTTTGTTTATTGATGTGATGTACTGAGCATGAAAAAGTACAAAGAATCCGACACAAAAGAAAGCATGTAGAGCCTCTTAAATACTCAACAAAATATATTTTCTATTCCAACAGATGTGAATTAAGTCATACTGTACAACTTCAAATAAATACCAGCCTTACATTTTATTAAGAGCTCTGATAAACACTGTAAAGTGAAACACAATTTGCATGCCCTCTCATCAATGCTTGGTTTGCTATGGTAGTATAAGAAAGAAGCATGTACCTGCTGTTTTCCTGAGAGGGAAACCTTATTATTATTTTTTTAAGTACATACATGTATTTTGTTTTTTAGTTTTATTTTTTAATGCAGGCTAACTCTGACAATCTAAATGCACCTAAGGATATGAGAAAGTGCTAAGCCAATTGATTTCTGAACAGCATTGAGTGGGTCAGCATGAAAACTCACTTATTCACTTGAGCATGCACCTCACAGTATATGTAGTATACTGTACTGAAAAATTTTATAACTACAATTTTAAATAATAAAAAATAAAACTCAACGCAACTGCAAAGATAATGTACAACTACGTTATAGCATATTGCCTGTTCTAAGGGGAAGAATGTGAGCATCTCAGTTTATACAAAAAGTAGGACGTGACTATATAGTTCTTAGTGCATCATGAAGAAGGCATTTTTGCCTTCAGCTTTTTTGAAAATTTATTATAAGCTATATGCTAATCAGAAAACATTTTGTATTTTTTTAAATTTCATTCATACATGGTAAAGACTTATTTTATTATTTCCCTAAATAGTGGTTTAAGTGTCATACAAAGTTAAATTTCAATAGCATACAGATATTTATGATTTTGTATGAAAATGTAAGGAAATTTGTTCAGAATCTATGGTTATACTCTTTTTTTTTACCACAAATATATTTATAAATGAAAATATAGCATTACCATAAACAGCTGAAGCTAGACTATCTACAGACAAAATTAGCAGCAAATCTGATGTACTGTAAATTCAAGTCCTCAGGACAACAAAAGTGATTAAGCAAGACCTCAAGTAACAATGTTAATGCCATTTACAAAGGAAAAAACAGATACAAAAATATTCAAAACCTGAACATCACTTGGTATGTAAGGAAAAAAATCAAATTAGCTGAAAGGTTCATAAACACAAGGTCTTATTTACATTACACAAAGTTCAGGTGTTAGCCTTGAACGTAACTTTCAAAATACCCTCAAGTATATTCAACTCATTAAATATAGGCATCATGCCATACATTACATCCCTGGTTTATTTACCTTTCAACTATCTTCATTCATTTTATCTATCCCCCATCTCTCACCTCTGGCAACTACCAATCTGTTTTCTTTATCTATGAGTTTATTTTTTAAAAAATTCTGATATAATAATCTATTTCATTTAAATTATTTTATTACCCTTAGTTTTTATGTTTTGTTATACCTGAATTTCATGGCTAACCAGTTATGCTTATGACAATGCAGTTTTGCACTGTATTCAAAGCATTTGTTAGTTCTTCAGTTATTCCTCTTTTATTTATTTGCCATCACCTAGGTGATCAATCAGTTTACAAGTATCTGCTTCTTGAGCACTTACAGTGTGCCCAGCCCTGCAGCAAGGAACACAAAAGAAGTGAGACACATGGCTTATGTCTCACAGAATCTGAAAATTTGCTTGGGATGATATTAACAAATATCATAATATTAGATAAAATAAGGATGAAAGAATTAAGTCAATAAATAGAAGAGGAGTTAGTAGAAATGAAAGACTAATGTGTGCTCAGTATTCTCTTCATAATCCCTGTGAGGTGGGAATTAATTCACTCCATTTTATAGATGAGGAAAGTGAGTATCAGGGAGGCAAAGCGGCTTTTGTGAATTTGACTCCAGAGTGTATGTACTTTTGCCGTGTCACCATGTTGGGGAAAGCTGGAAGGTGTTCTCCAACTGAGTTTTTGAAAATGTGTTTGGCTGAAATAAAAAGAAGGCAGGGGTCAGCAACAGAAGCCTGAGGTGGGAACGAACACAGCAGATGAGAAGGGTTGCTTGATAAATCAGAGGTGTGTGTTGTACAGTAAATTGAGTAGGACTTTGGGCCAGAAAGAGGTCTTGAAAGCCATACACCCTAAGGAGCTGATTCCTTTTGTGATAGATTTCAGAGAAGGGCAATTGTATATTCAAATAACATTTTAGGAAGATTTCTTTAATATATGAGGATGGATGAGAGTGGAGAAAAAATAGTTGCAATCAGAAGGCCAACTTGTCTAGAAGTTGTATTAAAAATACTTCATTGAGTGGAATTCCCAGGTCAAATGGTATTTCTATTTTTAGTTTTTGGAGGAACCTCCATACTTCTTTCCACAATGGTTGAACTAGTTTACATTCCCACCAGCATTATAGGAGGGTTCCCCTTTCTCTACATCCTCACCAGCATTTGTTGTTCCTAGTCTTTTCTATGTTGGCCTTCCTAACTGGTGTGAGGTGATATCTCATTGTGGTTTTAATTTGCTTTTCCCTGATAATAACCAATGTGGAGCATTTTTCATGTGCCTGATGGCCATCTGAATTTCTTCTCTGGAGAAGTGTCTGTTCATATCCTCCACCCATTTTTTAATAGGGTTATTTGCTTTTTGGGTGTTGAGGTGTATTTACCCAAAGAAAACAACTTCTCAGGTTCAAAAAGACATATGCACCCTTATGTTTATTGCAGCACTATTTACAATAGCCAAGATATGGAAGCAACCTAAGTGTCTATCAGTAGATGAATGGATAAAGAAGATGTGGTACATATGCACAATGAAATACTACTCAGCCATAAGAAAGAAACAAATCCTACCATTTGCAACAACATGGATGGAGTGGGAGGATATTATGCTCAGTGAAATAAGCCAGCAGAGAAAGACAAATGATTTCCCTCATTTGTGGAGTATAACAATGAAGCAAAACTGAAGGAACAAAATAGCAACACACTCACAGACTCTAAAAGGGAACTAGCGGTTACCAAAGGGGAAGGAGGCAGAAAGGGATTGTGGGGTATCATGATTGGTGCACATCCTGTGTGTGGGGTCATGGGGAAGAGAGTGTAGCTCAGAGAAGACAAATAGTGACTCTGTGGCATCTTACTACACTGATGGACAGTGACTGCTATGGGGTATGGGGGGGGACTCAATAATAAGGGTGAATCTAATAACCACATTGTTTTTCTTGTGAAACCTTCATAAGAGTGTATATCAGTGATACCTTAATAAAAAAAATTTCATCGAATACAAGATTAGAACAAGACGTCTCTCTATTCTTCTAAACTCTGAGCTTCTAAAATGAGTGGTGTACTTATGAATCCCTTTTTACTTCTCAGCCAAGTCAATGTGACTTTCATAACCACCATTATCAACTATGTTTCTTAGCAATAAAATAATATTGCAAGGGAGCACTTATTCACTTGTTTATATTAGGTTTTCTCTACCAGCATATAAGTGACATAAAGACAAAAATTTATCTTGTTCATTTCAGTATCTCTAGAACTTTGAATAAATCTGGGTACATAGTGAGTGCTCTATGTTTTTTGAATTTTTACAATATTGGCTTTTGTTTAAATCATTATAGCTTTGAGACTTGGTGTATGGACATATTTGCATGGTAGGATTGAAAATAGATATTATGCAATGCTTCACAAAGGTGCTCATGGGAAAATTGCAAACTGGAATGTAACTGAGTTTAAAATGATGGTGGCCTAATTCCAATTACTCAGAAGCTGATTAGTTTGTGAATCATCCATAGACCCCCTGCTTCTCTTCCTTCTAACTGCTGCCAGCTTTTGGCTAATTTTGTTCTCATTAGCACATCCTCTAGAGCCTGAGCAAGGAAAGGGTGTGACCTTTGGGTCTGTCCATTTTGCTGCTTATTAACAATTTGGGGGAGGATTTGGTGAGACAGAGATTGGAACTATTGGCAAAGATGAGTATTTTATATTATTGTATATAAATTGTATTTATTCATTTATTATTCCTCCTTCATGCACAACCTACTTGAAAGGTAAATGTTATTATGAATATAATATGCATAACGGGCTCTCTGATTTTAAACATTTGTTGACATGTCCATACATAAGGATTATAATGGGAATAGATTTTTAAATCCAAAGGTTAAATTCAACAATGTTGTCATGCCAAAGTTATTCAATGTGATAGCATGTATCTTTTATGTTTCTTAATATTCAAGGGGTTAAACAACCTATATAACTTTATACACACATACTTGTTTTAATTAAGAAGAGCCACACATATTTTAAGAAGAGCCACACATATTTTACTGATTTAATTTGACCACAAATCCATATATAGTTAATGAAAATACCAAGTTCTGTGATGAATTATAATGCAATGAAAAATAATGTGGATATAGAAGTATCAGTAGAAGGGTTAGATAGTATTGTGTAAATATAGAAATAACATATAAATAATATTATAAAGAAACAACATAAAAAAGTATTACTGTAAACTCAAATTCATTAAGATTCTGGAGTTAGTTGGAATTTGCTGCATAAGAAAATTCATTATTTTAATCCATTATTTTAAATATGACATTAATCTCATAAAAATCCATTATTTTAATTAGCACAGGTGTTGCATGATGAATATAGAGGTCAAGGATTGTATAGGCACAGAGATCAAACTAATCTTTCACTTTTATCTTTGGGGAAAACAAGTGAAAACATAGTCAATTATATTATTTACCTTTTTGGAAAATTCAGTTCAAAATGGGTTTAGGCTCAAATTTTGCTAGATGTTTACTAGATGTATAGCAAAATAATATAAATGAAAATAAAAGACATGGCTTAACTGAATGGAGAAAATTATAGAATATTTGTAAAGATGTTTATTCACTTTGATTGCTGAATTTCATTTGAATTAGTTTCAAATGGGCCTTAATAGGTAAAATTAGATCACTTATCAATGTAGCACTTGATAAAATATATTTTTCAGTGTAACACAAATGTTCTTGTCTCAAAGTTATACCATAGTCACTATGTTTCAAGAATTATTAAGAGCAGTCAGTGAAGTTCTTATTACTTAGATTTTGCAGTCTCTCCAAAGTCTACATAAAATAAAGTTGGATGTAAATAAATACATATACAAATAAATAAGTTTAATGATATTCAAATTCCAGATTTTAAGTGCATCGGTATTGCTATATTTCTCCCAGGTGCTGCCAGTGTGTTATCATCATAAATTCTATTTGTACTGTAAATTCTGAGGGAAGATACAAGTAATTTAGCACAGTTCATCATGTATTTTAGCCATGTCTTTTAACCATTAAGAACCTGCCAGGGAAGCATTTATAAAATACCAATCACTGATTGACACACATTTTTATTTTTTGTTTTTAGACTTACTATTTACACACAGTTATAAATAAGACTGATATTTGAATGCTACCCATCAATACTAGTTGTTTATGGATGACATCTGTTCTGAAGAGTCCATGGCCAAAACCATACTATCTATTAAATATTTTGAATATCATCCTAGTTGTAAATATAATTTCACTGGCTGCTGCACATGAAAGCAGTAATTTTACCAGCTAGTTACTAGCCTTAGAAAACAAGCCATTTTTAAAAAAATTAATGACTACTCGCTCAGCTTATTTAGAAAATAAAGTATGTTGTTAATATTTTCTTCAAAGCTCATGTCATAAATGCTTTTTTGTCACAAGAAGCAATATTATGATTGACAGAAGGACACCAACAGATGCATTCCAAAGACATACAATTTCTTTACTAATACAGAATGAAGATATTTTTGCAGAGACGAAGTAGAACATACATTAACACAGCCTGCTCCCAGAGGGAGGAGCTGCTTTGCAGACCGTCAGAGATCCCAGGGGAAGTTAGCTCTTCAGGAAACCGCCTGTGTGGGGTAAGGAAGCCATCAGGTGCCAGGAGCTCTCTCCATTTCAGTTTTTCAGAGGTTTTGTATCCTGAGAGCTCCTCCCAACTGCACAGGGACTCTGACAACGTGCCTCCCTGCCACCAGGTGCAATACGACCGTAGCGCACTCCTCAGTCACTTATAACATTGGAGAAGAGATAAACCAAGAGGCTCTATCATAGTTAGTTCAAAAAACACAAGAACATATAAACATGTGCACACACACACACACACACACACATACACACACACACACACCTCCAGATATTTATACTATCACCCATAGAAATTACCTTCTCTCTTGATTATTTATTTTCTTTAGAAAATTATACCCCATATATGGCCATTAACTTCTGTCTTCCTTCTGCTTCTCTTGAAGTTGGGAAGAGATAAGAAAACATCAGTAACCTTTTTCAGAAAACTAACACTAAGCAAAGACAAAATAAGCCCAGGCTCTATAACAGGTACATCACATGAAGTGTTCAGTAATCCAATTTAAGAATATATTTTAACTCAATATGCTTAAATATCTGCTTCCCCTTTGCTTTCAACAGCACATATGTCTTTTGCCATATACAATTAAAGGCAGAAATGGTGATCTCCAGCGGCATTCATCTTTACCAAACACATAGAAGAAAAGGTTTAAAGCTGCAGAGTGGAAATCCCTTGATTTTTTTTTTTCAGATTTTAACATGAGGTTAGAAAAATCTGTGTAGAAGCTAAAATAAAGACAGTATATTAAATAAACTTGTTTTAAAAACTGAATTCAAGGCACTCTGTTTTTTGAATTTTTTTTGATTACAAAGAAATGCATGCTTAGGGAAGTAAAATAAGAGGTAAAGAAAAAAAATCACTAATCATTCCACCCCATCCTGTTGGCCCCCAAGTCCCCAAATCCCACCCCTCAAATGTAACTAACATTAATGTGATTCTCCCACATCATTGTCTAGATTTATTCAAACTTTATTCATGTATGTATTTTCCTCCTCCCCTTTTGTTGAACAGATATGGGATCGACTAGAGAAATCACTGTGAATCTGTCTTTTTATTTAAAATAACGTGAACACCCTTGCAAGTCAATATATAGAGCTGTGATTTTCTTTCATACAATTACATAATATTCCATAGTGTGGATATTCAGGCAGCTATTGAACCATTCTCTCCATGGACATGGTGGTATTTTGTTGTTATTATTATTTTCCGGTATTTGTGACACTCAAACAAAACTGCTTAAACACCTACGTCCATATGTCCTTGTGCACCAGAAGCACTGTTCTCTCTTTAGTGTAGATTCCCACAAGTGAAACTTATGGGCCAATGAGTGTGTATATATATCTCATTTTTATTTATAACACTACATTATTTCATAAAGAGATTTTTATGAACTCACACTCCTACCAGTAAGACTCACTTATACTGGATATTACAGAGCTTTTAATTTTTATTTATTTAGTATCGATGTCTCTTAATGACTGTCATTAAGTTTCAGAGGAGCTGAAGTTTGAAAATAACTTCAGGCAATTCAAATATACCCCCTGGCCCAGCGGTGTATTTAATCCTAGACTCCAACATTGCAAACTGATCTATTAATAATATGGCTGTCCTTCCAAGTTCATATGCTTAGCTTTCGGTGAAATCTGTTTGGATGTTGTGCTGTGAGGACTACTTCCATCAGGCCTGATAATGACCTGAGCTATTTTATAATCTTTTTTAAGGGACAAGTTCAAAGAACATATTTCTAGAGACTCCAGCTGATGTACTGGTGTTCCCCTACTGCTGAGCAGTTTTCCGGTGAAATTCTCCATAGACGATCTTGCAATGTCATTAAAACAGGGCCAGAGTACTAAAACATACGAGGTTGTGCACTAATATTTCAGTTATTCTCTTGCTGGTACCTTTCTTCATCACTTTGGACTTAGACATGGTCATATGACTTTTTTTCTCCAAGTGAAATATTGTCTTAAGTGATACACATCACTTTTGCATGTAAGTAAGAGGTAGAGTACAATTTTCCAAGTTTCCTCTGAAGATAAGAGAAGAACATGGCAAGATAGACTCTCTTTAGGTCTGTATTCCTAAGTCATTGTAGCAAGCAGTGGTCCCAAAGTGACTGTGTTGGACGTGAACTGTGAGCCAGAAATAAACTTTTGTATGTTAATAAAGCCATATACAGGTGTTTGTTACTGCAGCAAAACCTAGTCTACCTAGCTAATATAGGGTGTTTCCATCTTACATCTATCTTCTGGCACATACTGAATGTCTGAGATATTCTGCTTCATATAAATTCTAGGAGAGATGATTTACTGAATGATTCCTCCATACATAAGTCCCTCTTCCAAATTCTTTTCTAACATTTTCTTTTTTATTCATGGATTTGAAACATCTTTGTAAATTACTTTCAACTGTTTTTTTATATTGTGTAACTAGAAAAGATGCTTCTCTAAAACCTATGTGTTGAATTCTAAGATTAAAATGAAATATATATTCCTTCAAGGAACCATTTATTTCTTGAGTTTTTTGCAATAATGTGGTACTATGTTTTCAATCAATGCCCTACTTCAGTGGTTACTGGTTACACCCATTTTTGCACGATTACAAGAGAAACACAAGCAACAATAATTTTGAAATTCATTACAATGCCAGGGTTTATATGCTCTCATTAAGCATTAATTGGTAGTTGATGGCTATTGCTATTTTTAACACCATTAGTTCATAGCAATATAATTAGTAACGCTAAGTACAGGAACCACATTAATAGCATTACTAATTGTAAATCTGGAGATAGAAACACAACATGACTGGTTAATTTCCAGGCAATATCTCATGATAATTAGCTGTAGGACATTTGTGCTGAACTAGAAAGGTAAATAATTTACACTTTTTTCTTTATTTTTTTGTGGTTTGCAATACTAATATCACCCTTTAGTGCTTGAATCTCATTCCACCTTCTGAAGTTAATTTTTTTTCCTTTTGAGCTCCCTTTTGTTGTATGCTATATAATGATTCATTTTCCCCTCACAAGAAAAATGTATAGTCGTTTGTTGAGCAAATTTTATTGTTGCATACTCAAGTTCCAAAGAGGAAATATATTAAATGATTTACTACTTCTCTCTATATAATTGGTTTCCAATGTTTAGTGCAAAACGTCAAAATAGTCTTGACATGTACTTTCTCTTTTTTCATTTCTCTAGCAGATAACTGGCCAGCTTCATAAGTCTACGACTGAGTTTCATGATAGTAGAATTAAGGGGGAAATGTTCTTAAACTACAATAAGTAAATATAAAAAAAACCTAGACATTTGATACATTCATGCTCTGCAGGGACACTGTGTGAGTTTTAACAGTCTATAATACCTACAACACTGGAGAACACATCTTTAATTGTCCTTTTATGTACTTGCTAAATGATAGGGCTGAGAAAGTGAATCTTTAGTTTGTTCTTTTCCTTTTCTCTTAGGAGAATTTTGGTGGAATATGTGTGAGGACAGTGGGAGCAATAAGTCCCCCTAGTAGAGTAAGAAATATTTGAGTCATTGTGTAGGAAATCATAAAGGAGATGATTTAATTTTGCATTAAACCTTCCAAAATTATTTTCTGGTTGAGCTATGAAGCTCTTCAGAGACAATATTGGTAACATGGATTTTCTGGCAAGTCTCTTGTGTTTCGTTTTTGGCTTTTTGAACCAACTGAATTACATCTGAAAACACCGTTTTTCTTATCTTGACTCAGTTTTCCTTATGCATTTCACAAATGAGAGTCACCATGTATATCTTGCTGCTTCATTGGTAATGGGGGAAACAGGCAAAATGATGATTTCAGCATGTTGAAACTGTGCCTGTCAGTAGATTCTTTGATTTATGATTGGATAAAATCAGTAAAAATGAGTTGATTGCTTAGTGAATTCATTTAGAATGTTAATACAAAGTCATATGCTTTTTATACATGAGAGCAAGAGGGAAAAAGAAAGACACATGGTTGGTGAAAACCCTTGAAGAGTTTATTTCCTCGATTGGCATTTGAGGATTTGTGGGAGTAGTCTTTTTATTATTCTCTTTCTTGAGCTTTCAACTCTTAACAGAATGTGCTTTAACCTGTCAAAATGTGCAATGCTATTATTTAGTTGTAATTAGTTAATGATTATGTCGTTTCTTTTGGCAGGGCATGCCTTAACTGATGAAACAATCTTCTATTCCCTTTTAAAAATATACATATATAAACAATGGAGAAAAAAAGCACCGGGAAGGCACGTGATGATTATTTTCCATCACATTAGCACATTAATGTGTGGTAAGTCTCAAGAAGTGGCATGAATAAGCGGCTACACTGTAGTGTTGGTAATATTGACTTTTATGGGCAATTTAATTTTAAGTCTACAATATATGATTTAATACATTTCTGCTTTTCCAAAGATGGAATATGAAGGTGATCTTTGTTCAATGGAACACCAAAAGCAAATAAATTATTTCATTCTTCTGCTGATCATTAAGGTTAATGGAAATAGTACTACTGGTTGCTTTCACCAGGTAATCATTTTTAAAGTGAAAGGTGATAATTAATTAGCTACAACTAATTATTACTAGAAAACCCCTGTGTAGCTGCATAGAAGGGAAGCATTTCAACATAATGCTAAAATTATTAACATGCTTCTCCCTCTTTCATGAAAAAACTGAGTGGCCTGAAAGTTGTCATTTATAACATCATCGAATTTATTTTACTTTCATTTCTGCAATTGGAGAACTGAAAGAGAGGGGCTTTTTTTTTTCCTCCCCCTTGCCTGTTTCAGATGATGGTGCTGATCTGAAAATGCAAGGCAGGTAATAGAACAGGTGATAGCTTATTGTGGAGAGTGTGTACTGTGACTGCTGCAATTTTCATGCCATCTGCCCCAGAGTGCATAAGCTCTCAGAAAGCCTGAGGTTTTCAGGATAATATATGGTCAGCCTGGAAAAAAAAAATTAAATACACATGTGAATCTGTTGTGGGAACAAGGCACATGTGTAATGAAGGCAAGTTTTATGTGACCTGAGAAGAATTGGACCGTGAAATGATAGAATATTTAGAAATTTAACAGCCATGCACTATCTGAAGCAGATGCATATGAGGAAGGCTGCTGTCTCAGAGCAATGTCCTGGCAAACACTGAGAAGACAGTATTTTATTGTTCCAGACCTTTATTTATCTACCAGCAGATGTCCCTATAAGGCAATAATATCTTACAGCTAGAACAGCTGATTATGAAAATCAGAAACTGAACCACTCATCATATTTCCAAAGATTAATGGGATTAAATCCTCCGTGTACTTCAGAATGTTTCCAGAGATAGATAAAATGCAGTCCAGTGCAAAAATAAATGGAGTGTACTTTGGAAAACCACAAGAAACAAAATTCCATACAAACACTAGTCTGAATTTAGTGAAGTGTTTCAATGAATTTGAAGTCTTTTCATACATTTGAAAAATAACGTAAAACATTATTTTATGTTTTCATGAGACATATTACTCAACCTGCTTTCACAATTCTATGTGCACATGTAGATTTAAGGAATCTGACAATAATTTAGGATGCCCAGAGGATCTGTAGCTACAAATTGTAAAGTAACAGTTTCTTTAATTCAACTTCTTCATTCTTTAGTGATATGCTGCTTCTTGATGGATAGAAAAGAGTATAGGGCAAAATTGTTGCAAAGAAGTAAAAACTGGATTACAAAGTGACTCCTTCATTGATAAAACATGCTACAATACCAAATCAATATCAACACTGATATCTACTTTCAGGAGTAATAGGCTCATTTGTTTTTCTTGCCTTATAAGAGGCAGATGCTACTGAGGCCAAAGAGCTGACCTAGATGTAATGAAAAATTACGGATTTTAAAACTAAACAAACTTAAACATCTAGCTATCTTGGCCACTTTCTAGCAGTGTGGCTCAGGGCAAGTTACTCAGCATCTAGATTATGCTTCTCCGTTTGAGGATGACAGTAGAAATTATACAGAATTGGTACAAGCATTGAGGAAGATAATTTATGAATATGCTAGCTTATTATAGAGATTTAACAAATGCTAGTTCCCTTGCTTCATGTTCCTTAATCAGTTCTTTTACATTTTATTATCTCAGTGAATATTAATTCACTTACTCTTCAGGAGAAGGTACAATTACTTCCTATTGTGGGAATAATACAGTTGCTCATAGTCATGGAAGAGGTAACATTAATACTGGGTTGAAGAGGATTTTGTCATGCAAACCCAGAGTTAAAGTAAATTTTCAAAAATTAGTTACAAATAGTAGAAGTATTTAAAGACTTAAAAATAAGAGTTATAACACGCAATGAATCTTCAGTTGCTGAGATCCTTAATTCCATGGAATTCAGGAACCCTAGGATTCATTGTCTAGTGATACTCTGGGTGCACTTACCTCGTGCACACACACTTGTGGGCAGTCCATTACCCTCAATGACAAGTAATTTAAAGTCCTATCTTTATATAAAATGTAGTAGAAAGCCAATTTCATATGTATTTTTAAGACAAAAACGTCTTCAAAATCTTATGGGCATGCACTCACTCTCTGTCTGCCATTAGGGGCACCTGCTGGAGACATTTCTAGAAACACACCCCCTGAGTCACATGAGAAGGAGGGGAAGCCTTTAGATGATCATTTTCACTAGGTTATTTGACAGCGAAATTTTTCTCAGTTAAGCTTAGAAATAAAAATTTCTTGGTACCAAACTAATCACTAGTAGTGCAGCTGTTACTAAAGATTTACATAAATTCCAGAAAGACAAACATTCACAAATTTACCTCCAGAAACCACATACAGGCAAAATGACAAAGACTGCCACATTCACAAACACATGTTGGGACATATGTTTCTGTATATCAGATAATATAGTTATAAAAAAAGAAAGAAAAAGAAAAAAGAAATATAGTGGGAGAGAGCAGGGAATAGTGGAAGAAATATTTTAAGATACAGAAAAAAAAGTAAAAAGGGTTACAGTGAAGAAAGAAAAAACTATCATATTCCATGCTTTCTTTAAAAACAGATTTGAAGGGTTCTACAGAAAACATATAACACACAAAAAATACAATATATGTGACTGAGAAATGATGGAAAGGGTGGAAAAAAATAAGATGTAGCCAGAATTAAGATGAATGTAGATAACGTATACCACAAAGTTCTGTACACCTATCCATCAACTGGAGACCATATCCTGAGCTTTCTGGCAGGCACTGCAAAGAGGGATACATTCATCTCTCTGTCCATTTACTTGTTCAATAAATACTGAGTATCTCCTGTGTGCCAAGCACCAGTCTAGGGGCTGGGGATAGGTCAGCGAATAAAACAACACTCTCGCATTCAGTGGCAGAAGACAAATAACAAAAAAATAAATAAACTATACAGTATTATAGACTTGAAAAGTGCTACAAGGGAAAGTTAAGCAAAGAAGAGAAACTGGGAGTTGTGCTGGGGTTGAGGAGTCTTGCAATTTTCCAATGAGGTGGCCTCGCTGAGAAAGTGGTAGTTGAAGAATGACTCAAAGAGTTGAGGGTGTCAGCCCTACAGATCTCTGAAGCAACACAAAAGCAGGTGGCAGAATTAGCAAGTGGGAGCACGCCTGGCACAGGTTGCTAGGAGTAAAAGAGGGATTTCTGAAGCTGAAGGGGTATCAATTAGTGGACACATTCACCAACAATATGTTCTTTGACTACAACCGTTTTTCTTGGGGTTTGTTCTGAAAGTGTTCTCTTTGTGCTTCACATATTTAATATTAGGAAGAGGCTCAGTAAAAACAGTTCTAGAATCACACAAAAACTGTCAGGGACAATGATTTCTAATTGGCTGTCTTTATCCAAGTGTAATTTAGCTCACCTGAAAAAAAAGTGCCTAACCTTGTGTCAGGGAATCCACATACTCAGATTTGTATATGCATTCAATTTTGTGCATTTTTCTGAAGAAATGTTCCTGATTTTCAGCATATTTTCAAAGAGCTCCGTGACTGCAAGAAGATTAATAATCACATGTCTAGATGAAAGAACCATGTATCATTCAGGCAATCTCTTTTCCAATTGTTTTATTCCTTGCTAATCACTATTGCATTTTCTAGAAGAAGATGGCAGGTTATATTCTGCAGCTGAATAAGGACAGAGTCATGGTTTCATAATCACCCCAGAAAGGGTAAGGGGGAGGTAGTAAAAGGCAATAACAGGTGAAAACGAAAATGAAAAGCATGAGAAAAACAGAAAATGTGAAGTTCCATATGTGAGACAGACAACATGGAGGGGGTTGTCTTGCTGAAGGATTTCAGCCCTGAACAAGTTCACTATGGATTCAAGGAGACCAAAAAAATGGCAATGGCATGTTCTTGGGGTGAAAGGGTTTAGAGCCAATTTTATTCCCAGGGTGGCAGGTCAATCACTAGAATCCCATCCACTCGGCGAGTCTGCATGCAGCAAGCCTGTCTCTGCCTCTGGACCTCTCTGCCCCTGCAGCCGTCTCAGTCTCTGTACTCGGCGCTGCCACCACTCCAGCCTCTGCTCTCCTGCCGCCTTGCAGCCCTGCCGCCATGTCACCCAGAGCACTGGGCGGATCTCTTTATATAGAGTCAGTAACAACGTATTGCCCACACAGGTGTAGTGAGCAAGCCGACCTGGGCCAGGTGAGAATCCTGCCCATAGGAACCTTCACTTTCTCCACAGGGTACAGGCTAAGATGGGTATGTGGTGCAAGAGTGATGAATGGGGAACAGTGGTAGGTTGGCAAGAATAAGAGGATGTGGGAGGCTAGTGGCTGCAGGATACTTAAGGGATATAACAGGATGAAGACAATTTTCTCAGGAAAGCTTTCTCATTTGTTTTTAATCTAGGCAATTTACATGAAAAGTTTTGTAATAGGAAGTAGCATTCTAATATTAGATATTTCTAGGAAAAAGCCAACCAGACATCTACTTTAATTTCTAAATGCACAAGAAGCATATTGCTAAAGGCTCTGACATTGGTATTATCTTGCTATTAACACAAACAGAAAGTAACACTGTAAATGAGAAATAAGCTGATAAATAAAGAAAAGGAAGAAAGAAACAAAAATGGTTTGTGTAAAACAGAAAGAATGGTAAGAAAGAAATCATTTCTCAATGTCTGTGTACCTGATACTTCCATTCCCTTATTTGGACTTTATCTTTAGAAATTAAATTGCTCTTTACAAGTGGTTTATCATTAACAGCACAAAAGGAATGGATTATAAACTCTGAGCTATTTAGGTGACATGAGAGAAATGAATTCCAGAGATCAGTCAGTAGCTGCTGGAATAGCCTTCCAGGAAGTCTCTGGGTCTCCTGGTAAGGTGGCCATTTAAAAAAGGACAAAGCCCCACAGCTCTGGGACTGTTTTCATAGCCTCCACCTCTCCTTGCCCCCACCTATTTCCTATCTTCACAAGGTGAAGGATGGAAAAGAATAAACCAGCTTTGTTGCCTCCATCCACTTTGAGATTTTTGAGATTCCTCTTATTTTTGCCATCCACCTTCAAACAGCACAGAGGCATAGATATTTAGTCAACACTTTTTTTTTTTTTCAGGGACTCCTCTGCCTTTCAGGCATTACCAAACATATAATTAAGGAATGCTTTAAAGCTTGAGCAGGCTCAGTTTTTAACACCCACCCCTTCCATTTGAAATGCAAAATGGAAATGCTAATGAGGGTTTCCTTGTCAATCACTATTCTCCAATCTGAGAAATGCTAGAGCTCAAATATCTTTGGATTTTCTCTTCATAGAGGTAATGAAAAACACTGGATGTTCAATCCATAAGGTAATTGTAGTCATTAATTTCAGGCCTCAAATTTTCACAATGAATGTAGATCCATTAATTTTCAATGAGGTAGTGATTATTGAACCAATGCCAAGCCTCATTTATAGGATAGATAGAATGATATATATTCTTTGAGGATTTTTCTTTTGACAACTCTATGGATACCTCTACCACATACAGTTTCCTTACAACTATGATTAGAGAGCAGGAAAGAGCAGCCTCATGCCATGGAATGGGCCATAGAAGGTAATAAATTTCCCTAGGAAGTTAATTGTTTTGTGATTTCATTTCTAACAGCTTGCTCAACATGTCCACCTTCATGCCCACAGGAACTTCAAAGTCTGTATGTCCCAACCAAAACTGTCCACCTTCTCTGTTTTCTACTGTATCACTCTTTTTCCAGTTACTCAGGATCACAACCTCAATGTATCTTGGAGTTTCCTTTTTTGCTTTTCTCCCACTTCCAATGGGTAAGTTTCTTTCACTTCACAGCATTTTTTAGATGTGTGCTTCCCCACTGTCTCTGCTTCTGTTCAGGTCTTCATCTCTTTAGGCTTTGAATTTTGTAACTTATCTCTCAACCAACAGTATCTTCCCCTCTAGTGTATCTTATTGATTCACTTTTCTTGAAGTAATGCTCTGATCAAACACCTTCACTATGATACCTCCATTCAGGAAATAGGTTTTAATCCATACTCCTCCCCTCATCTCACACAACTGAGATAGAGCAGGGAAATGGGACAAGGGCCATGCCATTGTCAAATTTACTTAGCCTGTGAAAAGGGCCCAGTTTATTCTTTAAATTAATCTGTATGCTGTTCTTTCTCTTCTTCCAGCCCCTTAATCAATTAAGTATCTTTATAACTAGGAAAAGAGACAGACCTCCTGAGTGTAAATGAATCTACATGGGTAAAGAGATCAAGATCAACACAGTCACCTGAATAATTCTATTCTTAGACAAAACTTCAAAGGAATTATTAACCACCTATATACATCATGCCTTATACCAAACCCATACCAACCCCTACCCAAAAGACCCAGAAAACCTAAACCTAAAATGCTTGAAGTGTGCCTCCTCTCTGAGGTTGCTCACACTCCTATCTGACTGTGTACTATCTTTTCAAATAATTTTTCATGGTGCATAAGCTTATTGCACTTCGTCTCTGAATTTTTTCCATGGAAAAGACAAGAACTCATCGACCTCCACCTCTGGAGGTGTCTTTGTCTCTTTGCTGTTTCATTCAGGTTTCTAGTCTTAAACACTGTTTTTTCTCTCTCTCTCCTTTCTATTTCTGACAAGTAGGGAAGCAGTTGCAGGGACCTCTGAGTAGGGAGGGTGCTTGCTCTGTCCCAGCACCTGGGGCACCCAGATGGAACTGTAGCTGTTTGATCATGTTCTGTAACAACCTATCCAAGAAAGATCCCCTTTCTGTGCTCGGGAAAATCTGCAGAGCATAATCTCACTCCATCCAGGGCTTGTCTGCTTCCCCCAAAATTTGGGGCTGGTAGGGATTTAATTTCCACACCATGCAGTTCAAGAGAACACTGGACTCCAGGTGACCTTGGCTTTAGAAGATGGCAAGGGATTTGCCCGAAGCCAAGCAGGAGTTCAATGAACTTTCCTTTTCTCTCTCCATTCTTTGTTCCCTGCAGCCTGCACAGCTGCACAAATAAAAGGTACTTTTCCTGGCACTATGCACTCTGACATTCACTATTATTCTCACTAAGAATCCGCTTCATACCTGACTGTTCCACCTGTTGGTGAATTCTTTCCCTATCAGGGTCAAGAGCCCCCTCCCCCATTCCGGTTGAAGTTTCACCTAGCCAGCAGGTGACGCCTCCCCAGGAGGGACTGCCTATGACCTCCAATCATAGCTTTTGAGTGGAGTGATCTGGCAGACACTACCTTAACCAAGTGATCAAGGTTGACATCACCACTGATGATAAATTATGTTGACATCATGTGCTCCTGATATGATGTGATGAGAAAGGCACTTCATTTCAAAGATAGTCTTCAAACCCCATAACCTCAGTCTAAATACAAGAGGACACCACAGAAGTCTGTCTGAGGATGTTCTACAAAATATTTAACCAGCACTCTTCAAAATTATCAGTCATACAAAACAAAGAAAAACTTGAGAAACTGCTATAGACCATTTAAGTCTAGGAGATATGATGGCCAAAAGCATTGTGATATCCCACAAGGGATTCTAGTATTTTTTTAAAAAGACATTAGTGGTATCTGAACAAAAAAGTGGTGGAAAAAGAAGTGAAATCTGAACAAAGTCTGGGAATTAGTTAATAGTAGTTTACCAATGTTAATTTCTTGGTCTTGAAAAATATAGCAGGGTTATTATATATTAACATTAGTGGAAACAGTGAAGGGTATATGGAAACTGTACTGCTTTTGCAACTTTTCTGTAAATCTAAATATTTTCCAAAACAAAAAGTCTATTAAAAACTAACTTCATCACCAACAGCATTCTTCAACAAACTGGAACAAATAGTTCAAAAATTCATATGGAACCACAAAAGACCCCGAAGAGCCAAAGCAATCCTGAGAAGGAAGAATAAAGTGGGTGGGGATCTCATTCCCCAACTTCAAGCTCTACTACAAAGCCACAGTAATCAAGACAATTTGGTACTGGCACAAGAAAAGACCCACAGACCAGTGGAATAGAATAGAGACTCCAGACATTAACCCAAACATATATGGTCAATTAATACATGATAAAGGAGCCATGGACATACAATGGGGAAATGACAGTCTCTTCAACAGTTGGTGTTGGTAAAACTGGACAGGTACATGTATGAGAATGAAACTGGATCATTGTCTAACTCCATACACAAAAGTAAATTCAAAATGGATCAAATACCTGAATGTAAGTCATGAAACCATAAAACTCTTAGAAAAAAAATAGGCAAAAATTTCTTGGACATAAACATGAGCGACTTCTTCATGAACATATCTCCCTGAGCAAGGGAAACAAAAGCAAAAATGAACAGATGGGACTATATCAAGTTGAAAAGCTTCTGTACAGCAAAGGACACCATCAATAGAACAAAAAGGTGCCTTACAGTATGGAAGAATATATTCATAAATGACAGATCTGATAAAGGCTTGACATCCAAAATATATAAAGAGCTCACACACCTCAACAAACAGAAAGCAAATAATCCAATTAAAAAATGGGCAGAGGAGCTGAACAGACAATTCTCCGAAGAAGAAATTCAGATGGCCAACAGACACATGAAAAGATGCTCCACATCACTAGTCATCAGAGAAATGCAAATTAAAACCACAATGAGATATCACCTCACACCAGTAAGGATCACTACCATCTAAAAGATAAACAACAAGAAATGTTGGTGAGGTTGTGGAGAAAGGGTAACCCTCCTACACTGCTGGTGGGAATGTAAATTAATTCAACCATTGTGGAAAGCAGTATGGAGGTTCCTCAAAAAGTTCAAAATAGAAATACCATTTGACCCAGGAATTCCACTGCTAGGAATTTACCCTAAGAATGCGGCAGCCAAGTTTGAGAAAGACAGATGCACCCCTATGTTTATCGCTGCACTATTTACAATAGCCAAGAAATGGAAGTAACCTAAGTGTCCATCAGTAGATGAATGGATAAAGAAGATGTGGTACATATATACAATGGAATATTATTCAGCCATAAGAAGAAAACAAATCCTACCATTTTCAACAACATGGATGGAGCTAGAGGGTATTATGCTCAGTGAAATAAGCCAGGTGGGAAAAGACAAGTACCAAATGATTTCACTCATATGTGGAGTATAAGAACAAAGAAAAACTGAAGGAACAAAACAGTAGCAGAATCACAGAACCCAAGAATGTACTAACAGTTACTAAAGGGAAAGGGACTGGGGAGGATGGGTGGGAAGGGAGGGATAAGGGGGGGGGAAAGAAATGGGCCATTAAGATTAGCATGTATAATATGGGGGGAGGCACGGGGAGGGCTGTGCAACACAGAGAAGACAAGTAGTGACTCTATAGCATCTTACTATGCTGATGGACAGTGACTGTAAGGGGGTTTGTCTGGGGGGACTTGGTGATGGGGGGAGTCTAGTAAACATAATGTTCCTCATGTAATTGTAGATTAATGATACCAAAATCAAAAGAAAAAAAAGAAAAAAAATAGTATTTAGAGTTAGATTACAACCAGACAAGAAAAAAAAAAGTGAAGCAGAACCATAAAAAAAAACTCACTTCATTGGTTCTTGACTCCCAAATACAGTTGTACGAAGAATTACTTCAAGAATTTTTTCAAAATATGTATTTCAGGGCCACATTCTTGGAGATACTGATTCCATATAGCTGGGTGGGATTCAAGTGGCTGTATGTTTAAGAAACTCTTGAAGAGATTTTGGTGTGTGACAGTCTTGGTAATGACTGGCCTTCAGAATTAAACTGTAGATTGCATGTAATCCCTGGAACTTGGAGGCTACTTGAGCCTTTACATGTTTACATTCTTCCCTTATAACCAGAAAATAATTTTATCTTTGCTTAGCTCACAGAGCTTTCCAGAGTCTCAGATTTGCTTCAAGCTTGCTTATTACCTCTCTCTCTCTCTCTCTCTCTTCCTCCCATGTTCCCTCCCTCCTTCTCTCTACATCTCCCCCTATGCCCTCTCTCTCTCTCCAAGGAAACACATATTAAAACATAAGGTTCCCTGAATAAAGTACCAGCACTTTGTAGACTTAGCCTTTCCCTGATGAGATACAAGCATATCTAATGACAGAAAGACCAGGTTAAACAGGCTAATTCTATGAAAATAAAAGTTAATTAATTTCCAGTTTATGGATTAAGCAATATCATAGCACTGATAAGTACTGTCCATCTGACCTGCTTTAATGAGTGGATAAGAACCAAAGTAAGCTGTTTTTTCATTGACTTTAAGCAAATATTGGTGCTTGAGATTTAAGACAATTCCTAGTCCCTCCATAGTTTATATAGTACCCTAGTTTGTTTTTTTAACTAAAATAGCAAAAGCACTTTAAGTATCTTTTTAACTTTAATCCTCAGAATAATACTGTGGAGTAGATAGTTATCAACCACATTTCACAGATGAGATAATTTAGGCACAGAGAGCTTAAGAAATTTGCTCAAGATTATCCAGCTACGAAGTGGTGGTGCCTGGCTTACAACCTGGGACATCTGCCACCCAGTATGAGGTACTGCTGCCCTATGGAAACATACTTGACAAAACTTCAAGGTGGTGAAATAAAATTTGTTATTTCAACTGGGTTCATATTCTATTTGAGGCTAAAAATGTAGAACTGGTCTGCACGGATGTGCACCATGTGTGCAACATTTGGCTTACATGCATAATATATTCTTCTATAGTTTATAATTTTTCACAAAGGATGGCTGGTGTGTGTGTGCGTGTGTGTGTGTGTGTGTGTGTGTGTGTGTGTGTGTGAGTGTGTGTGATTTTTCTGTCAAGCCTCTCTAGTAAGCTAAATTTTTATTCTTAGTAGTCAATTTTTCTGGATCTGAGAAATTCCCTAAGGATAGAAAAATCTGGGATCTAAATCAGCGTGCTTTGAACTTCAGAATAAGTGTGTGGTGGTAAGAGAACAACATGAGAAAAAAGCAGAAACTTCCTTTTAAAGCATTGAGAAGGTTAGGAAAACATTCCAGTCTGATACCAGCTAATTCCTGGTCTCAACAAAATAACTGGATATTTTTGCTTATAATGTGTTCTCAGGAAATTTTACCAACCAAATAAATGAAACAAGCCTGTGTTATTCCTGAGAATCTCTAGTCTATTCCAATGAGCAGAGCACCTGTTTAAAAATAGTCTGGGTGATAAATCACAGAAGGTTGCATTAATCAAGGCAGCCTAAAGCTGATAAGTGCAATTATGGGTTTGTCACCCTAGGGAAATAGCTTGATCAAGGCTCTTTGGACCCAGTATAAACCCTCAAATTTTTGCCCAAAGACTGCTGTACCTAATTTGGGGATTTAGCACATCTCATCCTCAGGGTATTGAAGGCCTTCTGGCAGAGCCTTATCCAATATCCACAGTAATGAAACCGTGTTCTGGCGAGATCTATTAATGGTGTGATGATGGAATACCTCTACTGTCGATTGGCAGCAGTCTTCAGACATCACAAGCAAAAAGAAACAAAAATCAAAACCAGACTTGAGTCCTGTTCTCTCCCATCCCATGTGGTGTAGAATTTTACATAAATGAGTGTGTGGAAAGTAGGTGTATCTTCCCTTTCAGAGAGATGACTCTATGTGATTAGACTGATCTTTTTTTAATGTTATAGAACAGAACTTTTAAGGCAATATTACACAATTCAAGAAGTATGAACAAATGTATGTAAGATCAAAATGTAAATAAGTCATCATTGAATATTATTTTTTAAATATGTTCTCATTAATAACTAATATCAGTTGTACTTATGATGTTATCATCATAAAAATATTTTCTTCTTTTTTGCCCACGTCAACCAAATAAGAAGAATCTGTTTGGATGCTAAAATACGCAGAACTCCTAAATTCTGATATTCGTCATCTAATATCATTTCAGGGACACTGTCAGTCCTCCTTGTTCCAAAGTTGATTCTGCCCTTTGCACTCTGCACTATATTATCTCTTTCTGACATGAAACCACTTATCACCAACTGTTTCTCCTTCGTTTTTGTCTTGCCATCATAGATCACACCTGGTATTGTTGATTAACACTTGGTGGGTGCATACAATATCATCCTTTTAGCCTAAATAGCTGATAAGTCCCTATGGGACAGAAGTTACCACACTCATTTGTATTTGCATAGTTCTCATTCCATGTTACTACACTCAATGTATGTTTGGTAAGTGACAAAGTCTGCCAAAAAAAAAATTGGTGCCACTTCTGCTTTTGAGATAATATGGGATCCTGGATTACAAGATTCCAGAGAGTGATGCCAGTGTGATTATGTGTATGATAAAAGTTAAAATATCAATTCATCAGTAATGATTTATTTAACAAATAATGTCAGCAAGTTGCTATCCATCTGGAAAAAAAATTTGTTCTCTATCCTATACTATTTTGTAAAATTTCAGATTAAAGATATAAATGTAAAAAATAAGGCAACAATAATCTTATGATACTATTTAGGTGATAATGCTGACAAGCAGGGGAGCAGGGAACACTTTTTAACCATGGCAGAAGATACAGAAATTTTAAAAAGGAAAGATAGACTTATTTGAATAAGTTTAATTAAAATTTCTGCCAGGCCCCCCAAAATAGTAGATAAATGATAGGCTTTTGTAAACAAAATAAAACAAAGCACACATATTTTTATTTAGCAAAGGGTTACTATGTAGACTATACAAAAATCCTTATAAAGCAAAAGAAATAAACAATTCCATAGAAAATGAGCAAATATTAAATCCATGTGGCAAAAAACTTGTGAAAAGATGTCCAAATGCACCAGTAGCAGGGGACATGTAAATTAAGGCAACAGTGATAGATTGCTTATTCCCATCTGTCTGGCAAACCTTAAAAAGAACAATTGTTACCAGGAATGCAGAGGAAGGGGTACTTTCATGCATTGTAGCTGGTGATGTGAGTGGTTATAGCCTTCTTAGAAAATAATCTGACAATTTAGCAGGTATTAAAGTTAACCTACACAGACTGTATCTTAGCAATTCAATCCTGGGACTCTCTTTCCTACAAATAAAAGTATCAGTGAATAAAAACACACATACATAGATGTTTATTAATATATTGGTAAATACCTTGAAATCAACAAATATAATGAATCAGAGAGTATATTAGTTAAGTTGGAGGGGTTGGCCCTGGGTATTGTTGAGTGAGAAAAGCAGGATAGGGAAAGAGTACAGATAATCCAACATTTGTAAAAGGACCTGCCTTCTTTTATTTGTAGGTATTATATATAATGATAAGTATGAATATTCATATATGTGTGTGTATTTTATATAATTATGTGAACAGTGGAAAAATATGAGGTTGCTAACATGTGACAGTGTTCCTGGGAGAAAATGAGAAGGGAGAAAGGGAGAGAGGAGCATCAAAAGAATGCTGTACCTCAAAAAGCCAGCTCCCTACTTTAAGGGCTGGAGGGTGAACATGAAGGAATGTGCTGGTGAAGATAGGTGGTGGTGCCTGGATGGGAAGGAGGATTTCACTTATATAACTATGTAAAATTACATGCACATGCTTATTTGTGGAATTTCAAAAAAAATGTGATGAAATACAGTGAATTTGCTCATTCAGTAAAACATCTCAGCAGTGTCCTCACTGACTAACCAGTGGTTCCATTAACTAGTCATACCAAACTCATTAGTCCATTCATTTCCTAAATAAGAATAAATGAACCTCAGAGTTCTGCCTAATCATTTTGATTTTTCTTTTTTTTAGGTATAATAGGAAAGGTATCTTGAGCACAAACTCTCCAGAGAGACAGAGAGACCCCCTGACACAGTGGAAATATACTAGGCTATGAAGTCAGACACCAAGGCTCCAAACCCAGCTTAGTCATTAATTAGTTGTATGACTTTGTACAGGTTCCTCAGTGTTTCTTGCCCTCGGTTTATTCATCTATAAAATGGGGAGAAGGAAACCCATGTGGGACATTTGTGCCAGAGATTGAATCATATGTGTGTGAGCGTGCCCTGCAAAGTGCTGGGCACATTGGAGGACTTAGTAGGTTACATGAAAAATAAATCAACATAAACTGAAGACATGGATAGACTGGGAGCCAGAAAAATCGTGTAGTGTTGAATTTAATGGATATTTTTGATGGGGAAGCCATTTGAAAAATGATTATGCACAATTAGTTGCCTTCATTCCCTGTAACACTGAGGTGCAGTAAATAATCTTGGAATTGTCGGCATGGGATTCAGGTCTGCACAGTGGGATCTCTCCTCGCCGTGGCTGGCTTATGCAGCCTGTTCTGAGTTGTTTTTATACATCGCACAGATGGATCATGCTTTCAGACACACAAAGTTGTCCTCTACAAAGGAAGAATTTATGAAGTCCTGTGGTTTTCATTTCATGAAAAGTGGATGTAATTTTTTTAGATCATTCAGCTAAGATTATAGGTGCTTTTCCCTAATAGAATTTTCTTCTTATGTATTGGCCTCATTTTTAAGAAAATAGGTTTACTTGTACACTAAATCCATCCAAACTGGAAGTCTGGCTAGGGAGGAGCCACATAAATAAGATAGCACTGAATTTAGTAGATATTTTTGATACAGAAAGCTCTATGGAAAAGGATTATGCACAATTCACTTTTGAAAGAAAACTTTCATATTGAATTAAGCTAGTGAACTATGAAAACTGACATCTGAGGACATTTAAAAATATTAAATTCAAATTTTCTGAACACTGGAAGAAATTTGGTGGAGTTATATATATGTGGCTTATTTGATTTCAATTTATTCTAATATATTTAAAGATTCTGTTAACATTCATAATCCAGACATCTTTCTGAGGTTCAGATTTTCCACTGACAAACTAGTGTCCACTTACTAGTCCTTTAATTTTAGCAGTGATCCTCTGGTGTCTTTTTAAATTAGTCCATTGTAAATCATCAGTTAATCCAGTATCTTTGGTTTTTCCACTGGCAGTTATAATTTTCTTCCTCTGTTTGACTTCCCCATCTGGAAAAACTCCTTCTTCTTAATTTTCTAATAGCATTACATGCTTCTAAAAATCTTTAAGCATTTCCTATAAAGCTATACCTTCTGAACCAAAGTACTTTATGAGGCAGAATCTAAAACAAATACCTTATTTGAACTAACCCTGGCAATTCGTGAAATCGCTCTTTAATTATTTGCCTCCAGTCATTGTACCATTTTGGGGAAAGAGTTGGTCTACTCTGAATGACCCCACATGTACAAGGCAGGCTGCTTAGTAGGTCAAGCAGTAGCCAGACTGCCAAGTAGGCCAAGACTGCATTAGCATAATATACACATTCCTTTCAAATTCCTTTCGCTTTTTTTCACTTAGTACATCATGGATAACATTATGTATTAATAGATATTTATCTGTGATTTTTGTGATTTTTTTCCTACCTGAGTACACACATAAACACATTTGTACAGAAATGGGAATAAATAAGACAAGCTCCTTTTTATTTAGAATAGCATTTTTATTTGTTTAGATGTATCTCTCTTATCTTGATAATTAACCTAATAGATCTAAGCCCGATCTTGGTGTCCAGCTTTTGTGAATGATGGACACACCTAATATTCGAGCAATCATGACAAACATTCCCCATCACTTTTAGCAATGCTTCATTGCCTTAATTCCCTAATAAATTTTAATGCTAAATAGTAATTCAATCACTCCCTCAGATTTTTATTTCTGATATTCTTTAGATTATATAGGTTCTTGGTGACAATCTCCGAGGTGAAACCAGAGTGAGCTATTAAGAAATCAAGAAGGCTTAAGAGTTTGAATCCCCACATACTTCTCAAGCTGCTTGACATGGAGGCCATGGTCTCTGATTTTTCCCCAAGGAACTGCATGCTTATGAATTATAGGTAGGGTCAGCTTAGATCAGTGAAAAGTTAACCTATAGGAATACCAACCCTAAGAAAACGGTTTACCGCACAAAATATTTATACTTTCTTACGGTTTTTGAAACATTTTTACCTCACGTCTTGTTTCCCATCTTCACATATATTAAATGTAGACATCTATAATTGTGAGGATGCTGTGATGTGCTGCTCAGATGCCTCTTCAGACAAGAAAAACTTGTGACCCTGGCTGCTGCGAGGATGGCCAGCAGCCAGCCATCTTCAGGGACTGTCTCAGCCATGAGGCCCCTGTGCCGCTGTCACCTCTCTCACAGACTGAAAGGCCCAGCCCTCTCGCCCCGACTCGGCACAGCTCTGAAGGGGCATCCATTCTTCAGAGCTTCCCCTGGATCAGCTGAAGTGATCTAGCACCCCAAATTTCCCAGCTGCCCGATCTTGCTTCATCCCTGTCTTTCCACCTGAAAGCACTCGTAAAACTGGACTTATCTTTTCTGAAACCTGCCTCCTCCTCAGTCTTTCCCTTTCTTTTAGGAGGAACAGCATTCATATGAGTCTGAAAGGTCTTAACCATCTGGAAGATTTTCCTTTCCTCCACGCCATATGCCTCTTGATCGACAGATTTTTCCCATTTATTCCTTCACAATGTCTTTCACAGTTGTGCTTCTTTTGATTTCTCCCAGTTTAGACGTTCCCTGCTCCACCTGCACAATTGTAATAACCACCCTCCCTATCTCCAGCTCTGTCCTTTCCATCTATTTTGCACTCAACAACCAGGTATTCCACCTAAACCAATTTCTAATTATATATGTATATATGCCTGAGCAGAGCCATCAGTCTGGTTGCTAGTGCTCTTCACCAGTACTTCTGGTTCTCCAGCCTCTGGCATCTGGTAGGATTGCCCTCCCCCACTTTCATGGAATTAGACATGACCATGTGACTTGCTTTGAGCAATGAAATGTTGGTAGAATAGATTTCACTTCTAGGTAGAAACTGTAGAGCCTGTGCACACATAACTATTTCCTGTCCTACCCCTCTGGTGATGTTTTAGATGGTGGAGACCTTTTGAATGGTTATCACCGCATCACTGGATGGAGAAACATGAACAAACTCCTCACCAACTGGAAGTGAACTGGTAGCCAGAACCAGAGGTAAACATTTTCTTTTGTTTTAAGCCATTAAGATTTTTGTTTTGAACTTCAGCATAACTGGGCATTCAGGTTCCTAATTGGCAATCATGATAAAATTGAATTTCTTGAGTCTTTTCTTCAAAATCCTCCTTTATCTGGTCCTAACCCAACTTGCCAAACCTGTTTCCCACTCTATTCTTAAATGAAACTCCAACTCTAAATAACCTGATCTCCTTATTGTTTCTTTTCATAATTTATTACAAAGTTACTTTTGATCATGTTGTTCTATTGCATGGAATTCCCAACCCATTTTTATTTCCCATTCAAAATATCTGTGCCTTCAAACCAAGCCTAATCCTGACTTCTCCATGAAGATTTCCTTAACCCACCCTAAGGTCTCATGGCCTTTTGAAGTCATGTGACAGCATGTGAACTGTCCATGGTACTGAATGCCTGACTCTAAGTCGAGACTTGAACATTATGACTCACCCCCTTTCCCTTCCCCTCAAAAGCACTATTACTGTATTCTGAAGTATGCTTATAGAATTATCTAAATCCTTGTATCACCATTCACTAAGAAATATGCACATTTTTCTATCTCAAAGTATCTCACTAGAGATGGTAAATGACCACATAAATGCATCATATTAATAATACCAGCTAAATAATACGTGATTACTGTGACAAATGTGATACATTTTTGGATTTATACAAAAAGCTCATGTACTATGTATTTAAAATTATAATGGCTCTTAATATTATGGCAAAGCACCTACATCTTTATTAATAAGTTATTTCAGGAAGCAAATTGCATTTCTTTGAAATAACAAGTTTGTTTCTTAATTACTTTTCATTTCTGTTAAAAGTTTTTTCCAATTTTAGCCACTTAAAAAATTTTTTAACCCATCTGTGCAGGCAATAATATTGATTTTTATTTCCTATGCACAGGCAAGATCCTAGTTAATCTCACAGTATTTGAAATTTAAAAACATATATATTCAATTTCAGTCAACTTTAATTGAAACAAGGGAAGCATTATGGATGTGTTCAGCTGATAAAATATAAAATTTGAAAAATAATTTTAAAATAAGTATATAAATAATGCTGTAATGTAGTGCCCTTTGAATTAGTTTAGTTTTCATGTGTGTGTGTGTGTGTGTGTGTGTGTATGTAGAGACAGAAAGGAATAACTTCTGTTTTTTATTCTGAGTATTTTCTTTGATTTATGTACTTGAAATAAATCCTTATGGTAATTAATTTTAATTGAAAATAATATATTTAGAGGTTTTGTTCTCAGATATTGACATTGTTTTGTTTTTAATTTTCCTTAAATTGTTAAGAATGATTTGCGTTAGCCCATTCTAATATTCATTCAACATATATTTTTGAGTACCAATAAGCACCAATTAAGTGCCCACCACTGTGAAAGTCACTAGGGATGTAATGATGAACAAAACAGTCTTTGATTTCAAACTACTCACGAACTGAGGTCATTGGTGACTGTAGCAATTGTACTCTTTGTTTCAATCATCATATGATATCAGAAGTACTTTCCAAGCTTAAAAAATTCCCCATAAATTATGTAGATAAAGGAGCCTACTATAGACAATTGTAGCATAATAGAACTACTATCAAACTTGTACTAAAGGTTATAATTTGTATTCCGGTTTGGCTGTTCCCCAACCAATCACCTTTTGCTTTGGGTCCCTCCCTACTTCTGACCCGCAGACAAGGGAGGAGACGCGATGAGGTATCGAAGATCTGAAAGGGCCAGCCAGGGGACTTGAGGCTCAACAGCCAAGAGTGGTGCTGAGGGCACCCTTCGTATTTATTGAGCAAATACATGTTAACAACAATAGAATTCTGTGTGAGGGACTTAATAGACAACCATTAACTAACTCTAAACTTAATCCTCAGCAGTCTCCAGTCTCCTGGGGCACGATGTCTTACATGGTATTGAAACAATAGCAAGGGCATTTAGGTCACAGAAACTGTTTTGGTCTTGTTTGTTCTGTTCCTGATCACTTATCAGGAATTACAGGAAAAATAATCAGGTCATATATGATTATACATTTGACTTCTATATTTGATTTATATATTAATCCCACATTTTGCATAAAAGCAATAAACTTCCTAAGTAATTTTCACTCCTAAAATCAATGTGATATTTTTCTCACAGGTTATATAGAGGATTAGAAATGAAGAACTATCAAAATAATATACATGTGTTATTTTGAAGTTTCTGATGACCTCTATGTTAGGTGGCTTCTTTCTGCCTTGAGTTCTGTGGAGGAATAATCACACTAGGCCAGGTTCACTGCTTGAATTCTGTAGCTGAAATGTATGACCTTTATTGCCATCATCATCATCCTGGTTATAATTTTGGCATGCTAGAGTATATGTTTAGATCAGTGTTTCTCAATCTTAGCTGCACATTCAAATCACATGAACAGCTTTTTAAAAACCAAATGCCCATGTTCTATTTCACATCAATTACATCAGTATCTCTGGAAGGGACCTAGCCACCAGTAGTCCTTTCTACACCTTCCCAGGTGATTCCAATTAAGATGAGATCAGCTACTTTGATTATCATTAAATATTTATAAAAACCCCTGAAAGTAGAGATGTTCATTTCTATTTTTTTTACAGGGGAAACTTAAGTTCCACAAAATCAAAGACTATTCATTGTCAGATATCCAGTAAGTGGCAAATTTTGGATTCAAACCCTGGTCTGTTTGGCTTCAGAGTCCATGTTCTTTTTCCTAAACACTATTAATATGTCAGCTCTCTTATCTGTACCTCAAAATGGAAGGTCTAAGATGAGGAGCTTCTGAAATCAGTTTACTTCCACTTTTTTAGAATTTCTCCTTCTTAATTAGTATGTTTTCTCTAGGTAAGGTTTAGTGATGTAACATAATTGAGGTGTTAAAGAAGTTTGGGAATGAAAATGTTCTTATTCCAACTAACAAAGCAAGAAGCCTCATTATTTGATATAAATAATGGGTATGATAATTCGATGCAGTGTGCGCAAAAGTGTGGGCAGACGTGAAAAGGAATGAAGCACAAGTTTAGTAATTGCTTTTAAAGAACAAGTAAAAATGTTGAGCCTTTAGTTGAAATTTTCCCCTAAAATATATGTTCTCCATTTCTTTGTCTCAAAACTTATATGTTATTTTGTGTTTGGTTGGACTCATCAATAGAAACAACATAAAGTTGAATTTTTAAAAAATCCTATCTATGAGTCTTAGTCTTTTAATAGCTAGGTTTAAACCCAGTCACAAGTATTGTGCTTACTAATATATTTAGATATATTTCTGCCATATTATTTTGTGTTTTCTGATTACTGTTCTCCGTCTTTGTTTATTTTTTCCATCATTTTATACCTTCTTTTAGATTTTTCAAGTTCATTTCTTCCAATTTTTTTTCCTTTAGCATTTTGGAAATTGCACACTATTTTAACTATTTTGTTTGTTTGTTTGTTTGTTTGTTTTGAAATTGCATTCTTTTCCTTATTTGCAAAGAGAAGAAACAAACTCTAGCTGATCTGAGCAGCAAGACTTGATGAAAAAATAATGAGTATCTACTGAAATTAGCAGGAAGATTGTGTACAGTGGATGAATTGTTGAGGTAGTTTCTTTCTGGTTGCCTGTAAGCTTAAAGTAATTGACAAGGGTCAAAATACATATCTTAATGAAACTGTGCTAATGAATTATCTATAAGAAGAGTTACCTTGTGTTCCTATTTATGACTATCATCCCAGATTAATAAGTAATAGTGCCTTAATTTGGTATATTAATTTTATTATATAAAGTAGTGAGTAAGATTCAGGATGAATGTTACCTGATTTGAGTTGACAGGTTGGTGGTAAAGGGTTCTGTAAAATTAGATGAAAATTATCTAGGTCATAGCTCATGTTTTGGGATAGGGGTTTTCTAGATGGTTATTACATTACCAAAAAATGAATAAACAAATGAAAGAAAGAAAGCAGGGTATGTATAGATCAATTATAGTTCCGTATGATGATCAAGGATCATGAGTAGTCCAATTTTGCATACTTGCAGTTAGAGAAAAAAAATTAGACCAGCAAGAAACTAGTATACCTCTGGATTGTATGAGGAAAAGAGATTATGTATAATATATTACCTAACTCAGCTTAAATTTACTTTCTTTGGTTAGTGATTAGGTAATTCAGATTTGAGAAAATAAGACCTCATCAGTTTACCCCATAGTACACAGTCAATCATGTCAGCTAATTTATCTCACTGTTTTTGGATCAGAGAATATGCCCCTTGTAACTGTTAGGGTTCTGCCTAACATAACTACATTTAACAGTAGCTTAGTTTAGTGCTGTTTCAACATTTATGCCATTATAGAGTTTTCTAGAGGTGAATGCTCCACTGCCCCACAAGGCATCCCGGGGCTGCATGTAATTCCCATGCTTTCCCGATCGACTTCACTCCAAAGTCTTATTGACATTCTATACTCCCTCCCCCACACTTGACTAAGTTCTTTGTATCCTGTCATTTTCAACTTAGATGTCACCTAGGAAACCCCCCCTGACTCTTCTACCAACTACTTCTGCCTGGGCTAAATTTATCTCTCTGCACTGCAATATCTGTATTGTACAATCTAGAGTTTTTCCCCACTAGACTATGAAGTCTGGAAGTGCAAAAAAACTATGCTTCATTCATTTTTGTATCTTCTTAACTTGACTCCATATCAGATATGGAGAAACTCCAATGTTTTCTTCTTTGTCAACGCATTTCTTTGTGTGTGATTTATGAGTCAAGTAGAAAAAAATACCTTGCTTCTTCTGTGCAGCTGTATTTTATAACTTCAAAATATTCAGTTATGTTTATTGGATGGACATCAAGTAAGTGCTGCAAATCATTTGTTTCAGTAGCTGACTACCAAACCCACTTTTGTCAGAAGCACACATGCTATAGCTATGGCTACTATTTTATCTGACAGCAAGACTACCCATCTTACTGGAAAGGAGCTCATTTTCCAATCAGACATAATGAACACTTAAAGGAAGTACTGAACTTGAAAGGAAACATTGCTTCATGGAGTTTATGTCAACCCACTGACTAACGTAAATATTCATATAAGCACTTTCTGCCTCTGTTGTCGATGAGTGGGCTTTTGTTTTATATATGCGAGACTACACTTTAGAATTACTTCTAATTAGTTGGCATGCTTTAGAACTGCTTCCAGGTTTTAGTTAACCAAACAAAAACAAAAACAAAAACAAAAACAAAGGCAGAAAAAAAACACACCACACGCTCTATTGCTAATTTAGCTTATAATTAGTTAAGAACAACCAAAACTCCTACAGAGAGAAGCTACACCACAAGAAGTGACAGGCAATAGGATTTATCTCCCTTCTGTATTGGCACAGAATTTGAATGATGATGGTGGCAGAAACCTAGCAAATCTAGAACACTCTTTAAAAATATTATTTAGCCTATTTCCCCTATTCTCTCAAGATGTAATTTATTTTCTGCTAATAAATGTGACTTGGCAATTTAGTGTGGTTCATAGAAAGAGAATGGGATTTAAATTGAGACAGAAGAGAGTCTACATTCTGGTTTCAGCTTCTCATTTGACCAAGTTATTTAACCTTATGAGCCTCAGTTTCCCTATCTGTAACATGGAGATAATGGTACGCTGAAGATTATTGTGAGGGCAACAGAACAATGCACTTCATGTACTGGGCATAGAATAGTACTCAACAACTAGTTGCCATTATTATTAGTCACAGTAGGTAGAGAAGACCAATTCCCTCAATCTTTGCATTGTTATCTTTTCTTCATTGGATAGGCTTTGGTTTTAGAGCTGTACATATTTCTCATTTCATACAAACATTTGTGAGGATTAATGAGGCTGTTGGTTAGCCATCATTCTCAAAAAACCAAAAATAGTCTTTGTGTGGCATGGATGTTTTCTGATTTCCTCTGAGTAAACAGCTGTGGTTTATAACCGTTCTGATTATAAGCAGTTCACTCCTTTTGTGTGGAAATTTACACAACCAGTAAAAAGAAGGTGATTTGCCTTTACTACCTTAATACCTTGAAGGTACAGGTTGTCAAGTGAAAGAAAGCCTGTTCATTTTCTTCAGAACTGGACCCATTACAACACTACACATTAAACAATTCTAGATTTAATCTACATTTTTTGCACTGCTTTAGATATACATGTTTCTTTCTGAGGCTGGTGATGAAGCTTCTGTTCTGTGCTCACTGGGCATCTGCTGGAGGCAATGCTGGGGAACAGACTGGATGCTGGCATTTGTCCTACCCTGGCTCAGGACATGTGTTTGTTTCTTTATGCAGATCTGTAACTCTTTCCCCAAGGCTAGAATTTCTAACCAAAAATAACCTTTTAGGTTTTGTTTAGCCCCATCTGATCACTTCAACTATGTAGGTGTTGTTTTTTTTAAATTTTCTTCCTGATTCTGAATGAGGATTTAGTTAAATGCCTGTTTAAGAATTGATGAGTAATTTAAAGGATTTAGGAGAACATTCTGTGCTATTATATGCAAATACATGCCATGCATGGCTCCCTATGTCATTAACCTGGCAGTCATTTCATGCATGACTCCCCATCTTATTAAGCTAGCAGTATGGAATATTTGATTTACTAAACTGGTATGAACTACTTAGTGTGCTAATATAGGAATATAACTTTTAGATTTCTTTGGAAGAACTATCTTAGAAACAGATTCTTGAAGACGATAACATTATTTTGACAGCTGTGCTCAGTTTCTAAAAGTCTATTTTAGGAAGCTTCTTATAACTGTTGGAAATGTACCTGTGTGATTTGAATGAACCATACAATAATTGAAAATGAAAACCATCATAGCAATAAGAGCCCTTAGAGTTCCGTAGCAAGTGATTCGACAGCACAGGTAAATAAATTTGGTAGAAGCATTTGCTTCCAGACAGGATGTTTACCAGTATATCGTTGCCTGGGAGTCTGCCACTAGGCTCCCAGTTACCATGATGCTCTAAAAACTCTTTTTATAGCCAAGGCCCCCCTGGCTTTCCCCGCTTTCGTTGCCATAGCAGCATTCACTGGCCATGGGATTTACAGAAAAAAAGAGGAGAGAAGGGGGAGGGGGGGCTGCATATTTGTAAAGTTGGTACAGTGCCAAATGTAGCAGGAATTATAAATGCAGGATGCTAGATTCTTCCTTTAGTGTCCATTTCAGCTGGCGCCTAATGTCACCCACATAATCACGAAACACTCTGTCATCATTCAGACCAGCTGCATGAAATGAGACAAAGGGAAATTTAGCAGCAACGGAGGGAATGGTAATTTAAAAGGCTTTTAAATGATGTTTTCTATGTTCTTCAATCAACAATATTTTAAAGCCTTTAATTTTTTTTTCCTACAATAGGATTTCCTTGTTGCTGCTGGCTTGACTGGTGACATATTAGCAGTAAGTTGGCCAAAAAAATGTCAGACACTAGAAAGGAGGTCAAATAGATAAATCCAAAAAGGAGTAGAAAGGAAATATTTATAGTAATTTTCATTTCTGCTAGATTTTTTACATTTTAATTATGTAGGTAAATTTGTCTTCACTCTTTGCCTAAGGTATAATTTTGAACCACAAACGTTCAATGTTTATCAGCTATGTCCTTCAATAAACGTTTCCACATTTGTGATATTATGTTCATCGTTTCTTCAGTCGTGACACGTATTTCAGAGTTCACAGACAACAGAAAAAAAAAATGTTCATAGGGGAAGAAAACCAAGTGAATAATCCAGGGGAGTTGGTGAACTGTGACATGTGTAGGGCTCATGTGAGCCATGAATATGTAAAGAGGACTGGCGAGGCCCGGGGTGGGAGGACAGGGAGAGAGAATGTTAGGTAGGGAATTTGTCCAAGAAAGAGGGAATATACAGTGTGTTTGCCTGCAGCAATTCCAGGATTTGGCAGAGTACATTAGGACATACAAATGGATGAAGTAATCTCTTAAAACTAAAATCTTTTATTGGTAGGTAGTTGGAAATACAGAAATCAGATATGAGCAGACCATTAATATGTGGCTGAGTCTTTTCTTAAAAACAATTTGTCACTTTTGGACTCTTCACCCCAAATTGTAAACAGTGTCTGCATATAAGGATAATCACATGAATGGAATAGGATAGAGATTCCAGACATCGACTTACTATTATCTGGGAAGTTGGTAAACCACAGAGGTGGCGTTATGAATCAGTGGGGGAAAAGAAAGACCATTCAAAGATCAGTTTGGGGATAATTTAGTTATCTGTATGGAAAAAAATTAAGAGAAGATTCATATGTCATACCACAGGAAAAAATAGAATTGACTAAAAACTGAAATTTGAATAAGAGGACCTAAAATCTTTAAGAAAAATATAGGAGTCTATTTTTACAATTTTAAGGGAGGTAATGCTTTTTCAAGAAAGCTGTGAGGTACTAATTTTAAGAAAGACCTAACACAGCTTGATAAAAAAACAACATAAACACAGTGAGAAGACAAGTTATAGTCTTGGGGAAGATACTTCAATGCGATAGCCGACTGAGGGTTATTTTAGAGTAAATAAAGCATTCCTATAAACTAGAAAAAGACTTTTTAAAATCTTAAATAGACAGTGGCTAAACAGGTTACTCACAGAAGAATTCTGAATTGCCAACACACATATCAAGGTGATCAAATTCATTAATAAGGAAATATAAAGGAAAACAAGAATGATAAAATTTCTACAGATACTGGATAAACAAAATTTAAAGTCTGGTAATGCCAAGTATTGTTGTAGATTTGGGAGAAAAATGTTGGTGGGAGTTTAAACTTGTATTAGGGTTTTGGGAAAAATTTGGTGAGACTGTAAAGTTTAAATGTGCCTCTGTAGGTGAAGCAATTCTGTATATAGGTACATTCATGTGCACCCAAAATATTACAACATCAATTAAATTGGAAACAAATATTGCATATTCACATTATGGGATACTATATGCTTAAATAGATAAGAGTTTTAATAAATCAGAACAAAAAATTGACTGGGAAAAGTAACTTTTAGTATCAGACATGAAATATAACACCATTTATGATGAATATGCCATTATGTTAACATACAATAAGCTATTTATGGATACCTGACTAAATAAAAGCATTAAAAAACATGAATATAAAGAATATACTCCTGATAAAGGACAAATGGGTAAGGAATTAAGTAGGGGCACAAAAAACGCCTGAAAGGCTGGCTGACGGAAGAACACCTCACCACTGTTGGATTGGAGATGTCAAAAAAAAAAAAAATTTCGGACCTGAATCTGATTAAGCCTTGAGACTCCACACAAATTTACAGAAAATACAGAGGGCAGAGGAACATGTCAAACCTCACCATGGAGGTGTCAGTTCTGTAGGTAACTAACTCAGTTTCTTCAATGATAACAAAAAAATGCAAAAAACTGTAAGCCAAAAAGATATAGATGAAAGTTGAAAAGAAACTTGCAAGTCCTGTCAAGGACTGTCAGTTTAAGGGCTTATCTGGATCCTGATTCAAACGAACAAAATGAAGTTTCATTTATGAGATAATTGGGAATACAAATTGATAGAGCCCAGACAGCAGTCCCACCATTTTGAATAAGCCCACCGCCCTCTCAGAGAGACTTAATTTTTATTTTACTTAGGCCACAAGCAGTTTCCAGAGGACAGGTCAGCAAGCCGCAGGCTCGCCCTTTCCCTGACACGCTCCCTCAAAAGCCCGCCAAAATCCCGAGCCAAAAAGACACTATAAAAAGCCTTTTAGCCTGTAAGAGAAGCCTTCTTTGTTCTGCTCTCCAGAACAGAGAGGTCCCTCTCAGGTTTAGCGATAAACCTGCTTGGACTGTGGAATTCACATGCCTTCTTTTCCTTTTCCAAATACTGACTGGATAATCCATGTTACTTAGTTGTGATATTGGTAACACAATCTATTTAGGACTGTACAGTAATTAATGAAAGTGAAAGGCAAGCAGGGGATTCCCAGTTCCTATTTTACTACAAATTAAGTGTAGGGAACAATCAGCTCTAACACATTTTGAGAGTGGTCAGAAAAGGCTTGTTCATTCATATGCTCATTTAGCAAATATACAGAGTAGCTATCATAATGCTTGCTTCTGCACTGGAGATGTTAGTGAACTAACTAGAATCTCTCTGCCTTCAGGGAGTTAACATCCTATGAGGGGGAAAAACAGCCAGTAAACAAATGATATGTTATTGGTAATAAGTAGTAAATAGAAAAATAAAGCAGGCAAGGGGACAATGAAGGGGACGGTTATTATTTTATATGTGTCAGGAAAGGTCTCACTAATAAGATGATATTTAAACAGAAACTGCTGAAGGAAGCATCAGCACGCCAATAGCTGAGGGTGGGGGTGGGGGTGGATGTTACGGGAGGGAGCCTTCTGGGCAGAGGGGACACTGAGTGTGAAGACTGTGAAATGAGAGTGAGGCTGGGTGAACTGGAAAGAGTGGGGAGGTCAAGTGTGGCTGGAGGGCAGCAAACGCTGGGAGAAGGGTCAGATCTCAGGAGGAGCCCAGCAGGCTGAAGCAAAAACTTCATATTTGTCTCTGAAAGAGGGGGAGACTAGTGGAGATTTTCATTAGAGGTGCAAACACTCTGATTCAGATTTGCAAGGATGACTCTTACGCTGTGTTGAGATTAGACCTTTGGGCAAAGGCAGAAACAGAAAACCAGTTAGCAGTCAGCCAGTTACAACAATCCAGTTGCCTGTTTCACGTGCATCAAAATCTCGTAACCAAACTTCTGATTTTCTCCCCAGATCCCCAACCCCTACAGTGTTCCCATTTTCTTAAATGGATCAAATCCCAAACCTGCCCTTTTATACCACATAAAATCCTTCAGATTCGGAGTTCTAGCTTCAAAATACATTCAAAATACAACATGTTCTTTTTCTTTATTCTGGTAAAATACACGTAACAAAATTTTTCATTTTAACCATTTCTAAGTGCATTTTCTGTGCCATTAAGTACATTCATGTTGTTTTGAGACCACCACTGCCATCCATCTCCAGAATGATTTCAGCCTCCCAAGCTGAAACTCTGTACACATTAAACACTAACTCCCCATTCCCTCTCCCTCCCCAACCCCTGGAAACCACTATTTGAATTTCTGTCTCTGAATTTGACTACTGAAGGCACTTAATCTATGTGGGGTCATGCAATACTTGTCCTTTGTGACTGGCTTATTTCAAAGAGCATAATGTTCTCCAGGTTCATCCAGGTTATAGCACGTGTCAGAATTTCCTGCCTTTTAAGTATGACTAATATATCGCTGTATGTGTATACTACATTTTGTTTATCCATTCATCTATCAATGCACACTTGGATTTCTTCCACCTTTTGGTTATTGTGAATGACATTGTTATGAACATGGGTGTACAAATATCTATTTGAGTCTATGCTTCCAATTATTTTAGTTATATATGGAGAAATGGAATTGCTCAATTTATGCCAATTGTATGTTTAGTAATTATATGCCATAAAAATGCAAAGGAGTAGATAATTGGAAAAGAACCAAGAGAAAGTGTTGTCCTGTAAGTGAAGAAAAAAAATGCTTCAATAAATAGAAAGTGCTCAATAGTATCAACTGCTCCTAAAAGATCAGATTAAATAAGAACCAAGTATTATCCCTTGGATTTAGCAATATGGGTGTCATTTGTGACTTTGATAAGAGGTATCTTAGTAGAGTACTAGGAGTAAAATCCTGATTGGCAAGGCTTTAAGAGAACAAGAAGTAGAGAAATTGGTGATAATGGGGCCAGACAACTTATTTTATGGGGAAATGTGTATGGGAATGACCTAGAACTTGAGTAGGGAAGAGAAGTTTTTAAGTGGTAATTGTCCAGGCAGGCAAGAAGACAGCTACAAGCCTAAGGGCTGGAATAGTACAAAAGTTGGAGGAAGGGTAAATGTACTTTTTTCTGTGAGCTGGGACATCTCCAGCCCTTGATGTCCAAGGACTGGTTCTCAGGCCTTCAGATTCAGACCATGTCTCACACCATTGGCCCTCTGATTCTTGGGTCTTTGGACTTACACTGAACCACACCATTGGCTTTCCTGTCTCTTCAGGTTGCAAACAGCAGATTGTGGGGCTTCTTGGCTTTCATAATCTCATGAACCAATTCCTATAATAATTCTGTTATATATACCTACATATATGCATACTTATTTATACCCTGAAGAATACTTATTATCAAAGTTGAGGCTGAGATGGGAAATCACTGCCTTATACATATATTAAAAAATTGTCATTAAATTGTTAAGTGTTTTCTGTGCATAAGACAACATACTATCTATGAGAGTGCTGTGAAGGTTCAGGTACTGCTTTCAGTACATGAAAAGTCACGTTTGTGACATGAAAATAGTTGGGAGATAATGCCCAAGGCTATGACTTGATATTACTGTTATACCCAGGGACAGAGATGAAGCAGTCCTAGGGGAGAGCAAGTTCACACATAGACTTCGTTTCTCTGGCAGTTATTAGTGCTGTTTGCCAAGTGTTTTTGGTTCTCCACAATACAGGCTCGTGGTAGGAATGTGATTTCTTCCTTCCTTGTGATTGCATGGGATCACGTTGCTAGTTCTGGCCAATGAGCTGCAAGGAACTGTGACGGGAGCCAGGCTCACGACAGGGCGTTTAATGCCGTTGAGATCCTGTTCCCTCCGAAGTGGGGATTTCACCATGCTGGCTGTTCACTCTGGGCCCCTGAGACACAAAGTTAAGCAAAGTCTGTCTGCTAACCTGAGATGAACACTTAGCCGAAGGAAGATACAATGTTTTATTATTTTAAACCACCCTGGACTTGGGTATTGTTTATAGGCACTGATGTGGTTACTGAGGCTTGTGTTGAGTTACCTGATGCTCACTTTCTGGGAGAAGTGACAGGGCAGTGATCGGCAGGGCAGGCTAAATTATAAGGGTGGGGTGAAGGTGTGCATTTCACCCTGCATAGGTCACATGCTTGAAGGAATGAAGGCTAGAATTCTCCCCATAGCGTAGGGTAAGGCCGCATCAGCCGGGAATGGGTACTTTTACTAATTCTTCTACCCAAAGCAGCTACATTTTCTAATTCATATAAAGTCACTCTATGTGCTATTGTTCACCTTCTATGTGAAGAATATCAAATTGATTGATTTTGCTACAATCATGTTAAAATTTAGTAGGGAATAAGCTGGAGTCCATGCATGTGTGGAGGGTTGTTGGGGAAGGAATGGGAATAGAGAATAGGACACACACTGTGCTTCTTCTGTGCCAAGCACTTTATATATTTTAATTCATTTAACACTCAAAAGCAATAAAAACCCTTGGGGTAGTACTATGTAATTCCTAACTTGACAAGTGGGGAAAACAGGGAAATAGATTTAGATGCTTTGCCTAAAGCATTGTTAATAAGTGGTAGGGTAAAATTTAAACCAATGCTGTCTAACTTTATTGCTATGCTGCCTCTCAGTTAATGACTAAGAGATAAACGGTATGTTTCATTCATTCAAGCAACATTGCTCTGTATCTATATATTGAGCACCTGTGATGGGTCAGACATTGTTCCAAGTGCTGGAGATACAGCATTAAACACTTCAATTTCTGCTTTCACAGATTATATTCTAAAAGATAAAAGGCAGTAAGCAAATAAATCAAGATACAACATGTTGAGTGTTGCTAAGTGTTGGAAAGAAAAAGAAAGCAGGGGGATGAAGGGAGGGAGGAGGGTCTGAGGGAGTGTTTGGGTGACATTTGAGCAGAGACGCATGCAGGGAGAACATGAGCATCATGCAGATTCAGGGGAAGGACATTTAGGTCAGAGCAAGCAGCAACGTGAAGACTCTGAGTGTGTGATGAGGAGCCAGGGTGGCTGGGGTGGGCTGTGTGCCAGGCTGACCTGGAGGAGCTGAGTTCACCAGTAGCCTTGAGGTGAGAGGAGTCAAGACACAAAGGCAAGATCAAGTAGATGAGAAAGGGCTGACTATATACAGACCTGATGTATATTGTTGTCTATCTTACAATGTATAATGTATACATGTATGTATGTTACAGCATATTACCATATGTAATATATTACCATATTATCCTGAGGAGAAGCATTCTGGTTGCTCTATGTAGTTTGTATCTAAGCAAAATATTTTAGAAGAAATGGGTACAGCATTTAAGGGAAAGGTTGTTACTCCTGAATAGTAACTGGATACTTAAAAGATAGTTACTGAAAAGAAGTGAATTTCTCTCCAGTTTTCCTCCCCCAGATCTCCGTGTCCCAACTACAGGGCTACCTTTCAAGTTTCTGCAAGGGCATACTGCTTCCTACCCTACACAGTCCCTCATTTCATGCTATTCCTTTTTCCTTCCTTTTTCCTGTTCATTTCCTTTAGTGTTGGGATTCCCCAGACTAGGCTGGGCATCACCAACTACAGTATCATATGGCATGAGGCACCCTTCTTCCTTCTCAGTTGCACTCATCACAATTATAATTAATTATCTAATCATATCTTCCCCCCCAACTAGACTGAGAACTTAAGGCAAGAGATCAGGTCAGTCTTGTTACCCCTCAGTCCCTAAACTCATTACAGGTATAAAACTTCAAAAAAAAGACATAGAATAAAATGTCTTCTTTGTTTCCCAATACATAAATATTTGTAGTTGAAGGGGGGAATATTATAGTTCTATTTGGGTTTCTAATTTGGGTTTGATAATATAAAATTATCAAAATTATCAAAGTGAGAGTTCTACATGAAGCCTCCCTAATCATTAGGTTGACAAATTCAAGAGTGTAGGTTATCTTATACTTTACAAAAAAATTAAAACATCTCTATACAATGTCCTCAGATTATACTGATTACAGATCCTAAGCAGATAGAAAAGCTAGCAATTTAAAAATGTGTTTTTCAAGGAAAACAAAAGCAGTACATTAAAATGTTGCTTAATTTTCAAGATTCTAAACTTGTGAAAAAATTGTACATGCCTGAATTAGTAATATCATATAATTACTTAGCTGTATTCTGTTTTAATAAAGATTAATGTGCTACTAAATTATATCATGTTTGATTTCTTTAATCTCAGTATTGAAAATGTTAAAAAACTTCTAATCATTTTTGTCAAAACAAATTCACAATGTCTTTTATTATTCTGCATGTAAGTGCTAACTGGAAACATTCACTAATGTAACACTTTATGATTTTAATTTCCAAATGGAATGATTAGCTTTTCCGAGCTTTTTATATCCAAACCACAAAAATAAGTCCTTTTCAGGGACCACTGGAGGCAAATAACTTAGATCCAATGTTTTACTAAGTGAACCACTGTGTTTTCTCATTTAACTCATTTAAAATATTCACTCTGACTCAATATTTTTATCTTTAATATTTTCTTATAATACAAACCAACTTATTTAGACTATTAGTATCAGTATGACACATCTTGGAAAGTTCTCTTGTTTCTTTTAATTTTTTTATGTGTATCACTCCATTTTTCTGTGTGTGTATATATATATATGTTTATCTTGTAAATTGGCTGTATGAAAATATCGGACACTTGTGAGACTGAATTGGAGGTCATTGCTGTTATCATAATTGAGATAATTATATGACTTTGTTATTTTATTCCCTCCTTTCTAGAAAGTAGTTTGAGGAAATGTAAAACCAGATACACTCCCATAATATGTTTACAGAGTGATGGTTGGAGAAAAGCAATAAGGAAGACCAGAATACATGAACACTTGCTCTTTGTTCAGAGGATGCATTCATGGGAATGTGAGCAGTTACTGAATCAATCCTTTATGGGTTCTGGGAGCAAACCCTTCTGGAGATTATTTTTCACTGATGTTGGGAAGTCACAATTTGTTTAGGTCAGTCCTTCCTGGCTACAGTGATATTTATGGTACTCTTCATAATGTCCAAAGAAATTCCACCAATCTCAGTTAAAGTGAAAAAATATATCATTGAACTTGTGTGATATAAACTTGTTTAAAAATAATAACCATGTGTGGACTGCAGCCTTGTGAGGGATCCCAGGTCAGTGGCACACAGTTACACCTCATCCAGATTCCTGACCCACAAAGATTATAAGATGATACATGTGTGTTGTTTCATAGCTGCAGAGTTTTAGGGTAATACTGTTATGCAGCAAGTAGATAACTAAAGCAATGATGTTTGAGACTGTTGTTTTCTCATAACTTCTTTTGGGATTCTTTATATATTCTGAATATAATCATTGCCAGTTCTATGTGTTACATTAAGTTCCTCCAAAACTATAATTGTAACATTTTTTCTGTTGTGTTTTTGAGAAAGACTTGTGATGTAGGTCTCCTTCTCTCTCTCTCTCTCTCTCTCTCTCTCTCTCTCTCTATATATATATATATATATATATATATATATATACACACACACACACACATATATATATATATACACACATATATATATCTTTACCTGTCAAAAGTTATTTGCATTTCCATGGACAGCAAACACCTCATACTTATCAGGTCTATATAAGTTAACTCTCTACAGAGGAACAAACCATCTAAAGATAAGCAAGCATGCACACTGTCATGGGATGATGATGCCCAAAGGTTTGGCTACACAATGGCCAACATCCTACTGAAAGGACACCTAGTAGTCTCTTTTGCTTATTTTAAAAGTCATCCACAATTCTTTGTGGCACTCACCACCCTGCCTTGTCATCATAATTAATATCTCTCTCAAGATTTACTTATTCACAAAAAGGCTTGCCCCATTTAGGTCTGTGGTGATTATTTACCCAGGTGCAGTGAGAGTAGTAATTAACCAGGTGGGCCTCTTTGAAGTGCTGTGCAAAAGTAGGGGTATACAGTATTGAACAATGACTAAAGCTATAGAATTAAAATTTGAAAGTTTTCATAAATATCTCAGATTGGACTATTAAAAACTTCTATTTTTGGTATTTCAAGGCTAGTAAGCCAAACATCCCACCCACCCCCAAAAAACTTTTTCTACTAGATTTCACCAATAGCATCTAGAAATTTGGGAAAATTTCTCTCTTACCAAGGTTCCCCAAATTTTCTAAGCCTCCAAACTTGATAGGAGCTGAACTTCCTTACTGTCTCTAAGACTGGGAACCCGTTAGTCAGATACCTTGTCCATATTCCTGGGAGGTCAGTGGCTTGTCATAACTGACTGAATGAGAATCAGTCTACATGCCACTAAAAGTAGGGTCTTGGTTGTATAATCAACTCATGCACTTATTAATTAAAGGAGGACAGATTCTACTTGGACCTATGCAAATGACTTTATTGCCGTAAAAAGAAAGGATCCCAGAGAAAGTTTCTGAATTCTGGGGGTTCACTGAGAAGCAGATTCATTTAAAAATATTTCATGTTCATTTACAAAAGCAGTCTATTTAGTTAAGAGTTAGAAATAGTTTAAGAAGAGGAAGGATCTCATCATGTAGTCATAAAATGATAGGCACTAATAATAATAATTAATTGATAGCATTATTAACAGCATTTTAATAATATTCTAAACAACCATGATAAAAATTTTTCTAATCTGTTCAATAAGTGCTGCTTAATCAATTATTTGTTATATTTGGCTCAACCGACTAATTTCAAAAAGTTTTTTACCTCTAGACTAAAAGGAGTCCTGGAAATTCTGATTCAGTTCAATGGTTTTGTCTGAAAGTTATCTAACAATCTCAGCAAAGGAGTTTGTACACAAGAATCTATTCTTTGAAGTGTTGGTTGTTTAGAGTATCTTGTACAGTCTTTTCCATGAGGCTCTCAGACTGCCCTTTTTATAGATATAAACTCTGGTCTGTAATGTACAGTAGAGCCTTCAGGGATGCATTGATGAATATAAAAAACTACCTGTAGATGATAAGCACTTAGTGACTTTGGTTCATTTATAACCACAACTAGTAATAGAATGTTGCAGAGGAATATTCTCTAATTGGTTATAAAAAATGTCTGTTTCATGAAGATTTTGATCAGTGTGGAGTAAATGGCAAAATTTCCTGCCTAGCCTTAGTCCATTTATATATCAAAAGGTGTTTAACATTATGTAGCCTTCCAGCAAGGGGTGAAGAGAAAACTGCCATTCTCTTCTCCTGTCTGTTCCTGGTATGTAATTGGTCTGACATTTGCCAATCACCAAAGGACCCGCCCATGGAGTTCCTGCCAGAAGGCGTGGGTGATGGGAGGAGGGCCTGAGCGGTGGGCCAGAGGAGATGGTAGGAGTTGGGCCTGGCTAGCGAACTCCAGCAATTGTAAGAAATAAAAGCCTTTCTCCCAATCGGTGCTTCCCCTTGCCTTACTTCAGTTTCACTGGATTTATAGAGGACTTTTCTCCAGGAGGGGGACCCTCTTCTCCCGGAGCTATAATCAGACTTTCCCTTGACGGTAAAATCATAATATTCAAACAGATGATTGAGAAAGCTCCTGGGCTTTCTTATAAAGCATGCAAAGTTTACCTAAGGAAGGCTGAGTGTTTCTACTGACTTAATTCTTCCCATGTAGTTCTTATATTGTATCTCTAATTAGGATAGGAAATATGGTTTAAATTTAGGTCCAATCTTGGGAAAGCAAGTGAAAATGTGTCATAGGACATATGAAGATTTGATTAAGATAAGATCATGAGTGCCCAAATGACAACATTTAGTTACCTACTTAACAAAAGTGACAACATAATATCCAAAAATAAATACAGAAGGAGGAACACTATTGTTAAGGAATCTTAGCTTTTTCACCAAGAAGGAAACTGCTTCTTTTTTTTAATAGTCAAGGACATGGTAAAGATAACATAAAATACAGGAAATGCTTCTTGTGAAACACAGAATCTCTGCCCTCTATGTGGATTACATAGAAGGGAAAGAATAATCTTTCATAATTTAGGTAAGGGCTGTCAAAGTGTTTCTGTAAATGGCAAGACAGCAAATATTTTAGGATTTGCAGGCCATATAGTCTCTATTGCAACCACTCACCTCTGTTGTTATAGCATGAAAACAACCATAAACAATATGTAAATTAATAGGTTTGGCTATGTTCCAATAAAAGTTTTTTATAAAAACAGGTGACTGGCCAGATATGGCCCATGGGTCATCATTCGCTGACCCTTGTTTTAAGTGAAGACATTAATCAGAAAGCAAGGAGTTCATCAAACCAGAGTATGAATTCTATCGCATTCCAGTCTGACTCAGGAATTATAAATTAAGGCAACTAAATTCATGCATCAAGGATACAAATGTTCTACATCAGGTTAAAACAAAAAGCAAAAGTATATTAAAATAAATTAGTCTTTGTTCAGTGTTTCAGTATTCCATCTTATTTTTGAAAATCTATATATGCAAGGATTACCTGTTCATTTGTTCAATTTAACTTTAATCAAAGGTTTTAGAGATTATATTTAAGTTGATGCACTATAAATTACTATTGATATTAAAAGTTCACTAGCATAATGATTTAATTTAGTTAAATACAAACATTTTTCATAATCTTATGTAAGAGTATTATAAACTGTATGAGTTTAGGATTTTCAGATTAACATTTCCTGTGTGATAAAAACCCAAGTGAAATAAAATGTGTGCTTGTGTAATACTTAGTTCTGATAAATCTGGGAAAAGACATAGCTATTTATTTTTAAACCAAAAAGTTTAAACAAGTCTCATTACCAAAATGTTTCTGTTATAAACTTTTTAGAAGGATTTTTTATGTCTAGCCCATTTAAAATATTAAAAATGTAATTATCTTATGTTCTGGGAATTGTAGAAATATATTTTATTTATAAAAGTACTTATATATTTCAAGAAACCAATCTCAACAGAACTCTTTTAATTCATTGAAAGCTTCCATAGTAGAAAAATGAGATGTTAAAGTGTTAAGTATAAACAGAGAGGCAGAGATAAACAGACACATAGAAAGCTTATATCGTCAGCCATACTTCAGCCACAGGTCAAAAGTAAACATGAACATAAAAACACATTGTTCCACACATCAAAAAGCTATTCTCCCCAACAAATATAGAATTTTTATATTAGTTTGAAGTCATAGTTATATTATGTTTGAAGTTATATTAGTTTGAAATTAGTCATAGGACATTAACTAGATTTTCTTTTCCCTCATCTAACTGAGAATAGATGTCTATCATCATTCAACAGGGATCACCAAATGGTTAGATCAAAGATTGCCAAACAATAGTCTGCAGGCTAAATTGGCCCACTGCCTATGTTTGAATGACTCACAAAAAATAGATTTTGTATTTTTAACTGGTTGAAAAAAATGAAAATAACGTTTTCTCTATATATAGAGTCTCAAAACCTATAGTATTTATGATCTGGCTTTTTACAAAAGTAGTATGTCAACCTTTGTGCAAGACCATAGAATAAATTCCCGTCATTGTTATCACTAATGGGGAATAACTTATCAGTTATGTACAAATCAGAAACAAAAGCAAGTCAAATTCAATGCAGGAGATAAGAAAATCTACAGAAACAGAATCAATTGATAAAACTTCTATTACTGTTTGGAATTCACTCTGAGAGTCAAGAAGCATGTTCTAGGATTAAGCAGCTCATGAAGTTCACTTTTCTGGTAATGTAGTTTATCTGTCTCTGATGAATCTGATGGGCATTTCTGCTGAGAACCTCCAAATTGTTAGAGGATAATTTTTTAAATGATGGAATGGATATGTTTCAAAAATTGTATTGAACTCAACCAGTAAAGCCTAAAAACCAGTTCCCTACAGTGTCATTTTACATTAGTATTACATGAGATTGATCTATAGCTATCTTTTTTTGTGAAATATTTACTAAACATCCATGTTCTATTTGGTTCATAAAAATTCAGAAGATTTCCTCTGTCCTCTGAAACAATTCAAGATTAGTATTCATATTAGTATTATCTAATCTCTAAAGGTTTTGTGAATTCCCCTATAAAACCACCTGGACTTGGTGCTTTTATGTAAATATTGCTTTAATAACTTTTTCTAGTTCTTCCATGGAAATTGATCTATTTATTCTTTCTATTTTTACTGAGGTCAATCTTGTTAAATTTCATTTCATCGAAAATTACCCATTCCAAGTTTCAAATTTATTCTCCTTGAATTGCAGAAGTTAGTCATATATATATATACACACACATGCGTATGTATGAATATGCATATACACATATACATATATACATACATATCTGTATGCATATATATACACACATATCATCTATATATATATACTTGCCATTTCAAAGGTTATTTCTCACTTGTTAATTGTTATTTATATATTTGTGCTTACTCTCATCTTTCTAAAATTAGGTTAGCAGATGGCTTATTTCCTTTGTGGAATATATTCAAAATATACCATTATTTCTACTATTTTTCTGATTTTTACCTCATGAATTTGTTTTTATTTTTGTGAAATTTCCCTTTTGTGCTTTCTTTTGCTTAATTTTGTGTTCTTTTTCAAACTTTGAGTTAGAAAATATTATATCAATTTTATTAATACACTTAAATGAGGTTGTGTTTTTCAAACCAATACTTCTATTTTGCCATAGATTTTGATATGTTGTATTTTTATTGTAACTATGTTTTAGAAATTCTTTAATTTCCAGGTTTTCCCTTTTTTATCCAAGAGCTGTTTCATGGAGAGTTTTTTTAATTCCTAGTGGAAGAAACGTTTTGTTTTTCTATATTGGATTTTGGGTGTTTTGTTTTAATTTCTATTTTATTGCATTATAGTTAGAGAACGTTATTTGTATTGTTTCTGTTTTATGCAGACTTCAGGAATTGTGAAACAGAGACTACAAACCATGTCTACTATGCCATATCTGAATTCCTTATCCAGACTCCATGAGCACATAAAAATTGTTTTATGCCAATAAGTTTTGGAGTGGTTTGTTACTCTGTAATAGATAACTGGAATATGGTAGAATGTCAAGAAAATTTACTTCTTGATTTTAAAGAATTAAAGAAACTCATCATTTCATCATTCGATGTAACACTATACGTCTTACAATCTAATCAACCTTTGGATGTTGAAAGCCCTTCCAAACAAAATTGCCAATCTTTTATCAGCCAAGTCCTATTTAGACACCTCTAGTGACTGGGAGTTTATTGAGTAGAAAAGCTTTCATTATCAGCCTAGAATTATTTATTATTTCTTCTTGGATTCAGCTCATAAGACATGATATAAAAGAAAAAAATAGAGAGATTGAGTACTCACCCATTGGTACAGACCAGAACCAGAACCAGTTTTTCCAAAAGAGATAGGGTATGTAATTATTTCTCTGGTTTAACTTTTCTAATACTTAATAGGGAGAGAATATGTAACAGCTTTTAAAAGTTCTGCCTTTAGCTTCTGTTTTTTATAAGACAAAGAAAATTTTTAAATGGTACTTTAATATTCAGTTTATCAGATATCTTTCAATCAAACCTTATTGATCAGAACTTATTGATTTTTTTCACTGTTATAGAAGCATTTCTTTGATAAGAGAATTTTAGGACTCATACGATGACTGTTCTTTTGCCTTTAATGAGGTAGAAATGTGCCATCTGCCTCTATCTTATGTTCCCATGTCTGGCTACTGAGTTTGTGATCCATAGCTGTGCCTATATGGAGTTTACCATTTATTTAGTGTACAGCTGTCTTTCTTTTTGCCATTTGACCTCAGGATAAGAAACTGTTCATAAATATCCATCATTTAAAAGTCCTGTGATATTGTGTTGTGGGTTGTTATAGATCCCAACATCCTGAAGGCTTTGAGGTCAGTCCCTGAATTCATTTCAGCTCTCCATCTCCACATCATTTTTAGCAGTCAGTAGAATACAACCCCAAAGGCTTTCTGAACTTGAGACCTGTGAAACCACTCTCAAATGCTCCTGGAATTGACCAAAATATAATTGATTAAATTAGATCTGATCTTATAGAAAGAAATGACCCATTGTTATGCCAAAATTCTTGATGCTCTCCTAGACCAGAGACTCCTGTGAATCTGCATCTGAGAACTGACAAAAACTGAAATGACATCTTAGGTTTGAAAGCATTCAACTTTTATCATCTGATGTTGATAAATTAATTTTGGAGAATATTTCTTTTAAAATATAGCTGTTAACGCCATTATTATTTAACAATTTATTATAAATGTTGCCAGCATAGAAAGAAAGAAAGCAGAAATAAGAATATCATCACTGGGAAGGTAAAATATAGCTTACAAATTGTATCTAGAAAATAAGAGAGAAATAACTGGAACTCCTAAAGTAAATGAGTTGAGTTTTAAAAGTTTTTTCAGAAAGCTTTTTGAAAATAGTCTAGCCATAGCCAATAGCTAGCCATAGACAAAAATAACCATTTATAATATTACTGTTAAAAATATACAGCAAAGGACCTTGGAATTATCTGGTTTGTGCAGGACCTATGTGAATACAACTGTAAAATTTTATTGAGAAAGAAATTTAAATGATATGAGAGAATGCACATTATATAATGTTGGCTGGGTAATTTGACACTTACAGTGTGATTCTAATTATGTTTGCATTATGTCCAGGCACAGGAGTATGACTAAAAGGAAACACATGAATTTAACAATTGTTTTTCTCTGAGTTTTAAATTATTGCTATTTTCCCTCAAAGATGACTATTTTTTCAAAATTTTTATCATGAGCGTGTTTTTAAATTTGAAAAGAATTGTTTTAGATCTCTTAAAAAATAATCTCTTAAGATTTTACTGAAATATATATATTGATTATTCTAAAAGTGAATAAAGTTGTGACCATCTTCTAAGTACTTCGAGTGATGATTCATAGATTCCTATTTTTAAGAATTAGAAATGACTACTCCTCTTACCCCAGTACTGCATTATTTTGAAGAAAATCCCAGACATCATATTATTTCAACTTCAATTATTTCAGGATATGTTTCTAAAGTATAAGGACTCTTTTTGATACAAAACTACAATACAATTATCATTGCTGAAAATGTAATAATTTTTTAATATCAATTATCCAATCAGTATTCAAATTTACTTATTGTCTCATAATTTTTCTGACATTGTTTGACTCAGTATTCAAATAAGATATGTACATTTCAATGTTTGATATGTCTCTTCAGTCTCTTTAAATCTACAGGTTTCTCCTCAATCATTGGGCTTCAATTTTATTTGTTGGATAAACTGGGTCTTTTAACTTTTAGACTTCCCCATGATCTGGATTGATTGGATTTTTCTCATTAAATTCCTCTGTGACATTAGATATATTCCTGGGGTTTTCTATAAATTTCTAGTTAAGTCTAGAGGTTATATCAGACTCACATTGGTTTTTTTCATTTTTCCTTTTTCCTATTTTTGATGTTGGTAACCATTTGTGGTTATTTTAAAACATGTTAAATTTTTTGACACTCATACTGCTATATGTGCTTTCCCCTTGAATATCAGCTTACTATAGTGCTTTTCTTGTAATCAATACAATGCAGTGTAAATAAGGCTATGCAACTTTGGAAGCTATGTCAGAAAAAATCATTCAACTTCTATTGGGGCATGGGGGGTCTCAATTCTATGGTTGAATGTAGTAACCACATTGTTTTTCATGTGAAACCTTCATAAGAGTGTATATCAATGATACCTTAATAAAAAATAAAAATTAAAAAAAAAATAAATAAAGGAAACAGTCAAGGAAACACCAATCAGTGGTCCATAGCAATACATCAATCCTACAGAATCAGGCTTTGTGAAGGTTTACTACCCTGGGATTGGGAGTATAGACCAGTCTGCTCTCTGGGTGGGCAACTCTTGTCCCCTAACCATTATGGCCCTTGTCTTTCCCTCTGGAAATTTCTTCATTTGCAGCTATCTTTCTTGACATACTTGAAGTGAATGCTAGAAAATATATCCTCTTTGGAGCTGTCCATTTACTGTTTATGTAAGGGTGGTAAATGTAGTTTTGAGGTCCAAAATGTCTTGTTTTGTTACCTTAGTTTTGCTTTGTTGTTATACTCCACAAATGAGGGAAATCATTTGGTATTTGTCTTTCTCTGCCTGACATTTCACTGAGCATAATACCCTCTAGCGCCATCCGTGTCACTGCAAACGGTAGGATTTGTTTCTTTCTTATAGCTGAATAGTATTCCACTGTATATGTACCACTTCTTCATTGTCCATTCATCTACTGTTGGACACAGGTTGCTTCCATATCTTGGCTATTGTAAATGGTGCTGAAAAAAATAAGGGTTCATATGTCTTTTTGAATCTGTAAGCTTATATTCTTTGGTAAATTCCTAGGAATGGAAATCCCGGGTCAAATAGCATTTCTATTTTTAGTTTTTTGAGGTACCTCCATTTTGCTTTCTACAGTGGTTGTAGGAGGGTTCCCCTTTCTCCGCATCCTCAGCAGCATTTGTTGTTCCTAGACTTTTCCATGTTGGTCATCCTAACTGGTGTGACGTGATATCTCATTGTGGTTTTAATTTGCATTTCCCTGATGATTAGCGGTGTGGAGCATCTTTTTTTTTTTATGAACAAGTTTTATTTGATTTAAACTTCATCTTTATGAGCCTTGTCTTTTCTGATTATGACTAATCTTTTTTTTAATGTTTTTTTAATTGTGTTGTCATTAATCTACAATACATGAAGAACATTATATTTACTAGGGTCCCCACTTCACCAAGTCCCTTCCACAAACCCCATTACAGTCACTGTCCATCAGCACAGTAAGATGTTGTAAAATCACTACTTGTCTTCTCTGTGTTGCACAGCCCTCTCCATGACCCCCCACATTATACATGCTAATCGTAATACCCCCTTTCTTTTTCCCCACCCGTATCCCTCCCTACACTCCCATCTGCCCCAGTCCCTTTCCCTTTGGTAACTGTTAGTCCATTCTTGAGTTCTGTGATTGTGCTGCTGTTTTGTTCCTTCAGTTTTTCTTTGTTCTTATACTCCACAGATGTGTATAATCATTTGGTATTTCTTTCTCCACCTGACTTAATTCACGGAGCATAATACCCTCTAGCTCCATCCATGTTGTTGCAAATGGTAGGATTTGTTTCCTTCTTATGGCTAAATAATATTCCATTGTGTATATGTACCACATCTTCTTTATCCACTCATCCACTAATGTACACTTAGGTTGCTTCCATTTATTGACTATTGTAAATAGTGCTGCAGTAAACATAGGGGTGCATCCGTCTTTTTCAAACTGGGCTGCTGCATTCTTAGGGTAAATTCCTAGAAGTGGAATTCCTGGGTCAAATGGTATTTCTATTTTGAGCTTTCTGAGGAACCTCAATACTGCTTTCCATAGTGGTTGAAATAATTTACATTCCCACCAGCAGTGTAGGAGGGTTCCCCTTTCTCCACAACCTTGCCAACATTTGTTGTTGTTTGTCTTCTGGATGGTAGCCATCCTTACTGGTGTGAGGTGATACCTCATTATGGTTTTAATTTTCATTTCTCTGATAACTAGCAACGTGGAGCATCTTTACATGTGTCTGTTGGCCATCTGAATTTCTTCTTTGGAGAACTGTCTGTTCAACTCCTCTGCCCATTTTTTAATTGGATTATTTTCTTTTTGTTTGTTGAGGTGCGTGAGCTTTTTATATATTTTGGATGTCAACCCTTTATCGGATCTGTCATTTATGAATATATTCTCCCATACTGTAGGATACCTTTTTGTTCTATTGATGGTGTCCTTTGCTGTACAGAAGCTTTTCAACTTGATGTAGTCCCACTTGTTCATTTTTGCTTTTGTTTCCCTTGCCTGGGGAGATATGTTCATGAAGAAGTCACTCATGTTTATATCCAAGAGATTTTTGCCTACGTTTTTTTCTAAGACTTTTATGGTTTCATGACTTACATTCAGGTCTTTGATCCATTTTGAATTTACTTTTGTGTATGGGGTTAGACAGTGATCCAGTTTCATGCTCTTACATGCAGCTGTCCAGTTTTGCCAGCACCATTTGTTGAAAAGACTGTCATTTCCCCATTGTATGTCAATGGCTCCTTTATCATGTATTAATTGACCATATATGTTTGGGTTAATGTTTGGAGTCTCCAATCTGTTCCACTGGTCTGTGGCTCTGTTCTTGTGCCAGTACCAAATTGTCTTGATTACTGTGGCTTTGTAGTAGAGTTTGAAGTTGGGGAGTGAGATGCTCCCTGCTTTTTTCTTCCTTCTCAGGATTGCTTTGGCTATTTGGGGTCTTTGGTGTTTCCATATGAATTTTTGAATTATTTGTTCCAGTTCGTTGAAGAATGCTGTTGGTAGTTTGATAGGGATTGCATCAAATCTGTATATTGCTTTCGGCAGGATGGCCATTTTGGCGATATTAATTCTTCCTAGCCAAGAGCATGGGATGAGTTTCCATTTGTTAGTATCCTCTTTAGTTTCTCTTAAGAGTGTCTTATAGTTTTCAGGGTATAGGTCTTTCACTTCTTTGTTTAGGTTTATTCCTAGGTATTTTATTCTTTTTGATGCAATTGTGAATGGAATTATTTTCCTGGTTTCTCTTTCTATTGGTTCATTGTTAGTGTATAATAGAAAGCCACATATTTCTGTGTGTTAATTTTATATCCTGCAACTTTGCTGTATTCCAATATCAGTTCTAGTAGTTTTGGAGTGGAGTCTTTAGGGTTTTTTATGTACAGTATCATGTCATCTGCAAATAGTGACAGTTTAACTTCTTCTTTACCAATGTGGATTCCTTGTATTTGTTTTGTCTAATTGCTGTGGCGACGACCTCCAGTGCTGTGTTAAATAACAGTGGGGAGAGTGGGTATCCCTGTCTTTTTCCTGATCTCAGAGGAAAAGCTTTCAGCTACTCGCTCTTCAGTATGATGTTAGCTGTGGGTTTATCATAGATGGCCTTTATTATGTTGAGCTACTTGCCCTCTATACCCATTTTGTTGAGAGTTTTTATCATGAATGGATGTTGAATTTTGTCGAATGCTTTTTCAGCATCTATGGAGATGATCATGTGGTTTTCGCCCTTCTTTTTGTTGATGTGGTGGATGATGTTGATGGATTTTCAAATGTTGTACCATCCTTGCATTCCTGGGATGAATCCCACTTGGTCATGGTGTATGATCCTTTTGATATATTTTTGAATCTGGTTTGCTAATATTTTGTTGAGTATTTTTGCATCTATTTTCATCAGGGATATTGGTCTGTAGTTTTCTTTTCTGGTGAGTACTTTGCCTGGTTTTGGTATTAGGGTGATGTTGGTTTCATAGAATGAGTTTGGGAGTATTCCCTCCTCTTCTATTTTTTGGAAAACTTTAAGGAGAATGGGTATTATGTCTTCTCTGTATGTCTGATAAAATTCCGAGGTTTACCCATCTGGCCTGGGGGTTTTGTTCCTGGGTAGTTTTTTGATTGCCGCTTCAGTTTCTTTGCTGGTAATTGGTTTGTTTAGATTTTGTGTTTCTTCCTTGGTCAGTCTTGAAAGGTTGTATTTTTCTAGGAAGTTGTCCATTTCTTCTAGGTTTTCCAGCTTGTTAGCATATAGGTTTTCATAGTATTCTCTAATAATTCTTTGTATTTTTGTGGGGTCTGTCATGATTTTTCCTTTCTCATTTCTGATTCTGTTGATGTGTGTTGATTCTCTTTTTCTCTTAATAAGTCTGGCTGGACACTTATCTATTTTGTTTATTTTTCTCAAAGTACCAGCTCTTGGTTTCATTGATTTTTTTTCTATTGCTTTATTCTTCTCAATTTTATTTATTTCTTCTCTGATCTTTATTATAGCCCTCCTTCTGCTGATTTTAGGACTCATTTGTTCTTCTTTTTCCAATTTTGATAATTGTGACATTAGACCATTCATTTGGGACTGTTCTTCCTTCTTTAAATATGCCTGAATTGCTATATACTTTCCTCTTAAGACTGCTTTTGCTGCGTCCCACAGAAGTTGGGGCTTTGTGTTGTTGTTGTCACTTGTTTCCATATATTCCTTGATCTCTATTTTAATTTGTTGATCCTCCTGTTGTTGTTAAGGAGCATGTTGTTAAGCCTCCATGTGTTTGTGAGCCTTTTTGTTTTCTTTGTACAATTTATTTCTAGTTTTATCCCTTTGTGGTCTGAAAAGTTGGTTGGTAGAATTTCAATCTTTTGGAATTTACTGAGGCTCTTTTTGTGGGCTAGTATGTGGTCTATTCTGGAGAATGTTCCATGTGCACTTGAGAAGAATGTGTATCCTGTTGCTTTGGGATGTAGAGTTCTATAGATATCTATTAGATCCATAGTGTGTTGTTCAGTGCCTGTATGTCCTTATTTTCTGTCTGGTGTATCTATTCTTTGGAGTGAGTGGTGTGTTGAAGTCTCCCAAATTGAATGCATTGCATTCTATTTCCACCTTTAGCTCCGTTAGTATTTGTTTCACATATGTTGGTGCTCCTGTGTTGGGTACATATATATTTATAATGGTTATATCCTCTTGTTTTTCTGAACCCTTTATCATTATGTAATGTCCTTCTTTATCTCTTGTTACTTTCTTTGTTTTGAAGTCTATTTAGTCTGAAACTAGTACTGCAACAACTGCTTTTTTCTCCCTGTTGTTTGCATGAAATATCTTTTTCTGTCCCTTGACTTTTAGTCTGTGCATGTCTTTGGGTTTGAGGTGAGTCTCTTGTAAGTAGCATAGAGATGGGTCTTGCTTTTTTATCCATTCTATTACTCTGTGTCTTTTAATTGATGCATTCAGTCCATTTACATTTAGGGTGATTATTGAATGATATGTACTTACTGCCATTGCAGGCTTTAGATTCTTACTTACCAAAGGTTCAAGGTTAGCTTCTTTACTATCTTACTGTTTAACTTAGCTCACTTATTGAGCTATTATAAACACTGTCTGGTGATTCTTTATTTCTCTCCCTTCTTATTCCTCCTCATCCATTCTTTATATGTTGGTTGTTTTATTCTGTGTTCTTCTATGTTTCCTTTAACTGCTTTTGTGGGTAGTTGATTTTATTTTTTGCCTTTACTTAGTATTTGGTTGGTCTGCTTTCTTTGCTGTGATTTTATTTTCTCTAGTGACATCTATTTAGTCTTAGGAGTGCTCCCATCTAGAGCAGTCCCTCTAAAATACCCTGTAGAGGTGGTTTGTGGGAGGCAAATTCCCTCAACTTTTGCTTGTCTGGGAATTGTTTAATCCCTCCTTCATATTTAAATGATATTCGTGCTGGATACAGTAGTCTTGGTTCGAGGCCCTTCTGTTTCATTGCATTAAGTATATCATGCCATTCTCTTCTGGCCTGTAGGGTTTCTGTTGAGAAGTCTGATGATAGCCTGATGGGTTTTCCTTTATAGGTGACCTTTTTCTCTCTAGCTGCCTTTAAAACTTTCCTTGTCCTTGATCTTTGCCATTTTAATTATTATGTATCTCTGTGTTGTCCTCCTTGGGTCCCTTCTGTTGGGAGTTCTGTTTACTTCCGTGGTCTGATCTATTATTTCTTCCCCCAGTTTGGGGAAGTTTTTAGTAATTATTTCTTCAAATAACACTTTCTATCTCTTTTTCTCTCTCTTCTTCTTCTGGAACTCCTATAATGTTGATATTGTGCCTTTTGGATTGGTTACACAGTTTTCTTAATATTGATTCATTCCTGGAGATCCTTTTATCTCTCTCTGCATCAGCTTCTCTGTGTTCCTGGTCTCTGATTTCTATTCCATTAACAGCCTCTTGCGCCTCATCTAGTCTGCTCTTAAGTCCTTCCAGAGATTGTTTCATTTCTGTAATCATCCCTTAGCTCTTGCATATTTCTCTGAAGATCCATCAGCATGGTTATGACCTTTATTTTGAATTCTTTTTCAGGGAGATTCATTAGGTCTATCTCCCCAGATTCATTCTCAGGGGAGGAGGTCTGTGTTAGTCTGGTTTGTATCAAATTCTTCTGCCTTTTCATGGTGATAGAGGTAGTTGTGGGGAGCTGGTGTGTGTCAGCTGGGAGAACATCCCTTCTTGCTGGTTTGTGGCCTTCTTCTCCTGGGAGAACAGCGACCCCTAGTAGCTTGTGTTGAGCAGCTGTGCACAGACAGGGTCTCTGATTCTTGCCCAGCTGCTGTGGAGCTCCGCGGTTGCTGTGGGTGTGGCTGGCCTCAGGCTGCTGCTCCGATATGGCGGAGTCTTGTTGGAGGGGAAACGGGCAGGAGGCTGTTTATTGCCATGAGGGGCCTCCGATCTGCGCTGCCACCCAGGGGGTTAGAGCGCCCGGAATTCCCTTGGATTCCCAGCTGCTGGGCTAAGTGTCCCAGGATGCTTCTGTCCAGCTGTGGGGTACCTGTCCCTTTAAGAGTTTCAAAAAGCACTTGCTTTTCCTTGTCCCAGGGGGGCCAGTTGTGGGGACCCACTCGCAGGTTTTACTGTCCTGTTTCCCTAGTATCCAGCACACCACGCACTATGTGTCTGCTCTCCGGTGCAGATGACTAGGGCTGGGTGTTTAGCAGTCCTGGGCTCCCTCTCCCTTCCCGTTCTGACTCCTCTCCTTCCTCCTGGAGCTGGGGAGAGGGGCGCTTGGGTCCCACCAGGCTGCGGCTTGTATCTTACCCCCTTCGCGAGGCTCTGGGTTCTCGCAGGTGTAGATGTAGTCTGATTGTTGTCCTGCATCTACTGGTCTCTTTTTTAGGAACAGTTGTATTTTCAAAAATTTATATGGTTTTGGGAGGAGATTTCCGCTGCTCTACTCATGCCGCCATCTTGGGTCTGCCCTTTTCTGATGTGGAGCATCTTTTCATGTGACTGTTGGCCATCTGAATTTCTTCTTTGGAAAAGTGTCTGTTTATATCATCCACTCATTGTTTAATTGGATAATTTGCTTTTTGGGTATTGAGGCATGGGAGCTCTTTATATATTTTGGATGTTAACCCCTTATTGGATACGTCATTTACAAATATATTCTCCCATACTGTAAGGTGTCTTTTTGTTCTGCTGTTGGTGTCCTTTGCTGTACAGAAGCTTTTTAGCTTGATGTAGTTCCATTTGTTCATTTTTGCTTTTGTTTCCCTTGATGAGATGTTCTCAGGAAAAGTTTGCTCATGTTTATATTCAAGAGATTTTTGCCTATGTTTTCTTCTAAGAGTTTTATGGTTTCAGGACTTACATCCAGGTCTTTGATCATTTTGAGTTTACTTTTGTGTTTGGGGTTAGGCAATAATCGAGTTTCATTCTCTTGCATGTAGCTGTCCAGTTTTGCCAACACCAGCTGTTGAAGAGGCTGTCATTTCCCCATTGTATGTCCATGGCTCCTTTGTCATATATTAATTGACCATATATACTTGGGTTTATATCTGGGCTCTCTAGTCTGTTCTACTCATCTATGGGTCTGTTATTGTGCAAGTACCAAATTGTCTTGATTACTGTAGCTTTGTAGTAGAGCTTGAAGTCAGGAAGCATAATTGCACATTTTATTCTTCCTTCCCACAATTGATTTTGCTATTTGGTGTCTTTTGTGATTTCATATTAATTTTAGAACTATTTGCTCTAGTTCATTGAAGACTTCTGTTGGTATTTGTTAGGGATTGCATTGAATATGTACATTACTTTACGCAATATGGCCATTTTGACAACATTAATTCTTCCTATCCATGAGCATGGAATATATAATATATTTCCATTTATTGATATCTTCTTTAATTTCTCTCATGAGTATCTTGTAGTTTACACTCATAGAGCATATAGGTCTTACACTTTCTAGGTTAGGTTTATTCCTAGGTATTTATTCTTTTTGATACAATTGTAAATGGGATTGTTTTCCTGATTTCTCTTTCTTCTAGTTCATTGATAGTATATAAGAATGCAACAGACCTCTGTGTATTAATTTTGTATCCTGCAACTTTGCTGAATTCAAATATTAGATTTAATAGTTTTAGAGTGTATTCTTTGGGTACAGTATCATGTCATCTGCCAAGAGGGACAGTTTAACTTCTTCCTTACCAATCTGCACGCCTTTTATTTCTCTGTGTTGTCTGATTGCTCTGGCTAGGACTTCCAGAACTATGTTGAAGAAAAGTGGGTAGAGTGGGCATACTTGTCTTGTTCCTTATCTTAAAGGAAAAGCTTTCAGCTTCTCATTGTTAAGTATGATGTTGGCTGTGGGTTCATCATATATGGCCATTATTATGTTGAGGAAGTTGTCCTCTATACCCATTTTGTTGAGAGTTTTTTTTATCATGAATGGATGTTGAATTTTGTCAAATGCTTTTTCCGCATGTATGGGGATGGTCATGTGGGTTTTGTCCTTTTTGTTTATGTGGTGGATGATGTTGATGTATTTTCTAATATTGTGCCATCCTTACATCCCTGGAATAAGTCCTACTTGATTATGGTGGATGATTTTTTTGATATGTTTTTGAATTCTGTGTGCTAATATTTTGTTGAGTATTTTTGCAACTATGTTCATCAGGGATATTGGTCTGTAATTTTCTTTTTTAATGGTGCCTTTGCCTGGTTTTGGTATTTGAGTGATGCTGGCCTCATAGAATAAATTTGGAACTATTCCCTCTTGTATTTTTTGGAAAACTTTAAGGATGATGGGTATTAGGTCTTTACTAAATGTTTGATAAAATTCAGTGGTGAAGAAATCTATTCCAGAAGTTTTGTTCTTAGGTAGTTTTTTGTTTACCAATTCAATCTGTTGAGATTTTCTGTTTATTCCTGGGTCAGCCTTGGAAGGTTCTATTTTTCTAGAAAGTTGTCCATTTCTTCTAGGTTATCCAGTTTGTTAGCATAAAATTGTTCATAGTATTCTCTAATAATTCTTTGTATTTCTCTGGTGTCCATAGTGATTTTCCTTTCTCATTTCTGATTCTGTTTATGTGTGTAGATAAATCTGGCTAGCGGATTATCTATTTCATTTATTTCCTCAAAGAATCAACTCCTGCTTTCATTAATTCTTTCTACTGTTTTATTCTTCTCAATTTTATTTATTTCTGCTCTTATCTTTATTATGTCCCTCCTTCTACTGACTTTGGGCCTCATTTGTCCTTCTTTTGTAGTTTCATTAATTGTGAGTTTTGAGTGTTCATATGGGATTGTTCTTCTTTCCTGAGGTAGGTCTATATTATAATATACTTCCCTCTTAGCACAGCCTTTACTGCATCCCACCGATTTTGCAGTGTTGAATTATTGTGGTCATTTGTCTCCTTATATTGCTTCATCTCTGTTTTTATTTGGTCATTGATCCATTGATTATTTAGGAGCATGTTGTTAAACCTCCATGAATTTTGGGGCTTTTTTTTTTCTTTGTGTAATTTATTTCCAGTTTCACACCTTTTTGGTCTGAGAAGGTAGTTGGTACAATTTCAATCCTTCTGAATTTACTGAGACTCTTTTTGTGGCCTAATATATTATCTATTCTGGAAAATGTTCCATGTACACTTGAGAAGAATATGTATTCTGCTACTTTTGGGTGTAGTGGTCTGTATATGCCTGTTATTTCCATCTGTTTTAATGTGTTATTCAGTGCCTCAGTCTCTTTACTTATTTTATATCTGGTTGATCTGTCCTTTGGAGTGAGTGGTGTGTTGAAGTCTCCTAAAATGAATGCATTGAATTCTACTTCCTCCTTTAATTATGTTAGTATTTGTTTCATGTATGTAGGTGCTCCTGTGTTGGGTGTATGTATATTTATAATTGTTATATCCTCTTGTTGCACTGACCCCTTTATCATTATGTAATGTCCTTTTTTGTCTCTTATGACTTTATTTGTTTTGAACTATATTTTGTCTGATACAAGTACTGTAACTCCTGCTTTTTTCTCCCTATTAGTTGTATGAAATATCTTTTTCTATCCCTTCACTTTTAGTCTGTGTATTTCTTTAGGTTTGAAATGAGTCTCTTGTAGGCAGCATATAGATAGGTCTTGTTTTTTTATCCATTCAGTGACTCTATGTCTTTTGATTGGTGCATTCAGACCATTTACATTTAGCATGATTATCAACAGCTGGTGTTGGCAAAACTGGACAGCTGCATGCAAGAGAATTAAACTCTATTATTGTTTAATCACATACACAAAACTAAACTCTAAATGGATCAAAGACCTGAATGTAAGTCATTAAACAATAAAACTCTTAGAAGAAAACATAGGCAAAAATCTTAATATAAGCATGAGCAACTTCTTCCTGAATGCATCTCCTTGAGCAGGGGAAACAGAAGCAAAAATGAAATCATGGGACTACATCAAACTAAAAAGTTTCTGTTTGGCAAGGGACACCATTAACAGAACAAAAAGGCATCCTACCATATGGGAGAATATATTTGTAAATGACATATCCAACAAGGGGTTAACATCCAAAATATGTAAAGAACTCACATACCTCAACACCCAAAAGCAATCAACCCTATTAAAAAATGGGCAGAGGACATGCAGAGACAGTTTTCCAAAGAAGAAATTCAGATGGCCAGTAAACACATGAAAAGATGCTCCACATAACTAATCATCAGGGAAATGCAAATTAAAACCACAATGAGATATTACCTCACACCATTAAGAATGGCCAGCATCAAAAGTCTAAGAACAACAAATGCTGGCGAGTATGTGAGAAAGGGGAAGACTCGTACACTGCTGGTGGGAATGTAAGCTAGTTCAACCATTGTGGAAAGCAATATGGAAGTTCCTCAAAAAACTAAAAATAGAAAAACCATTTGACCCAGGAATCCCACTCCTTGGAATTTACCCAAAGAATATGACTTCTCAGACTCAAAAAGACATATGAATTCCTATGTTTATCACAGCACTATTTATAATAGCCAAGATATGGAAGCAACCTAAGTGTCCATCAATAGATGAATGGATAAAGAAGCTGTGGTGAATATACACAATGGAATACTATTCAGCCATAAGAAAGAAACAAATCCTACCATTTGCAGCAACATGGATGGAGCTGGAGGATATTATGTTCAGTGAAATAAGCCAAGTGGAGAAGGACAAGTGCAATATGATTTCCCTCATTAGTGGAGTAAAATAATGAAGCAAAACTGAAGGAACAAAATAGCAGTAGACTCAGAAACTCCATAAAAGGACTAGTGGTTACCAGTAGAGAGTGGTGTGGGAGTGCATGTGGGGAGGGAGGGAGAAGGTGATTGACGGATATTATGTTTAGTACACATGGTGTGGTTGATCATGGGGTAAACAGTGTAGCACAGAGAAGGCAAATAATGAATCTATCATATCTTACTACACTGATGAACAGTGACTGCATTGGGGTATGGGTAGGAACTTGATAATATGGGTAAATGTAGTAACCACATTGTTTTTTCATGTGAAACCTTCATAAGAGTGTATATCAAAAATATCTTAATAAAAATTTAGATAAATAATTCTGCCCTTATCCTTGATCTTTGTCATTTTAATTATTATATGTCTTGATGTTGTCTTCCTTGGGTCCTTTGTGTTGGGAGACCTGTGTACCTCCATGGCCTGAGAGACTATGTCCTTCCCCAGATGGGGAATTTTTCAGCAATTAACCTCCTCAAAACACACTTTTTATCCCTTTTTCTCTCCTTTTCTTCTTCTGGTACCCCTATAATGTGAATATTATTCTGTTTGTATTTGCCACACAGTTCTCTCAATACTCCTTCATTTCTGGAGATCTTTTTTTCTATCTGTGCCTCAGCTTCCTTGTATGCCTCTTCTCTAATTTCTATTACATTTACCATCTCCTCCACTATATCTAACCTTTTAAATCCCTTCATTGTCTGTTTCATTTCAGATATTGAACTCCCTAATGATTGAATCTCAGTCCTGAATTCGTCCCTGAGTTCTTGAATATTTTTCTGAACCTCCATGTGCATGTTTATAATTTTTATTTTGAAATCTCTTTCAGGAAGATTGATGAACTCTGTTTCCTTGGCCCTTTTTCTGGTGTTTGTGGGATTTTGGTTTGAACCAGGTTTCTTTGACATTTCATATTTGTATATGGCGCTCTCTAGTGCCCAGAAGGTCTACTCTCTGGAGTTGCTCAGCCCCTGGAGTGATGTTGGGGATCATGCAGGAGTGGCGCTGTTGCTTGAGGGCAGGAAAGAGTTGTTTCCTGCTTCCCAGCTGCTGTGCCTGTCTTTACTGTTAGAACCAGTGGGCTGAGTGCACAGATGTAAGCCTCTATGTTTTGCTTTTGTAGCTGCTATAGGCAGTGCCTCCCTCTGGCCAGCCTGATTCCAGGACAGGGGCTGCCAGTTTGTGATCCAGTGCCTACTGGCAGTAGGAAGGTACAGCAGGTTGCTTATCATGGTGGGAGGCCTTGGAATTGCATAGCCAGCCAGGGGGATGGACCACCTGAAGATCCTGAAAGTTCCCAACATGCTAGGCAGAGAGTGCCCAATTTTGTCCACCTGTCCTTTCTCCTGAGCAGCAAGCTCTGTGCAATCCTTGCCCCTTTAGCAGCCCTCTTGCTGTTAGGAAGTCTCTCAGACTGCCCATTTTTCTTTTGTCCCAGAGCCACTGGATGCTGATCCCTGTTTTTTCCACAAGTGGTTGGAATCTTAGTCTCTCCAAGCAATCCACCTGTTTTAGCTTTCCAACCCCAATAATCTCCAGCGCACCATGCAGTGTAGGTTCATGTTCCCAGAGCAGATCTCCAGGGCTGGGTGTTCAGCAGTCCTACCCTTCCACCCCCTCCTCATTCCATTTCTCTTACTTTCCTCCAGCAGGTGAGCTGGGGTGGGGTAAGGGCTTGGGTCCCTGTGGATCATGGCTTTGATGGTTTCCCTGTTCCGTGAGGTCTTCTCTGTTCTCCAGGTGTATGCAGTCTGGTGCTGCCTTCTTTCCTATTGCTCTTTCAGGATTAGTTGTATTAACTATATTTTCATATTATATGTGTGTTGGGAGGAGGCCTCTGTCTCACCTCTCATCTCACCTCTCATGCTCACTACTCATTCCTTTTTAAATGAGTATCCTTTGTACAATTATCATCTTCCTGTCATACCATAGTATATTGAGTATATGGGGAAGAGAAAATATTCTTTCAAGACTTAGGTCCCAGAAGCAAGCCAATCTATATCAAAGCTTAATAGAGAAGATTGTACATAACCCAGATAATAAAAAAATGTCATGATCAATATCCACCTTGGGTATGGGTGTTGGGAGTGCTACTTTCTTTGTATTCCTAAGCTGGACATATCTTCTCATTTTACAGATGACTTAATAAGTACCATGTTTGTTTCTTTTCTTAACTTTTTTCCACCACACATAATCACAGAGTATTACTGTTGAATTTTAGTTGAATAATGTTATAATTTAAGTATAGATATGTTGATGCAATTTGATATCAAAATATCTTAAATTAATTAAAAATAACTGGTGAGAAATTGAGTTTAATTATCACTAAGAAAGTTGAAGGTCTCTGTTTTCACTTTTCAGTCTTTTGTGCTACTGCTAGACTATTGTCAACGAATCATCATAAGCAAAACAAAGTAGACTGCAGGTGTTGATAATGATCACTTATAAGGTTCACACTGTTCCAAAGCTGCACTTTGTTACTTATTCCAGATTTAGCTATTTTTATTTTAATTGGTACTTTCTGAGATTTGGTATCTAACCAACTGGCATAGTCCAGCAGGTGAGGCAAAGAAATAGCATTTTTGCATGGTAAAAATGAAGGCAAATATCCTAACGTCTGTCAATGATGCTTTAAATAGACCCCTGCTTCTCTGTTCATTCATATATTCATGAGATAATGTTTGAGGGTATTATTCTCTGGGAGGACTTAAAATTTTATCACATAAGGAGATGTTGAAAAACACCCACAGAATAACATTAGATGCAATTCAGAAGTCCTGATACAGTTCAATACTTGTTGATTTTGATGTTTCATCCATTACTAATGAAATGAACACTTACTGTTCAAATCAATAAAACAATGTTTCAGGCATAAATGAAAACATAGAAGTAGTGTACAGATCTCTGATTATTGAGAAAATTTGTACATTTAATTTGTATCTCCCCCTTTCCTCTGCACCCATACACAAGCTCTTAATATAGGGTAGATACCTAAAAATAAGCATAATATTTTATAGAAGAAGTGGATACATGGATCTTGCAGATGATACATACTGCATACATAGTTATTGGTGATACTGCATCTTTAATTTTTAAAAGCTAATTTGTTAGATTTTGCATATTTATAGTACACACACATGTACTATACTTCATAATGTATTTTTAGTTCATTTTTGTTATAAATGTCAAGAGTTCTCCTTCTTAGTTATTTATTTTTCTGTTGGATATACTAGATTAGCTGTATTCCCTGATTTGTTAGTTCACTAAAATTTTTGACATGTTCCTGCAGGTGAGTTTTTAATGCCTTATTCTTTATTCCATCAGTGTCAAATGACTGATTTTTTTTTAAAGCAGCAATTTCCACAAATTACTAGGAGGTATTCTTATTAGTCAAGAAGAGGTCTATACTTGTTTTATTTATTACTATTTTGAGATTGTGTTTGAAATGTTATTCTTGTTAAGGCACTTTGTTACTATTAAGATAAGAAGCTTGGGATCTCTCTGTTGACTCCTGTTCTAGATGGAATATTTCTGTCCCCCAAAATCTGTATGTTGAAATCTGATTCACAATGAGGGTGATTTATACTCAATAATTTCATATGTTAGAGGTGGGACCTTTGGGAGATAATTAAGTCATAAAAATGGATCCTTCATAAATGAGGTTAGTGAAAGGGCCCCCCGAGAGTTCACTGGCCCTCTTTCTGTTGTAAAGATACAATGAGAGGTTGGCAGTCTGCAATTCAGAACATGGCTCAACCATGCTGATATTGTAATCTTTGACTGCCAGCCTCCAAAAGTGTAAGAAATAAATATTTGTTGTTTACAAGACACCCAGTGTATGGTGCTGGGGGTTGATATAGGACAAAGCTAGGACACTGCCCTTTACTAGGTTATAGCTGTGCAAGCTAGGACCCTGCCCTTTACTAGGTTATATAATCAGAATTATTGTTCAAATTCGAAGGGAGAGATGCTATATAAAATCTGGGGAAGAAAGGGTTGAATAAATAGAGATCAGGGTTTGAGATGGTGTAAGAAGAAAATTAGAGAAATAGGTGTAAACATGTCTCTATTTATAGCTATGCATCATCTATCTATCTATCATCTATCATCTATTTATCTATGTATGTATGTATGTATCTATCTATCATCTCTACTTATCTATCATCTATCTAAGTTTGGGTTTAAAAAGATACATATAAATTGAAAAAACATGTATATGAGATGTATATAACATTGAATATCAAGTTCAATATGTAATTGATGGCTAAATATGCCTAGTGTTGTGGGTTGAGTTGTGTCTCCCAAAAAGATATGCTGATGTCTTACCCCCCAGTACTTGTGAACGTGACCTTATTTGGATATAGGATGTTTGCAGATGTAATCACGTGAAAATGACATACCATCAGGGTGGACCCATAGTCCATTATGACTGGTGTCTCTATAAAGGGAGGAGAGAGGTACAGAGAGCAAAACATTGCTGTGATAATGTGGGCAGGGTCTGAAGTGCCCCAGCAGCAAGCCAAGGAATGCCAGAGATTGCTGGAAAATTACTGGAAGCTAGGAAGAGGCCAAGAAGGATTTTTCACTGCTGATTTCAGAGGGAGTATGACCTTGCAGACACCTTGATTTTAGACTTTCAGCCTCCAGAACTATGGGAACATTATGAAATAAATTTCTACTGTTTTACGCACCTAGTGTGGTACTTTGTTGGAGTGCTCTTAGGAAATTAAAACACCCAGCTATCAAATACTGCTATTCCTGCTCTCCACCCCACTTTCTCAGTTTGCAGTACGCAACTTTGTTTTTGTGAAAGACCTACATAGTACCCTTATCACTAACCAAAAGAAATCGAAGATTTTCATGTTTATGAAGGTGAAAAGCAAAAATATCATTCAGCATTTGTTTTGCAGTGAGCTGTTATAGAGGTAGCGCTGGCCCTGCACAGGGAGAGGGCCTCCACCAAGCTTCTTCCCAGAAATACACTCAGCATCTCAGTATCAAGCCCACACAGCTTGAACTGCATCTGTGCTTCATCTCAATTTGTTTTGTGCTCTATTAGCTAGATGTGCCCTAAAGTATCACAAAAGCCTAAGAGAGGTTATGTTTTTGGGTCTGGGAATGTTCAAAATTTTTTCCACATAAATAAATGGTACCACATCTTTAACACCATTTTGGCTTACAAAAAGTTTCGTAGGAATGCTTTAATTTTGGGTAGTGGGAGAAATCTGTACCTGAACAAGAACACTAAGTTTTTACGGTTTACATAAAAATGTGAGACAAGTTCATACACTGATAACACCTTTTTTCCAAACATGTATCAAAGATGGATAAAATACAAGAACATCAGAAAGACATGGCCTTTCTCAAATATAAAGGTAATATGTTTTTAGGCCAGAAACAAGAAAGAAATGCAAAATTGTGCAGAGAGCAGATGATAGGGCCTTCCTGACTTGAGGTACTGAGCAGGCAAAAGCTTCCAGGACTTAAAACATGCCCTCAAGAAAGGGGACATCAGTGAGGTCTGAAGTCTAGAGCTGGTTATGGCTCCTGGTGAGATACGGAACAGATACAATCACAGCCTCATGACGGGAAGATGAGCAAAGCCACTCTGAAGACACTAAGCTGATAAGATTAATTTCACTAAACGTTCAAAGGAACAAATGCATGTACCTTATACCTCTCATTTTAGAGAAAACTGAAAGTCCTAAAGCTACTAAACTCATGTTTAGATGCACTACAGTAATTAGAATATAAGAAAAATATAAACATATCTCACTGATGTGCAGAGATGCAAAAATCTTCAATAAGATGCTGTTAAACCAAATTTAGCAGTAAATGAAAGTGTTACATCATAACTAATTGCTGTATTTTCCAGGAATGCAAAGATAGTTCAAATTCAGAAAATCTCTTACTCCAAATGACCATATTCACAAATCAAGAAGAAAATAGACCATATTGTGATAAATGCTGATAGATCCTTTAACAAATTCTTAAACTCACCCTGGATAAAAACTCTGAAAAAAACTAAGAATAGAAAAGAATTTCCTTGACTTGATTGAAGTTCTGTCAAGAACCTACAATAAAATAGTGAGCATTTCTATTAAGTTAGGGAAAACAAAAGGATGACTAATCTTATGGATTCTATTCAACAGTAAAATGTAGGTAATGGTAAATGCAGTGTTCAAAATGATTATAGGAAGAAAGAACAGGAAAAAATTTAAATAATAATAATAGTAATAATTACAAAGGAAGAGATAAAATGCAATATTTCTTAAGATGTGATTCCTTACATTGAGAATTCAATGAATCTATAGGCAAATTATTAGAACTAACAAACATATAAAAGTTAGTATCATTCCTAATAATGAATATATTAGTATTAATTAGCAGAAAAATGCAATCAATAAAAACATCTTATTTAAAGCAGAAAAGTTACACTGTATAGGTGTGATGGAAAAAAACTATTAGAGACCATTAAAAAAGACCTGGATAAGTGGAAAGCTATGTTCATTTTGGGAGAAGTCTCAGATGAAACACCCCTAATTAATCTTTAAATATAATATACTTTCAATCATAGTATTTTTAGGGTTTCCCATGGAATTTGAAAAGTACAAATGCCAAAGCACACGGCCAAGAATAACTAAGATAATTTGAAGAACTGAAAGTAGATTCAACATACTAGATATTAAGAATTTTAATAAATGAATAAAAAAGGATATTGACACAGGAAAAACAAATAGAACAATGGAATATAAAGATCCTAGAAACTGACACATTCATATATCACAATAATGGATGAAAGATACGACATTACAAATGAATGGGGAAAAGGAGGTGAAGGGAAGCAGAATATTCCCCCGCTAAGTACGTCATATTGGCATAAGAATTATTAAGAAGCAGATACAAGAAAAACCTTCCCCATGTTTGCTTAAAAGCAGGACAGAAATTTGTAAAGGTGTCTCCTCTCCCCTCTCTTCAAAGCTTGTAATTTTTAGCTCCACATCCCCATCATTCAGACTGGGGAGCAGAGATGGAAATGGAGTTAACAGTCAACCATGATTACAATATGAAGCCTTGATAAAAATATCTAAAGTAAGGGATTTGGAGAGCTTCTATGTTAAGGACAGAGGCTTCTTCGCTCAGGACCTCCCAGACCTCACCCTATGTATCTCTTCATCTGACTGTTTATTGTATCCTTTAATAAACTTGCAAATATAGCTAAGTGTTTTCCTGAGTTCTGTGAGCCACTTTAGCAAATAATAGAATCTAAGGGGGAGTAGGTCATGGGAACCTCTGATGTGTAGCTGAGTCAGACAGATGCTGTGGGTAACCTCAGAATCTACTGCTTCTGTTTGGCATCTGAAGTGGTATCAACAGTCTCAAGGGACTGAGACCTGTGGGGGCTGATGCTATCCCCAGGTATACAATGTCAGAATTGAATTAAATTGTAGGACACCCAGCTGATATCACAGAGAATTTCTTGGTGTGAGAAAAATCCACACCCATTTGGTCACTGGGAGTGTCACAAGTGTTGTGAGTGTGGTAGTAGTATGAGAGTAAAGGAGGAAGACTGAAGTTTTTTTACACACAACCAAAATGCCCTTCAGTGTAGGTAAATGGATAAATAAATGGTGGTATGTCTACATAGTGGAATATTATTCAGCACTGAAAATAAATGAGCTATATATCAAGCCATGAAAAGACATGGAGGAAACTTAAATACATATTACTAAGTGAAAGAAGACAGTATGAAAAAGGCTACATACTATGTGATGTCCACTACATGACATTCCAAAAAAGGCAAAACTATGGAGACTGTATAAAGAGCAGTGGTTGCCAGGAGTTGGTGGGATGAATAAGCAGAGCACGGAGGAATTTTAGGGCAGTGAAAACACTGTATATGATACCGTAATGAGGGATACATGTCATTGTACATATGTCTAAACCTACAGAATGTTCTGAAACACCAAGAGTGAACCCTAATGTAAACTGTGGACTTTCAGTGATTATGATGTATCAATGTATGTTCATAGATTGTAACAAGTATACCACCCCAGTGGGAAATGTGGACGGAGGACACTGTGCATGTAGGGGTCAGGAGCATATGAGAAATCTCTGTACTATCCCCTCAGTTTTGCTGTGAACCTACAACTGCCCTAAAAAGTAAAGTCGTAATTTAAAAATTATATATATAGTTATACATATATATATAAAACTGTAGAATACTCCTAGTAGAAATGTTAAATAGTCCAAATCATTGGGTCAGCCTAGTAATACACAGAAAACTTGTATCTCATGACACAGAAATTTCACCTTTCATGAACACATGGAGAACTCTTGTATGAATTAATAAGGAGACATATACAAGAATGATCTTTGCAGCATAATTCATAATGGCAAAAAACAGAAGAAAATAAAATGTACATCAACTGGAAAATAAATAAATGCTATGCATTCATCTAACAGTATGGGCTTTAAAATGAAAACCAAGGTGTATATGTGTGTGTATCAACATGAATATATTTTTTAAAAATCAAGTTAAAAATGATTTATAGAACATGAAGAATTATATACCACACAAATAAATTTTATAAACCTTCAATGTAGTACATAATAAAAACAAATAATGTATTGATGTTATAAGATAAAATATAGAGAACAAAAAAATATTTTTTTAAGTATCATAATTCACTTTTAGATAAACATTTAGAGTTACCATTTATCAATAAGGGAGATAAAATCTCAGTAATTGAGACAAATAAAATAAGGAAGAACACAGATTTAATGAAAAATAGAAACCTAGAAATAATCCTAGCTAATCCTTCCAAATTCTCCTTAAAAAGTTTGTTAGAATTGCTAAACAAGACACCGTATAACACATTTGGTGTTTCTTTTTACTTCCTCTACCCACTATCCAGAAGAAAGACTAATTAACAGTGAAAGGACCAAAATTCATGAGCCAGAGGGAAAAAGAGAGACTGAAAAACATCCCTAGATATTTTACAAACTGGATAATCAACTCACTAATCAGAATTTGACTTTAATAAGTATCAGTTCACACAATGAAATTAAACCAAATATGGAAAACTGCTCCAGGGTTGTTCTTTTGAATCAATTTGGCCTCTTTGAGTGGCAAATACCCTATTTTCCAATCTTTCAGCTCTTCAATACAAACAGATATTGAATCTGCTTTTATGATTTTAATTTGGGCACTTGTAGGGCACTATAACTATTGTTTTCCACACAATATAGGGGTTGTATGTGTGTTTGGCATAGTCTCTTGAGAATCTTAGAAGTCTACTTATTTAAAGAAGTAAGTCTCTCTCTCTCTCTTGACCTAAAAACAATGTAGCAAAACAAGTTATGTCACCTTTTCTTATTTATTATCTTCTCCTATTTGGACTGAGACATTTTAACCATTAAACATCATAAGCAGGGTTTTCTATGCAAACTATTAAAGAATTCCACTAAAAAAATACTGCCAAACTTCAAAGTATCTTTATACATATGTGTGCATTTCACAGGAGAGAATGAGTTTATACTGAGATGGTTTGGGGATATTTATGAGGGAGCAGCTCACATGGTTCTAGACTTATGCCTGAAGATTACAGAGCATTTCACAGTTTTAAAAATGCTTTCACATTATGATGTCATAGCATTCTTAACATATTCTGTACACACAAATGCAGTCTTTCTAATTTTATAGATGAGGAAATTGAGGTCTCAAATGCTACGTGACTTGACAAGATCATCTAGCTAGTGGGTAGCAGAGCCCATTTAAATTTAGGTCTTCTGATTCTAAATGCAGTGCTTCTTTTGTATGCTTGGTGCCTTGTGTTATTCTAGGAATCAGTAACAGACATCTTGGTACTACATATTCATTTAAGAAAAAATGTCTTTGGCAGATCTCACCACTACATTCAAGAAGAACTGGAGTATTACCATACTCCAGAGTTTGAGAGGAAGTTAATGAGTTAAAGCATGTGGAAAGATCCAGCATGTAGTGGAAATGCAGTAAAAATATAGCAGGGGCTACACATTCCATTGCCTTTCCTGTTTAGTGGACTCTTTCATGATAGTTCCTCTAGATAATCCTGGTCCAGAGCTAGGCTTTCCCTGTGAGCCCCACCTCCACACACAGGATCAAAGTCTTCCTGGATTATATGAGTCCTAGGCTGCTGGGTGTGAATTTGTTGATATTGGGATGAGGTGGGGGTGTAGAACTCCTGGATGGAGTCTCAAGGAACCCATTAGGCATCGGATCAGATTGGGTGACTGTCAGAACAGACTGACTTCTGGGTCCACACTGCCCCAGCTTCTGCCTGTCCATCAAGAGCAGGGGTAGAGGGTCCTTGCCACTTATTCCCCCACTCTCTGCAAGATTTCTAACTTTATTCTTTTCCTGACCATGGCATCTTTTGATCTAGTCTTCAAGAGGAGGGAAAAAGCTGTTCAAGAAAGTCTGTTTAGATACTGGGACTACTGATTTTTGAACATTGTAAAAATTAATAATAGCTAACAATTTGATGCTTACTGTTTAGCAGCTGCTATTCTAAACAGTTTATGCATATAATCTCATTTATGCAACAACCCTATTTTGTATGTGAGAAAACTGAGGCACATAGAGGTTAAAGAACTTGCCTGAAATGATTCAATTACCAACTTCAAAGGTGGCATTCAAACTCAAAGAGCTTGACTCTTGGAGTCTGCATTCATAACCAGCTTGGCCATGCTCCTTTCCATAATACAGCTTAATAGGAGACCATGGGAAGTCCTTCAAGTCTAGCTGTTATGGGTGGTGGTGAGGAGGTGGTTCAAAGATGTTTTCAAGTTGAAAAGGAAGGAGGCTCTGAATGCAGAATGGGAGAAAGCACGTCAGTCAATAACTCAGCTTAGTATCTTCTCACAAATGGATATCAACATTAAACATAGACTGTATAGAGAATGATTTCTCAGATATGGTATGTTCATTAGTTTATCAAGTGGGTCAATATACATTTTTCTCATATTATAGTTTTTTAAGGATCTTGTATTTGAACCACATGTATTTGAACAGCAAGGTCTATAACTCAATGTCAAAATCAAGTAAGAGATTTTAGAAAACTAGTCACATCTTGATTCATCTTATTTGAGTACTATATTAGCTCTTGGGAATGCTCAACTTCAGAGCACAACTTTTTTCCCTCTTTTATGTGATATCCTAACAGCCATGCAAAAATATTGATTTTTGTGTTTGGAGAATAAATGTTCCATTAACTCTGGCTCTCTGTTAAATAGTTTCCAGTTTTTCAAATGTTAACTTGCAATTATGTATGTGACTGACTTGTTCTTTCTGAGCTAAATTTTGAACTCTCAATTGAATTTTATATTATACTCTTGTGTTAGACTGTGAATTTAAAAGTATCCTAGAGATAGTACATAAATCAATTTGGTAATAGTCTATTGCTTTTGGGATAATTGCATTACTGTTTTGGTGTCAAGAGTTGTTCTGATGAACAAGAGCCATCTTGTTAGTCATCTATATATTTCAGCATTAGTAAATGAATGACACAGGGTGGAATGTAAATTAGAAATGGATGAATTGGTTACACCAAATTAGTATTCCACTTTTCCTACTCTGGCATATGAAATAGTATTTCATAATTCAGAGTTACTCTTCAGAACACTTCTTGCTATTTTCACTTACCACTTTTATTTCTTTAAATGATTATTGAATGTTGATTTTTCAAAGAGGAAACTATAGTGTGCTCCTTGAAGTCTTATTTTTATGGCTTATTTGCCTTTTCCTTCTTGTTGTTTTAAGATTGTTTCTTTTTTTTTTTATCCCATTTCATTTACTCATTCGTCTTTAGGCAAGAGCTACTCAGTGATCATACTTCAGACAATGAGGGTGAACAAGTTTTCCAAGGTACCCCAAATTAAAGGCAATTTAAAAATTTAAAGTAGTTTTCTTGGTTGTGAGTGGTTATCTCTAATTACATAATTATTTTTTAATCATCTCACGCTTCTTTTTATTGATTTCTATCAAGCCATTCTATAACTTATTCAACTAGATCATAACATAGGTTTCAAAAACTTCCTGGAATGTTGATTTACTTATTGAATATTACTTAATTTTTCTTCCACTCTTATAATCATAGAGGATAAAGGAAATATCCCAAGCTTTATGTCATCAGTATAGTGAACCATGTATATCACTCAGGACTTTTAGCTGCAAGCACCAGAATCTACCCTGGCAGATTTAAGCAGAAAAATAATTTACTAAAAGTTACTAGGTAGCTCAGAGAATCTTTGCAAGGTCTGGGGAGACAAAAATTCAAATCTTAATTTTAGAATCAATGCCATAATGAAACTCATAAGAAGTGGCCTGATGGTAAAAATCCCACTTGTGTCCAGCTACCACTGAGAAGCAAAGACGAGGAATGTGACTTTTCAGAAGCTACTACCGCCATGACAGGGGTGTCACTTGTTTTGCAGCAGCTCTGCTTTACTGGATACTTTTGTTCCATTGCACCAGCAAAATGTAAGCTCTGTTCAGTGCCTGGCATCATATCTGAAGAGTCCGATTGTGTGGCTAAGGCTAAGTTTCTGAGCAATAATTTGAGGGGACCAGAGAATTTCAGTTCTGCCGTCTACATTGGGGAGTAGACACTCAATGTAGAAATGTCTTGACATGTAGAAATACTATTCAAAACTCATTGGCAGTCATGAAAATGATAACTTTATACCAAAGATTCTATAAAATAAAATATGTAATTAAAAACTGCTACTTTTTATTCTATTTAAACAAATGAAATATGTGATAATAATGTTATCCAATATAAATTTGACAGCAGGTTGTCACTTTACTAACATACTCTCATTGATCTATAAAGTATGACTTGATTAATAAAAGAAAATAATGCTTATATTTTGGGGTCAGCCTCTATAAAATAAACACATTTGCCATTTAGGGTAAAAGATGAATCTGATACTAACACTTTCTGAAAATGTGGGTTCACTAGAAAACTATGAAATTTGTTGCTGAAATAGAAATATCATGATCATATGGTGAATGACTACCAAAATGTTGATTAAAATAGTGATATAATATTAGTGCACATCTAAACTTTAGGCCATTTATTTCAACACAGACTTTGTCCTTGGAAGTTTATTAATATTTAATGCACTTTAAACTTTATTCAATGTTCACATTGAGCTCACAGTTCATAAAAAGTAAATAGTAGAAAAGTAATGAGATGAACTCTGATGTCTACATATCATGTAAGAAATTGTAACATAAATGAGAACCACTACAGAAGGTTTCTTTATACTGAATGAAACAAATCCCTTTCCATCTTGGGACAGCGATGTCCTATTGGGATATTTAAGGTAGAGTTTAATGTAGAGTATTCCAGGACTCTAAGCATTTCCTTGAAAGAAACAATTGTGGCTACAACCCCAAAGGATGGACTGATGTCCTAATGTGTCTCTTTTTTTTTTATATATCTCTAATTGCAGCAACTCTGTGGGTGAAGGGAACAACACACAAAATGATAAGGAGGAAAACTTGAAGTAGTTATGTTTCTACAAGCATCATTTCATAAATTAGAAGAAGACTAAAGGGAAGTCAAGCAACTGAATGAGGAAGCTGGGATGTATTCCCCAGAGAGCCCTTAAAAGATGGGGAGGAGAGGAAGCCGAGTGTTGACTGTGGATAAAATATTTACAAAACAAACCCCACAGGCAATAATAATTGAATATTTTATATTTTGACTTATTCAACTTTTATGATATAATTTTTTTCTTCATTGAGCTTAATGAAGCTTTCCCCAGGGTCACAAGCCTTGGAAACTTTGGCAAAAAAATAAAGCTATTCTGTTTATCAGGCAGGTTTTCACAGTCCTCTTTTAACTAAAGTACATATTTTGTGAAAATCTTTTTCGAAGGGCTGCTGTTCAGCATTTTTAAGTTGTGTACTGCTTCATTAAAAAAAAATCCTTGATAGTTTAGCAAAGATGGTGCCTTCTGGGCTGAAATGTTTCTCTTAAAGTTTTCTGTGCCATGCTGATTTTTTTCTTTTGTTAAATATGAATAACATCTTCAGAACCTACACATGGGAAACATGTAATAATATTTTTGTAAATATTTTCTACTGCAAGGTAACTAAATATATGTGGTTAATACAGGAAATGTGTTATGGAATTGCAATTCAAATATATACACCAAATATATATTCAAGTTATTCAAACTATCCCTTTCCTCATTTATTCTTTCATTCAAATAATTAATAATTCATTCATCTACATATTCATTCATTCATTCAAATGCATATGGCCTTGTGCCATTTATGATGCTAGGAAGGACAGTCTGGAAAAAGAAATAGAAGAAAAGAAGATGAAAGAGAAGAAGGAGAAGTAGAATGTTTTATTTAAATATTTCCTACCTCTTTCTCTTTAGGGCAAACTGCTTCTATACAATGTAATGGGGCAGGCTCTGTATATAGGTAACTGATTACTTAGCAGACCTAGACTGGATCTGGGGTGGACAGGGAGAAGTAGGAAAGGATGACTCCCCAGATCGTTCATTTCCCCCAGAATCTAAACATCTAGGCTTAGAAATTCAGTAACTAGATAAGGCTCCCTTGGCTACCACCAGAAAGAAATGTAGCTATGATGGGGTAAAGAGAGAAACTTGTTATTTTTAAATAAAATAGATCATATTTTTACCATCTGTATAACACACTATAATGGTATTTGGAACAAATCACATGGATCAAAAGGAGATTATGGGAGGATCAGCATGTATGCATTCACTTAATTTTCCTGTTAGGAAGTATCACTTCCATCAAGAATATTATTCCTGTCACCTTGATGCCTAAAATTGCTTTTAAAAGGTAAACTGACCTCCACATTGTTTTAATTATATTGACAAGCTTCATTATCAGTAACTGGGGACATAAAATCTGGCTTATGAAAAGTAAGTCTTGGAGAGTTTAATATAAATAAGAGTTGGCTATGATGAGCAATCTGGACAGGATTCTACTAGTTATATATACTTTGGGTGTTTTTATATGCACTAAAACATCAATCCTGTTGATTTGCTGGTTTGATTTTTTTTAACTGAGTTGACTGTCTTCTCCGTCACCCCCTCTTTAATACTTTGGTGAGAAACTCAAAATCTTTACCTGGAGTCAAAAGTATTGAACACCCAAGAATAGAATCCAGTTTTCTGGGTAATTTAAATATCTATTTGACACTATTATTTATTAAAATATCTCCAATATCCTTTCTTTCTGTTTTTTTTTAATAGTCACTGAACCAACAGTTACTACTGGGAGCTCTGGGTGAGGTACTTAAGGTTACTTACTCACTCACTAAGGGGACCACAGCAATGATGGGATGAGATTGCTTAGTCTTGCCTTCATGGTTATCCATACACATTAACATATTTGACTATGTAATTCCAATCTGATCCAATTTTTGTTAGACACAGCCCAAAGTTTGTTTTTGGTGAATGCTGGTGTTTTTTCCTGATGTAATGAGACAGACAGAAGTAGTGTAGGCAAGAGTAGGTGGTAAGCTTTGTCAGTTTACCCATCAAAAAGTATCAATCTTGTATACATTATATATATATATATATATATATACACACATATATATATATGTATGTGTGTATAATATTTATACATATAGGTATATACTGACATGTACATATGTGTGTATGTATGTGTATATGTGTATGTATATACATGCATGCCAAACATTTGTAAAACTGTTATCACTCTTTTACTACCAGGAACCATGGTAGGATATGTTAAATGCTTACAGTAAACTACTTATTTTATTCTCCTTTATTTATTTGGGTAAAATGTTTTCAGACAGATCCCTACTCTCACCCTTTACCCCTCTCCCACCCACAAATGCCTTTCATCAAAAAAAAAGGGAGAAATAAATTAACTGTTAAAAGTATGCAAGTTAATCTCCAGACAAAGGTAATTCTCTGGAAAAAAAGTGAGATTTAACACATTGACATTGTCATAAGAATTATCATAAGAGGTTAATCTTTTATACACACACACACACACACACAATCACAAGCACACATAAATACCAGAAGCACTTGTATGTGAAATATACACATATCTCACACAAGCATTCCCCTGTTCTCCTGACACTCCTGACACTACTGGCATATCCATAACTTCCTCACTGGGCTCTGAAAATAAAGCACTATAAATCAAACCACACAGACATGAGACTTGATTTCTTCTTTTCTTGGGAGACAGCCAGCCTCCCTCTCTGGAAGCTGTTCTAAGGTCTTGTACTATAGCTCTGTTGAAAAATTGCGCTGGCTCGCCAAATATCTTAATGACTTTTCTCTCAGCAGTTGGTAATGGTGAAATGTTATTCTAGTAACCATAATGTCTCTCATAAAACAATTGCATACAATATGTACTGTACTTCTATTTTAGTGAGCTCTTCTGTCAGAATCGCAATGCCAGTAACCATTTAACATTTCATAGTGAAGTGCTTACCAGTCCTTCAAGTGTAATATTGCAGAAAGAGTGAAGAAATGCGTGATTAAAAACGTTCGCTGAGAGTGGACCATTTAACGCAACCCGACGCTGCAAAATAAACCAGCCTTCACACATGTAGGCGCTCATCATATAAATGACAGTTCTATGTGGTCATTTAATTTTACGATCTCAATTCTCGCATATATTGCTCACATAAATATAGTGTTCTCCTGCAGGGAGGTCTGCTGGGTGTTATAAAATCAGTGAGACCTCAATGGGTTCAAATGGACATCTTTTATAATTATTGCTATAAAATTTCTTGACAATGCATTTTGTTGTCCAATGGCTAAAGAAAACGATTTTCCAAAAGAATGGGTTTCAACAAAGAGAGTCACAGAGCCTGGGAATTTGTCCCTATATTCACCATATTTAAATTACCTTAGTTACTCTCACCTATTGGAGGCCTTCCTGCTCTTCAGAATAATCTTAAAATAAGGCTTCCAATTAGGGGCGGACCAGGTTTAACCTGTTTTCTGGTTTAATGAGGCGATATGGAATATCTAGAAGGGAAGGATTAATTTTCTATTAATGCAATTAAAATCTATTTACAGGGAATTCTTACCTGCACTTGGAAAGGTAAGGAAAGGGTAGGTAAAACACTTTCATAAACTCAGGATTAGAAATAGTTTGGAGAAAAGACATCAGCTTTAGAATATGGCTCCAATAGTATTATACATTGCTTCAAAGACTATTACTTTTCTTGACTTCTTCAGGGTTGTATATTTGACATTAAAAGAAATGAATGGGGTAGATTTCCTTTACAATGTATTGGGACTTTTTGATTACCTCTTGTTTTTGTAGTTCCTCTAGGATAATAAGTTGTAATTATTACTGTTGCCTTATGTGACAAGTGTTTAATGGCATGCTAATTGGATTTGGACATTTGTTTCTTATGATTGTCCTGTAACTACTGTAGTAAACTTATTGCTTAAATGTCTAGAAATGCAATGAAATGTTTTCTATTCATTGTGGAAAAAGAAATGAATTACTTAATATGTTTTTTAATGTCACAACATTAATAAGTAGTTACATTTGTTGAGCTACAAGGAAAGGAAGTGAGCTATAAGCCATGACTTCACCCTCATGGAGAAAGCAAAAGTGCCAAGTAGCACAGGTGGAGAAAAACATCCTGAGGATATTGAGGCTCTGTGTTTATTTGTCCATTGGTCAGTTCGATGACCACCTGTAGGGGTCATTTGTCCTTCACCTCTTCTACTGCAGTGCTGGTCTGGTGGCTGCACTAATATATTGGGATGGAGGTTAAGCTCTCTCCCACTCTCACTTCTGAGGTTTGGCTTGGCTCCACCTCCACGTGCATGGGCGGAGCTAAACCAAGCAAGTTGTATTCTCTCATCACAGAAAGGATATGTGATTTAGCTCAGTTATGGAAATCCTAGTCCAGTAGATTTCAGAACTCTTACAGGAACCACTGAGATAAAAAAGAAAGCTGACTTGGAAGCTCACATGGAGTTGTGAGTGTAGGAGCTCTGTTGCTGGCATCTTCCCATCCAGTGGGTTCTGAGACTGACATTTTCACCTGCAAGAAAACAGTGAAAAACCAGACAATGAGAGACCATATCTTAGGACACCATTTGAACCCTTCAGATAAGCTTCACGAAAACTAAAACTACCCCAGAAGCTTTTAATTAAAGTAAATAGAGTTGAATTTCCTGAAACTTGCTGTTGAGTCCTAACTAATCCACATGTTCCATACTTAATTTCTTATGAAAGCAATGACCATCACTCCTTTTTTTCCTAAGCTAGTTCACGTTCAATTATTTGTCACTTGTAACCAAAATAATACTAGTAAACTTTTCTTTGCCAGAGGCAGATTCCATGGCTTTAAACTTTGCTTCTCCTGGTATCTAAGAATTAACTCATTCTTCCACTCAATGAATATAATCGTACTGATACAATAGATTTTTTAGTGTCTTCCATGTGACATATACTATTGGTGCAGCCATGAAAAGCACATTGTCTCTTCTTGAGGTAGAAAGTCTAGTGATAGAGAAGATCATTAAAGAAGCAGTTAAAATAACAGCATGAGAGAAAAAGTACACAAAGCTTTAAAAAGTACTTAAAAAGAGACCAAACTGTCATGTGAGTGGTCCAAGGTGGACTCTTGGAAGAGGGAACATCAGACCTGAAACCTGAGAGATAAGCAGGATAAATCTAGCAAGATGAGGAAGGGGAGAGTTGGAAAATCTAAATTACAGACAAACCATCATAACTTATGGAATTGCAAAGACTTATAAATGGCTTGAACTTAGAGAAAGGGGCATAACAAAGGTGGTGGTTAAGGAGAGGAAAGAGATGAAATTAAAGAGGTCTAGGTATGGGATAAACTAGTCCAGGAAAGGACTTGAGAATAAGGGGAATTTAGGTTTCATCTTAAAAACAATGAAAAGCCAGTAAGGTTTTAAGTAGGGGCTTGGTATGATCAACTTTTGGTTTGTCTAATAAAACAAATCCAGGTGTAGATAAGGAGAGATTTATTATTCAAAAGGATTACTGCAATAAAGAATACAGACTATTACAATAGGGGGAGGGGAATTATTGCAATAGGAGAAATGCTCCAACCATGACATCCTCAAGTGTCTCAAAGACCAGGGAATAAAGAGCTTTTCTTTTACAGGGAGGAGTGAATGAATCTAGAAAAAAATCAGGTAAGGCAAAGTAAAACGAATGGATGGAAATGATGTGCTTGGATTGTGGGTCAGAAAATGTTTTACCCTGAGGTCAATCTATTCCTGGAAGAGGCTGTTAAGGAGGAGTTGTATGATGGCTTATGTTGAAGATGGGTCAAAATTCAGGGTCCCGGGGGGAAGAAGGAAAGCTTAAGTAAAGTTTGGTCAAGTGGCAACAGATATTTTAGGCAGAATTATCAGTGGATACAAAAAGTTCATCTAATCATTTATGGAGCAAGGAATGGAAATTTAGATAGTCTGTGTCTGTTTTTATTGCAGGTAAACAAGAGATTATCTGTGAGTTTTATCTAGGTCATATGGGGAAAGGTGGTTCTTTGCAGTAAGTCATATTCAGGAACACAAAAGAGTGGGGAAACTTCTTAATCATTGCTGTTTTCTGGGATCATAGGACTCAGGTAATGTTTAACATGGTCAGGTTTTAGAAAGATCACATTGGCTATACCATGGAGGAGGATTTGAAGGACTGTAGCAGTAGGCAAAAAAGAAAAAGAAGAAAAAATAGTAATTCAAATGCAATTGCCCTGGATCAGGGTAGAGATGCTAGTTACATAGAAAAGAAAGTGGATTGCAAAGATTTTCAAAAAGTAGAAAAAATAGGTTTTAGTATTTGATTGGATCCAGAAGGTGAACAAACCATTTAACTCATAAATCACAAGTGTATCAGATAGTTAATCCCTTTAGCTGAAATTTCCCTCTTGAATTCTGCAATGGACTCTGATTTTTCAGTCTACAAGAGGTCCTCTGACAGTTTTCCAAAGAAGTTTTAATCTATAGATGCAAAATTTGATTTGTCTTCTTTGTTATCTTCAAATATTTGTTCTTTCCTTCATTTTGTTGTTTTCATTTGTTCTTTTCTTCAGTACAGAAATTACATATACAGTAGGTCCTCTTTGTCTGTCTTCCATAGTTATTTTATCTCTAATGCTTTTCAATTTTATACCTTTTCCTTTTTATAGGTCTGTCTTTGTTTCATTTCATGTGTGAGTTTCATCATGTCCATTCCTTCTGATTTAGCATTAGAGTGATGGCAAGATCTGCATTTGAGGTAGGAGGTGAGGAACCATTCTTAAACTTTGAGCCTAAGACAAATGCTACAAGTATTGTAGGCCAGTTTTATCATCTAGAGTAGCATAAACCTCTGAAAAGTAGATTCTTGTATATACAGCTGTGGGTAAATTACAGTATTTCCAGAATCTCTCGCCTGAATTTAGTGCATCTCCATATCAATAGGCATCTCCAAGGGGTGGAGAGAGGTAATCATCTCCATATCAATAGGTAATTACAGGGGGAGGAGGTCATAACTGAGAGGTTGGGTGGGGCCTCTTTGTGCAGACGGGTCACGAGAGACATGGGTGAGCAGAAGTGGACGACTGCTTATAAGCAATAATTGGGTTTCTCCCACTTCATTTCTCCCTTTGACTGATTTTGGTGTCAAAGCTTTTTTTGCCCTGGGATTTTCCCCGTGGAGTTACAACAGCTTACTCACGAAATGCATGAATGAAGGTTGATTAATAGTGAGTTTTCTAACCAGACACTGATATGGCCAAATTCTCACCAATATTTTTATGTCCTACCTGCCAGTCTAATACAGATAAGCTCTTTATAAAAAATCTTAGAATCATATTATGTCAGTGATTAATGCCAAGAGCTCTGCCTCATCAACAATTATCCAAATCATTAATTTTCCTGATTTGACAAAAGAATAAGATGTAAACCAGATATTTAACTAAAGCATGCCTTTTTATTCCATAAGAGAACTCTCCTTCCATGAACATAACTAGCATATACCTTTGCTTAGATCATTTCAATAAAGATTACATTAATCTATTCTTATTCTTGTATCTCTTTTAACTGATCTAAATATTGGAAATTAGGTCTTGTGTAGTTAATTATAGAATTTTATATTCCTTTTGTATTTAAGAATAAAATTAATAAAAGTGATTTTGTTTTCATTTCTCTGAGGGAAAAAAAATGCTTTTCTGGTACATAGTCTTCAGTTGATTTTTATGTGGGTTGATGGTCTCCAATGCTTCTGCAAGACTGGCTTAGGCTGGCTTCCCCCAGAAACAGACCCTGAGACAAGGATCTGCGTAAACGTAATTGGTTTAGCAAATGATCCAAGCAAACATTGGTAGTAAAGTAGGGAAGTGAGTCAGTGAGGGGGAGAAAGCTAATAAAGGTGCATTAGTGAGCCCGTGGCTGCTACTGTCAAATGCACTTCAGCTCTGATGGGGACCTCTGAGGTACAGTGAAATTCATCCCTGAGAGTTGTCTTTCTGGAGTACTAGAAAGCTGGGGTGTTCATCCTTTAGCTCTTGTCCATTACTGGCTGAGGACCACTCCTGGTGGATTAATTCTCCAGCACTTCCAGCTTTCCCCATGCTGGGCTCACTCTGCTCCTCAGCCTGGCCCCGAGCGTTGGCTCTTGCTTTAAGAAGCTGTATGAGAACAGTTAGTGCTGTGGGGAAATGGAGGTAGGACATTGACGGGGTCTGCTGTGTGCCACCCTGTGGACCTGCAGCTTCACTCATCCTGCACTCTCACACTTTAGTCACTGATTCCTTAAGTGATTGCAGCCAATTATTGTTTCAAAAAATAAGATGGTCTCAAAAATGATATGCATCAAAGATGAAAGTGGAGCTTTGATTCTGCCTACAATCAATTGGCCCTTAGGTTGTAATTTGTAAACTATTTTTTTAATCTCACTCCTTTACAATCCACCAATCTTTAGTCCTCTCATTCTCAGCCAGCACATCTGTTGGCCTTGGTCGCCTGCCCAACAGGGAAGCCAGGGCTTCATTCCTTAGGGCTTGACTGCTTACTCTCCCATGTTAGGCCATAACCTCCAGAACTATTGATTTTCAGTATTGCAAGGTACTGGACACTACAAGTTATGTCAGTGAATCCTCTAAATTCTAAACCTACACCTTCCTGCCCCCTTTACACAGCACCGACACTTTTCCTCATTATACCCAGGGACAGTTACCTCACAGTGCAATAGTATTTTTTTTGTCTATTGGTCTACTAGTATGAAGAGCCTAAAATGACCAGGTGGAGGCATAGCTATATATTTAGTGGAACTCTTACTATATATATTTACTGGAAAAAAAAATCCCCACTCTGGAAAGCAGGACTTCTTATTTAGCAGTACCTAAAATCTCAGGGACAGGAAGCACACTTTATCTGAAATGGTGCCTTGGAGTGATGGCACAAAGGGCCACTGCTGCTTCCACCCTTTAGTTCTCAGATCATTATATTCTAACCATTTGGAACACAGCAACATATAATACCATCAGGTGGAAATATAGCTCACATTTTGGAAAATAGTATCCCAGTCTTTCAGATGCTTCAGCTGAGACTTTAAGGGACTCACCATGATGTGGGTATGATTGAATCAGTGGTTCCTGTGGTTATTTGTCCATTCCTTCCCCTCTGTTCCAGGGCCACCTCATTAGGGATCTCATGCAGTAGACTGGGTACTCCGAACCCTCAGCTGTAACACTAAGCAGTGAGGGAAGGCAAACCCGCAGCCAGAGCACACGTGTCCCAGTGAGGACAGACGCTGTTTCCTCTTGAGGGGAAAGAGTGCAGTGTAATCAGTCTGTCACCAAATGGCTGCTTGGTCTCTTCAGGGATGGTACAGCATTGATGGGCACTTAGCACTCCGCATTGATTGGTGTTGTTTGCAGATCAGGCGTTCAGCAACAGCAGTAGCTGTATCAGCCTTGGCAGAGGAAGCCCAGGATGTGGGGCTGATACACAGCCTCCTTTCACGTCATCATGGCTCCCTCTGTTCTTGAGCCTGTTGAACAAGCAGTGGAGTGACCAAGGGCCAAGTCTGGCTCATATCTGCTAACCAACCCATTCTCCTCTGGTTTTTAAGTGCTTCCTTATTGTGCATACTCTCTGAGACATAAAGCTCTCCACAGACTTTGTGCCCACTCCAACAGTATCTACCATATGCCTCTTTCCCAGACCCCTTGCTTTCCCGTATTCTCAACTTTGTCTATATATCTGACCAATAAATCAAGTCCTTTGCTACTTCCCAGGAACATACATATATCCTTATGTTAGGTCACTTTATCCCAAAAGAGTTAATTATCAAGTGTATTGATAGAGGATTTCCCCTCACCACTCACTGTACATTACGGCCATCCATTGCAGCGCTGTAGTTGACAGATACCCATTTTTAGCTTTTATGAATATATTGAGCTTACTCATCTATGAACCAGGCCAGGGTTTGTCTTATTGTCTTGTCAGTTGGTCATAGGAAATACTTTCTACCATGAGGCCATAGGGGTGAGCTGAAGGCAGGGAACCAGAGCTACAGAGGAAAGTGATGGGAGGTATGGGTCACCTGATAATGGAGCATATGCTTAACAGACCCTGCTGGGGTCTGACCCCACATGAACCATTCCCATTTCACATTAGACTGGGACTCTAATATGAGTCCTTTGATTGCCTGACCTTTTGATTTATTGAGTCTGAAAATAAGCAGCTCATAATGGGCAGCTCCATTGGTATAACCACTGGATCTTGATGACCAGGCTCTCCTTAGTCATTGTCATGGATTCCTATAGGTCAAGATCTAGTAATCACCCTTTCAGCCTTACTGCATAGTAGGAGATAACATCTACCCTCTATCTGCACTCTATCAGACTGTTACTCTGAAATTCTGCTATCCCCATTGCTAGAGAACTCAGTCACACACCAGCATTTCCTACCATTAATCCCCTCCTAAGAGAGCAATCTCAGATTGGGGTTCTCATTATGTCCCTCACTAGAGGGTTTCTCACTGCTTCAGTGAAAAGAGTAACTTCTGAGAGTTTTCCTGGAACCAAATAAGCTGAAAGGTTCTCTGAGCTTACATAATAGATCTTTTCAAACATGCCCAACTCTGATCTTTTTGACCCTTTCCTCTATACTAAATCAAGGCATAACTGGCACCCTGCCTCATGTACAGTAAATTGTCATCTTTTCAAACTTCAAGAGGATGTCCTAGCAGTGGATCAGGACCGACTGCAGGTGTCTTTGCTAGGAGAGTAAATCCTGAGTGAAAAATGAGTACCTCTTTAACAACAAACTCAAATCAATCAATATCCAACAGCCTTATAGTCTTCCCTTCCAGGTAGAGTCCTCAATATTTAGTCCTAGGTTGTTTTTCATGATAGCTTCCTACATAAATTAACAAATTATTTCAGCTCTTTTGGTGAATAATACATCTCTTCCTCTAACAAGTATAGTTCTTTCCCACTTAGGCCATGCTGCTGTGACTTGACCTCATTAACTCTGCCATTGTCATTCTGAAAATGTAGTATTCCCACAGACTCCATGTCCTCTAGTGGAATCTGGAAAACATGGTCAATACAGGTGTTATGGGAGCAGGGACAAGAACAGGGAACACTCCCCATGCTCACCCAGGACCTCTTCCTACGATTTCTCTCTGTTCCCAGAGTGCTGCCCAGCTGTCTACAGCATGACAGGCCTCTGGATGGGATGTGCTAAGGCAACTTACCTTCTTTCTTCCCTCCTGATATTCTCCCTATCCTCCTCTGGCCCCTCTTAAGAAGGATTCATAACTGGGATCCACGTTTGCAAGCAGGAGAATATGTAGGCCTATATAGGGAGAGGGACCAAGGTTAGATGGCCTGGCCCTCAACTCCAAGTGATTGACAGAGACTCAGCCTTCACTTCTCCCATTACGGGAGCCAGTCCTGTCAGATGGCCCTGCAGTGACCCCAAGACTTCGTTTCCCATACTAGGGGAAAAAGATAGAGGGAAGGGTGCATGGACAGAGCCCCTGCTGCATTCCTACATTTATGATAAAGTCATATGTCTGTGTCTCGCTCAGGGGGTCTCACCATCACAGGATCTGTCTTGTTGGGGGCCAATTTAATATAATACAATTACATTTATATTACTAGAAACAATGCTCTATTATGAAGTAAAATACTTTTTTTTTTTGCAGTTTGTAAGTTTACATTGTTACTCATATCACTATGACGTGAGCAAGTCAGGAATGATGGATCTTCAGGGTAGTGGAGTAATGAACTTAAAACCCTTAATACTGCACAAATCACATAGTTTATTTTGCACTTTCCTTTCACACAACACTCAAAGGGGGAATCAATCCTTTCACACAACACTCAAAGGGGGAATCAACACATATCTGAAGATCACACATATCGCTGATCAATACATCTCATACCTGTCACTGTGGATGGTTCAGTCTGGGCTGTCCCAATCAGCCTCTCATCTTTCCCAAGGGTGAGCTGCACCTTAGGAAGGTGCTGCATCGGAGACAGTTGCAGTGGAGTGACGAATCGCGATGGAGCAGTGTGCAGGCAGATGGGCAGAAGCAAGCCTCGGAGCACACGTCTGTTGTTTGGTGCCAGGAACCTCTAGAATGAGATTGCCACAGGCGCCCTATGTCCAGCCCCTTACATAGTCCAGTTCATCCATCTGGGGGTCAGAGGTAAGAGGAGTCAGTCCACATCTGGTTCAGGTGTCCACCAGCATGGCATTTAAGATGGGGTATGTCTAAGGACATACGGTGGTATTTGGTTCAGGCATTCACCATCACGCCTTTTAGGGTGGGGTATGTTTATAGAGGCAGTTGGCATGAAAACAGGGAAGGCTGACATAAGTCACTCCATATTGGAAGCCTGACATAAGCAATTTCATATTGGATGCTCACATCACACTATAATCCTATTGTTAGAGCAGGCAGATAGCCAGACATGAACAGGGAGGGGGAGGGGGACTTCTGCTGGTGTTTACAGTGGTTATATTTGGCTAGATGCTTGCTTAGATTCTACACATTACCTGTAAGCTATTTTCTAGGGTTTGAGGAGTAAAAATATATATAACAGACTGGCCGAAACAGGCTGGTTCCAACACGGAGGAGGGGATGACCCAATCTTCACTGCACAATATATTATATACTCATTAACAGTAAAAATCACACCTCCCTGTGCTATGACAGGGGAGAACCAAACATAGCCCAAACTCCCTCCACCTGGTGATGGTGGAGCAAGCCCAAACTCTAAGAAAACCATGTCAGGTTCCTTTGAAACCTAACCCCATTTAGTGAATATCATTTTCCTTTACATAAAAAAAGGCTCCATATTGTTTCTTTAGCACCCAGCTCTCAGGCATGTACTTTTACCTTTCTCTGAACACTTATTCGCCAAATCAACTCCTAATGCTCTACCACTTTTTGCATCTGTTCTTGAATTCTTTCTCACCATGAGCCCAAGGACCCATCTCTGGTAACACGATTACATAAGTAAAGAGTGTTTTTGAAGGAAAACTTTGTATTCTAGTTCACTGAATGACACATTGTTCCTGCTTTTGGAACAAGGAGGCCGACACTTTCATTTTGCTTTGGTCTTTGTGAATTATGATGAGAACTTCCTGATGAAAGTTAAAAAGCCAGAGAGGGAGGGAGAAACAGAGAGGGAAGGAAGAGAAGTAAAGGAGGGAGGGAGGGAGGGATGGAGAGAAACCTCAATATTAATGGCTAACATTATTATACAAATACTCATTTATGAAGATGTTTTGTGACACATGTGAAACAAGTTAATCGCAATGTCAGAGTTAATTATTGCTAATAACTGTGGTCGTCACTTTGTGGCCTTTGAATCAATTCTGTTAAATATCAAAGGTGCTCTGTGTGTTTGTCCATTTGTATTCAAGTGAGGTTTGATTTTGATGTCTTTTATCTGACGCTTTCATTAATTGTTTAACTTTCCAGAGGTTGAAGCCATATGTATTTGCCTTGGAAGCAATTGAAATAAAACGTTCACTAACCATAGAAAATATCCATCATGCTCAGCATTATATTTGAGGGCTACTAAGAAGAACTTTATTTATGCAAGAATATAGCTGGACAAAAAGTGAAAGTCAATTGCTTTGTCTTTCCTTTTTAAAATGGAAACAAGCCAAGTGTAATCAATTATACTTGGGCATTTTGTAAAAGTAATTCTTTCTGTTGGTATTAATAATAGGTATGCCACAAGAGAAGAACTGCCAGTCAGAGATGCTGGAAGCAGGTGAACCACCTCACACAGGTTGGGAGGATGGCATGGATGTTGTGAGTTGCACAGTGGCTAAATGGGCAGAGTGGGTGTTAATTTGGGGAACAGTAGTCAAAGCGGGGGAGGAAAGGTGATAGAGAATATGGCTAATCACCGACTCCTGTAAGGAATTTGGAACCTGTTAGTTCCAGCTCTCTGGTGAGCAGGATAGAGTTCACTTTTTATCCTTGTGGTTTAAGATTATATAAGCCAGAATTTATGAAGCAAAGTTAGTTCTTTATTAGGCAGAAAGACAAAAATGAGCTGGATGAAGAAGAGAGAGGGCCCCCAAAAAAGACTCAGGGAGTTGATAAGATGAAACCATAGGGTCCAAGAGTGACTCAGGAAATGTCCAGGGTTCCCCCAGATAACAAACATCAGAAGCACAGGCACAGCACGGCCCCTGCACCCATTTCACCAATCAGAACAAGCCTAGAGATCTGACAGCTGTCAATCAAGGACCTCTCCGCCCTGCCAAAACCACATAAAAGAAGCCTCAGATTGAACATCCAGGCCTGCCTGTCTTTCTTATCTTAGGCAGGCCCTCTCTGTTACTCTATGCAGAGTGTGTTAAAACTTACTTTGCTTTCTTAACTTTGGTCTCTTGTGTCAGTATATCTGACTTCCCTGCAACACTGAGCTGAGTCCTTTCCTTCCTAACACTATTCTTTTTCGCTTCCCATCATTCTCTCTCTCTGAATTTTTTTTCATATTTTCTATTAAGTGGGGCTCTCCTGCCTTGGTCTTCAATATATTTGACTTTCCTTGTTTCTCCTGCCTAAATAGCTTAAGTATTTTTTTTTCTGAAACTCTTATAGTGGAACTTGATTAGTTTTCACTACTGTTGGAGGAAAACTTCATCCATTAAAGGATCAAATTGTTGGGCTCCTGTGAGTTAGCTAACAGACAGATTAACAAATGAAAAACAAAATGTATTCATATGCATATAAACACTCAAAAGAAGTGCCTCCCTGAATAGCTAGAGATAGAGGTGTATATGCCAACCTAATAGGGGTGACAAAGGGAGAAAAGGCTTCTATGGGAGGAACAAATGGGTTTAACGGGAGGAAAGACGAATGAGTTTTTAGGGAAACAAATGGAAGGTAGTAATAATGTTTGCTTATGCAATTTCTCATCCCAATGCCAGTGGTCCCTCTTTTTCTTGATTGTGAAACTGCCCCAGAAAGGGGATATACTGCAGCCTTACTCTCTAAGGTTTCTCCCTTTACTCATATCAGGGAAGCTCCAAAAAGCCTTCTTATGTGCATCTGTTGAATCTCAAATGTCTTCAGTTTAAAATAATCTTCATACCAACTTTGAGGGTCTGAGCAGGTGCCCACACTACCATAGAAAATTAATGAGCTTAAGGCAGAAGGAGATTGGAGTATGCCCTGACCAATGCTGCTTTTGACATAAGTAAGTGGCTATCAGGAGTTGTAGGGAAAATGGAAGTTTCATGGCCAGGATCCTCACCTGATCCTAATTTACTCACCCACTCTGTATGTGCAATGATGTAATACTTAGCCTACTGTGCAGGCATATGCTTGCATACCTCTTGGCAATAAACCATTACTGCTGTGTTGCTATAAAAAGAACTCCACCCAGTGCTAAGAACAGAGGAGAGCACAGGTTAGAGCAGAGACCAAGCCTGGAGTGGAGGCAGCACCTAAAGCAGAGGCTGGAGCAGAAGCAGAGACAGAGATGGACTTGCTACTTGCAGACTGTCCCAGAGCAGATGGGATTTTAGCCCTTGACTTACCACAGTGATAATAAAGCTTGGTATAAGCTGCTTTTTACCCCCAACATTCCATTGTCATTTTTCATGGAGCTACCTACAGGAGTCCTCAGTTGTTGAAAGGTAATTGATTATGACACCTAAAATATGTCACTTTGCCATATTGATTATTTTGAGCTGTAGTCACTCAAAAGATAGCAAATAAAAGGAGAGGCTTTCTGTGAACTCCCCTTATCTGCCTAAAGATCCTCCAAAAGGAGCTCAGTTGTCATAGATTCTCCTCCCAGGAGTTTTCATCAACCAGGGGGATTTGACCCTTATCACAGAAAAGGAGACCGAGACAAATTTTGTCACAAATTATCATACCTCCCATCGATTCTTCTAAGGTCCCATTCATCTTTCCTAAAAGTCATTTCCTCTCCCCTAAGAGGCCTACAGCCCTCCTTCCCTCTTCTCCATTAAGATGATATTTAGGCCTGCATTCTAAGCCACCTCAGAGTTGCTCATTTTCCTCTGGGTATCTCCAATGTGTACGTGAGGCATACATGTTAATAAACTTGTTTGTTTTTCTCTTGTTAATCTGTCTTTTATTACTGGGGTTTCAGCTAAGAACTCAAAAGGATAGGAGAAAAAAATTATTTACCCCTCCCCCACCCTGTTTGGGCTGTAGAGAGAGAATTGAACTTTAATGGACAAATGTATTAGAAAATAGAACCACCAATCAACCAAATATACAAACATAAAAATACAGGGCTTCCTTGATTTATGATGAGGTTATGTCCTGATAAAACCAAGTTGAAAATATTGTAGATTGAAAACGCATTTAATATACCCAACCTGTGAAGCATCATAGCTTAGCCCAGCCTACCTTAAACATGCTCAGAACATTTATATTAGCCTATAGTTGGGCAAAATCATTGAATACAAAGCCTATTTTGTAATGAAGTGTTGATTATCTCATGTATGAGATTAACATACAGTAAATTTGTATAGTATGTCAATTTATTGACTGCTACACTGGAAGTGAAAAACAGAATGGTTGAGTGGGTATGAATGTTTAAAGGCATATTGGTTGTTAACCATTGTGATCACATGGCTGACTGGGAGGTGTTGCTCACTACTACTGCCCAGCATCACCAGAGAATATCAAACCTCGTATCACTAGTCCAAGAAAAGATCAAAATTCAAAATTTAGAAGTACAGCTTTCTATTGAATGCATATTGCTTTTGTACCATTGTAAACTTGAAAAATTTTAAGTCGAACCTCATAAATTGGGGGTCATCTGTAACTGAATGATGAGTGATCATGTATGGGACAATCTTAGGGGAAAGGGCAGTCCTAGATTGCCTTTATTTCGCTCATTTCTCAGCTTCTCTCTTACATATCCATTGGAGAGTATTATCTTGATAAGCAGATAAATCTGCATTCATAGATGAAAGAAATAAAATTAAGACCTACTGAATAATTTGTGTCATTATACCTTCTATTTTTTCCAGTGTTAAAACAGATGGCTTTTTTGAGGAGGCTAATGACTTATAGATAAATGCTACAAACCAACTTTTTAAGTATTGATTTTCCCAATTGTCTAATGGATATACTAATTTATGCAAGGTGAGAATTCAAGAACCTGGGCTATACTGATTTTCATACATTTCAAGGGTGGGTGATGTTATGAGTTGACTTACGTCCCCCCAAAAGACATGGTGAAGCCCATGATCGGTACCTGTGAATGTGACTTTGTTTGAAACCAGGATCATTGCATACCTAATGCAGTTAAAATGAGGTCCTACTGGATCAGGGTGGGCTCTAATCCAATATAAGTGGTGTCCTTGTAAGAAGAGAAGAGACACAGAAGAGTCTCTAGGTCTTGCTGTCGGGAAATCCAGTACAGGAAGGTCTCCTTGCATGCTAGGATCCTCAATTCAGGAAAGGGTTTTTTATTCTAATTGAGAAAGAATCCACAAGGGGGTTGGGCAGGTACAAGCAAAGAGTAGTTTAATAAAGCAAAAGTACACACTCAAGGAGGGAATGTGGGCGTGCTCCAGAGGTGAGCAGGTGGTAAGGTTTGGACTGGGGGGTCTTATAGCTGGAGTCTGAGTAGAAGGTGGAATATTTGAATATGAGGAATTTCAGGGAAAAATGGGCCACGCCTTCTTTTTGTTGTGATATGGTCAGCCTTGGAATTGTCAGGGTGCCAAGGGATGTGATTTTTAGTATGCTAATGAGAGGATAATGAGCTTTGGGGTAACTGTAGGTTAATATTCTTCCCCATCCAGAACCTGTGTGGTTTGAACCAGTTAGAAACCATATTCTGTTTGGCCATCAGTTATTTTCCTAGAATCTAGCTGCTTTGTTTTCCCTTAACCTGTTCTGTTAGCTGGCCACCTGCCCTGGCCTCAAGCTTTTCTTGACTTGCCCAGGGCCTGGCTCTTTTCCTGAGCTGCACTGCCTATGTTATTGTGAAGACAGAGGCAGAGACTGGGGTAATGCTAAGGAATGCCTGAGACCACCAGAAGCAGGAAAGACAAGGTAGGGTCCTCTCCCAGAGGTTTCTGAGGGATCACAACCTTGATTTCAGACTTCTAGCTCCGGAGCTGTGAGAATAAATTTGTGTTGTTTTAAGTCAGTTTCTCAACTTCTCTTTCCAAAGCTGAGTTCCCCACACCTAAATGCACTGTTGATTATTTTACAGACCTGAGTGAGAGATATTTTAATTTAGATATGAGTTCCTGGTTGTTCTTTCTTAGCTGGTATAAAAAGCCAATTACACTCTGTGTTCTAAATATTTCACAAAAAGATCTCTGAATAAAATCTAATTCAAGAAAGGCTTGAAGAGAAGTGATGCACAATTCAAATTTGTTTAGTTCAATTACTCTTTAAAACTAGTGGTACAACTTAGACTTATTTGCATCTTGTTTTTAGAAAAATAAGTATTGAAAATATTTTAGAGTTAAGGTAATGTTAGAGGTAAATGGATTTTATTTGAAAACATTATACAATACCTGCTCCATAGTAGGTACTCAAGGAAGAGAGGCTTCCATTTTGTTAAAATAAAGGAATTTTTGAAGAATAAATAAGATAAAATGGAAATTTTGGCTATTTGTACATAAATGCAATATATAATCTAAAAGCATCCCATCATGTGCTTAAAAGGCAAGGTCTTTTTGTTGATGAACACAAAATGCAAATGTACAGTAGTGAATTTTTAAATAGAGTCTCTGCTGGGATAAGGAAGTTATTTTGGCATAGCTCAGGCATCGATTTCATATTCTTATCCAGTTTTTAGCAAGAGAATAAAAGTGTTATGGTGATAAAAAAATATTTTTAAGTATAGGAAACAAATTAAATGACACCACAGATACAGAATAAGCCAAAATTTAGACTTTTGGAAACTTCATAGACAAATGACATGGTTCCTTAAATGAATAAATTCCACCCCCCCACACACATACACAGAGAAAAGACAGAGAGAGGTAGAGCTATAAATTAAAAGAATCTTGAGAGACATATCAACCAATACCAAACTGTGTGTATTATTTGGATCCTGACTTGAACACCTAAGTCTGTAAAGTATTTATACATAATATATTTAAAATTAAGAAATAAATGTTAATTTTTAGGCCATATATTATTGCAGTTATGTTTATAGAAAAAATAATTTGTTACCTTTTAGAAACATATGATGAAATTATTACAGATGAGATTATACAATTATCTGCTACTTACTTCCAAATACCAGTGGGGTTAGGGGAGAAATTAATTGCTATATAGCTGAAACAAATTTGGTGGTTTCTAATCATTGAAGCCAGGTTATGAGAATATGGTTATTTAACATTTTTTCTACTTATATATATATATTTTAAATTTTCCATGGTAAATGCCAAGAATAATATTAGCAGACATATTTCTTGGCTTCAAGAGCTTTGAAATCTTTTTACAACATGGGTGAGTATATAAAACTAACCACAGAGATTAATCACAGCGATTAACTATCAGTTGAACAATGCAACACTTTAAGGTTTATACAATTTTACATTATAATCACAGGTCAATCATTAGGAAAAGAGAGATTTCTTACCTAGTATAGAACAATGGATAAGATTAAAATAAGCAAAAGGGAGAAAGAAGAGATAATCAATCAACATCTCAAGCTATACTTTCAATTTTAGTGTCCTGTTTAGGAAAAATCCTGTTTTCCTTTACTTTCACACTGAATACTACCGACACAAAATGTGTGTTTTTTTTTCTCATACTGGCCAAGTGTCCACAGCAGGGGGGTGTCCTGCATGCAGTTCTGGCCCTGTATACATGGAGTTAAGGTCACATCCCACAGGCTTAGTCCCCCAAGAGTGTCCCACTCAGACACGAATATCAAATTCTAAGTTGTCACCTGTACTTCTGACTGACTGGGTATAAATTGGGGACCCCCAGATCCCCTCCTTTAGTTCAATAGTTTGCTAGAATGGTTTCACAGAATGCGGGGAAACACACTTAGAAGTTTATTACAAAGAATATAATAAAGGTTATAGATGAACAGTCCCATGAAGAGATACATAGGGTGAGGTCCAGAGTGCAGGAGCTTATGTCCCTGTAGAGTTGGAGGGTGCCACCTCCCAGCGCATGGGTGTGTTCACCAACCTAGAAGCTCTCCAGCTGTGTACTTTAGGGGTTTTGTGAAGGCTTTTCACACAAACATGTCACATAGACACACAGATTATAAAGATTATTAACTCATTTTCTAGCCCTTCCCCTCCCTCTGTAGGACAGGAGGTAGGGCTAAAAGTTCCAAGCTTCTAATCATGGTTTGACCATCTAGTGACCAGCCCCTCTCCAGAAGCCCACCAAGAGCTGTCCCATTAGAACAAAAAGACACTCCTACCACTCAGGAAATTATAAGGGTTTTAGGAACTCTGTGTCAGGATTGGGAGTCAAAGACCAAAAATTAGCAGCACTGAAGGCAGAGACCAATATATTTCTTATTATTTCACATTCCCCAGTCTTATTCCTTCTCCATCTCATTTAATTGTATTACTTTTCACTCCATTGCTTATGCCAAAACCTAGGGGACATGCTTACTTTTTTCTCTAAAGCTCTACATTCAATCTATCATTAAATCCTGTTGACTCCACCAACAAAGCACATCTGGAATCTGATCATTTTTCATTATCTTATTCATACCACCCTGGTCAAAGTGACTACCATTTCTTCCCTGGGGTACCATAACAGTCTTCTAACAGGTTTCCTTGTGTTCTTCTCTTGGTATACCCTCCACCCCAACTCAAGGTAAAATGCTCACAGCCATGGTGAGCATTTTAAAAACAAATCCAATTACATACACCCCCAGTTAAAGCCCTGCAGCAACTTCAGATCATAGCCCTTCCCAATAAGCCCTTACATGCCTCAGACCCCATCACATGACTCTCTCCCTTGCTTTTCTCACGCTTTAGTCATAGGGCAAGGTTTTCCTTGCTACAGAGTCTTTGCATCTGTTGTCTCTAACTGGAACCACTTCACCTTAGCAATTTACAAGGCTCCTTTAAGAAAAAACATCATTATTCAAGTCCCTGCACTTTCCTGATCACCCTCTCACCCATCCTATAACCCTCCTATTTAAAAAATTTCCTTATAACAGTAAAATTGTAATGACCTATTTGTTTTAACCTGGCTATTGACTCTACCACAATAAGGTAATTTCTAAAAGGTAAAGACTTTGTCTTTTTAACCACAATGTTCTCACCTTCTATAACAATGTCTGGATATAATTTTAAATATTGATTGAATAAGTGAATGATTAATGAAACTAAAATATGTAAGATATATTGGGTGGGGCCACGAACAGTGATTAGGGACAATTGGTTTGGCAGAAGTGGAGTTTAATGTGGGAAATTAATCAGTAAGTTTGTAAAGTTAATTTAAAAAGCTAGATTTTTTAAGACTAAGAAACTAGATGGTATTGACATGTTTTTGTCTTATAAGCTATACAGGATTCACTGTTGTTCGTGGACAAATGGATTAAAATCCTAATTACATGGCAGTCTGAGAAGCAGTAGAGAAGTGTAGAGTGAATACCTTGACCCATTGGAAGACTGATGAAATAAGGACTTATTTTTTTATTTCAGTGACTTTTCACTAATCAGTACAAATTCACTAATCAGTACAGAAATAAGGACTTATTTTTTTATTTCAGTGACTTTTCACTAATCAGTACAAAAGACTGTTTAAAAACTAACAGTGAATTGTAATAAGAGCTATCATTTTTACTTAGTAATAGGGACTGGTTATTCTACCAGGACCTTTATAGCCTTTGATGAATTTAAATCTCACAACTACACAGTGAAGTATGTATTATTCTGTAAGAATTAAAATAAGTTAGCATAAGAGTAGCCATCTTACGGGCCTAGAAGCCGTTTTCTGAGGTTGTGACTTAAAAAGAAAAACTGGAACTGGGTAAGGCCTTGGAAAACAAGTTAACCATGAACACCGGGATGGGGGCAGCTGTGGCCTTCGGTCAGCTAACCTTGGTCAGCTAATCTTACATACCAAGCTTATCGTGCAGAACCTCCCTAACGATTGAGGAGTGGTCTTATCTTGCTCTTGCTTAACCCCAGGATGTATGTCTTGCAAAGATAATATGCAGCTGTGGAAAATTACTAAGAGTTAAGTGTTTTGAAAATGCTATATAAACCCTTGGTTTTGAGTGCTCGGGGTCCTTGTTGAAACCCGCTGTGTCGGGCAGACACTTGGACCCCAGCTAGCTGGAATAACAATAAACCTCTTGCTTGTTGCATCGATCTGCCGTGGCCTTCGTCTCCTCACTGGGGGGAAGCGCAGACCAGAATAAGGCCATTGGGTCTTACATTTGGGGGCTCGTCTGGGATCGCGTGCCCCCCCCCCCTCCCGGGGAGGAATGACAAGCCAATGATCGGAGGCTTGCCCTGGCCAGGTATTACTGTGTTTGTGTCCATGTGTCTCTTGTCAAACCTGTAAGAACGTTCTGTGTTTAATCAGAAAGTGCCTTGCCGGATAGTGAGCGCACTCAGTGTTTTTGTTCGTGAACAAACCTGAAACCTGTATAAGCCTGTGGGAGCTCCAATCTGTATTTGGGTCTGCATTGACTTAGGCAGACGCGCTGGCAGGTCACCGGCCAAGGGTCTTGGGAGACGTCCCTTGCCCCCGTCTGGAGGAGGAGGTCCTCATCTGTGAGGAAAGTCGGCTGCCGCTGCAGTCTGACAGGCCCTCAACTCAGTTTCAGTTTTGCCTCCGCGGCCGGGGCAGATTCTTCTCTGTAGGCGCCTGGTTGTTGTTTGTCGGGTTTGTCTTAGTCTTGTTGACATAAGAAATAGGACAGACTCAGACGACCCCCTAAGTGTGTAAATGAAAATATCTTTCTACCTCCGGATGGTATTAATGAAATTGATTTAAAGACAAGCGCTTGTGAAAATTGGGCATTCTAAAACTTCCAGAAAATCTGATAAAAAAATGTTAAGCATTAATGCTAATTTGGGTTTGCCTGAGGCAGGCATGTCCTTGTGGTTATCAGCTGCCAAAGTTTACTTAAAGTCATTTAAGTTGATGTTACCTGTTAAACATTTCAAGAAGATGCTTGAAGAAAAGCTTGACTTTGTCTAATGTTTAGTAAAAGCTTTCTAAGTAATCTGGCATGATTGCTAAAAATAAGTAAACAAGTGTAGCAAATAAACATCTTAATAATAATACTGTATTAATGTATAATAGTATATATATCTGCAAACAGCCTGAGAATTTTTGTGGTAACCAAAATTTTTTAAGTTTGCTAAGTTATATAGACATATTTTGTGCCTAATGAGAAATTGTTGTAAAGCACATTTCCAAAAATGATAATATATGTTCATAGATGAACAATGCTAGTGTAACAGTTTACGGTGGCCTGTTTTGCAGTGTTCACTGAAAGTTAAAGTATCAAATAATTTTAAGTTCTGAAAACTACTTAAATAAGGAAAACATTTCTCTATGCTAGAAGATGTATGTTTTAATAAGATAAAGTATAATGAAAACTCGTCTGCATGCTAAAGAATGTTTTTTGATAAAAGAAAGTAACTTTGTTCTAAAGTACAGCTATTTATTATTAGGTAATTTTGCAAGCTGAGCAATTGACTTAGCATGCAGACCCAGCTGTAGATGGCATAGTAAAAGGCAGGATTCTTTAGCAAATAAACAGTATCTCAGCCCACCTTAGAGGCTGGGCATGCAATCTTTTGATGTGCACCCGAACCAAGGCGCCAGTGTCCCAGAGAGAAATCAAAGAAGGAAATTATCTTTAATATTCAAAGACCCCTTCCCCGTTACCCAGACTGACAACCGCGATTTATATAATAAGTTAAAAGCTCTCCAGGCAGTCCAAAGAGAAGTGCAGACCCAACTAAAGGCAGTCTATAAGCCTGGCACTTCAGAAGCAGCCCACCCATTCCAAGTTAGAGACTTTGTGTTTGTAAGGCGATACCGAGCGCAGACCCTTGAGCCACGGTGAAAAAGACCCTACTTAGTGTTACTGACCACCCCAACAGCAGTCAAAGTTGATGGGATTGCTGTCTAGATCCACGTATCTCATGTGAAACCCGTTGTCTCAGTCGAGACAGCTGACGACCATCTCGCTTGGAGAGCCCAAACTACTGAGAATCCTCTCCGGCTTAAAATCACCAGAAGACCCCTAAAGTGACCAGTTGCGCGTCCAGAGACACCAACGCTGTTTAGCTGACCCACGCACCGTTCTCAAAAACTCTATTCCAAGATAACCACATCAGCTGGACAAAGATAACCCTCAAAAGCTAAGACTGCGCCGTTCATATTGTGCCTTTCCCCTATTGCACTACCAAACAGATGACCTCTAATTTCATGATTGAAATAGTTACAAGAATAAGAGGGGAATGTAAGAATTGAAATAAGTTAGCATAAGAGTAGCCATCTTAAGGGCCTAGAAACCGTTTTCTGAGGTTGTGACTTAAAAAGAAAAACTGGAACTGGGTAAGGCCTTGGAAAACAAGTTAACCATGAACACCGGGATGGGGGCAGCTGTGGCCTTCGGTCAGCTAACCTTGGTCAGCTAATCTTACATACCAAGCTTATCGTGCAGAACCTCCCTAACGATTGAGGAGTGGTCTTATCTTGCTCTCGCTTAACCCCAGGATGTATGTCTTGCAAAGATAATGTGCAGCTGTGGAAAATTACTATGAGTTAAGTGTTTTAAAAGTGCTATATAAACCCTTGGCTTTGAGTGCTCGGAGTCCTTGTTGAAACCCGCTGTGTCGGGTAGACACTTGGACCCCAGCTAGCTGGAATAACAATAAACCTCTTGCTTGTTGCATCAATCTGCCGTGGCCTTCGTCTCCTCATTGGGGGGGAAGCGCAGACCAGAATAAGGCTGTTGGGTCTTACAATTCTCCCCATTAATCTACAAAGAAACTAAGGTTCAGAGTACTGAAGTACTAGGCCCAATGTCCTAATATTGTAAATGACAGCTAGAATTCAAACTGTATCTCTAAGAAAGCTTATTGATTGAAGTTTAAAAGAAAAGCGCACAAATATAAATGTATGACTCAATGATTTCTCACAAAGTTGACATATCTTTTCATTCTTAATATTACTTGGACTGAAAAAGCCCCTTTTGTCTAACTTTTACCATGACCCAAATCCTTCAGTGATGCATAGTGGTTGAGGCTGCCTCTATCCTTACTTAACGTAAAAGAAAATTGCACTGGACCAGTTAATAGGCAAGACAGACTTTATTCAAGACTACTGTAATGGGGGAGAGAAATCGAACTCAGCTGCATTCAAACAAAGGTCAGGGGAGTCTTTAAGCTCCAAGATGAGCTGATGAAAAGCCCTGGAGGCTGGCCGGTGTGAAGGGACCTCTGTGTTTGCTAGGGGGCGCTTCTTGACGTCAGACCTCTCCCCTTCCCTGGGGCGGGCAATGGGGAGAGCGTCTTTCTTGATTACCCTTCAAAGGGATGGTTCATGGGCTCTTTCAAAAGATATTCCTGGATTGTTAAAGATTTGTACCTCAGAATAAGAGAAAGAATTTAGAATTACAAGGTTTCTAAAGTAAATGTTTCAAGAAAAAGGGAGTCAAGGGCCTATAATTAGAAAGAAACCGTATAAAGTTTAATCAAGCTGAGAAGAACGTTGAGACTGTCTTGGTTCACCTACCATTACTGGTATCATTGTGTAAGTAGATTCATTTCCATTCTGAAGATGATCAAATTTAGGGGATAGCTTTTCAAAATACCAGAAAGGAAACATTATATCATTACTTGGCCATTTGAAAATGCAGTCACTTTGGTTCTTTAGAGGGCTGGAATCTAGACCACTATAATTAATATGGGTGATAGGGGATTTGCAGGGCATGGTCTTTGTGATGAGGTTAAGGGAACATTATTTGGCCAATTCTGTTTAGAGAACAGACTCTACAAATGATCATGATAGAGCATAGGTGCTTGGGAGGTGATAACATCCAACTGGAAAAAGGAATTTAAGTTGTTAAGGGTAGTATAATGAGGTATAACAACCTGAAACGAGACCATTAGCTTAGGCATTAGGAAAATATTTCTAAATGTGAGGTTGAATAGATTTCAGAATAATTTGCTGAGAAAAGGCCACTAAGGTCCCATCACTAGGAATACTCAAGAGTAGATTAGATAAAATACAGATTGCTGTTTATATCCAACAGTGACAAGGTCAAACCCACAGTAATACAGAAGAGCAAACCTGGAGATGTTTTTCTCCCTCTATGATAAGATCCACTTGATTTTACAAAACAACAAAAACAAAAGCATCATAATTTGTAATATTAAGTCGCTATTGAGGATTCCCACAGTAACAAAAAATATATTCCTCTTTACCCCATTTTCCTTTATGCTAGGTTTTAGAGGGTGGATGTTTGCATCAGTGAAGAGAATGAAAATGGTGCCCATTTTACATTATAAGGAATTAATTTGCAGCCAATGTGCTTATATTAACAAATTGTTATTTGGTTAGAAAATAGCCTGAGCTGTACTTTATCTCCTTAATGGCTCTATTTAACAACTCAGTTTAGCTGTTTTTGCTTAATTTTCATGCTAATTTTAAGCTATTTCCATTCTTTTAAGTTTAACAGTATTTTAAATTTAACAGTGTATTGGTGTTTCCATTTAATTTTTATCTGGGTTAGTTTATTTTATTCAAAATGACTTGGTTGGCTCTCCATTGTTCTGCAAAAAAAAAATGACTCAAATTCCTATGCTGGGAATCGGTTTCCTAAATGCCAGTGCAGGCTCTCTTTACTAGGATATAAATGTTCTATTGTAAATCTGAATATCTCAGAGTTCCTAACAGCAGAGACTCTATAAGTAGGGATTTATTGTGGATCTATGTCAGGAAGGGTGTCACTTGTACCCTGTCACCTCTACCTCCTTCCTGATGCAATACATTCAACCACTTAACAACTATTGAAGAGCACTCGTGTATGCTAGTGTAGGGACCAAGGGCAGGCCACCCCAAGACGTGCCTTGTAAAGATTATTTTAAGCTGAAACCCATCAAGGTCTGAAAGACTGAGAAAGGAACTTTGACCTCCCACCCCACAACTGCATAAAAAGAATTCAGATGGAGGGACTGCTCCAGGAGAGGAGCTGTCACCATAGAAGCTCTATCATACTGTGAACTAGGTGTGGAGGACAGGGAGGGAAGTGGCCCAGTGAATATTTGATTATCAGACATTTACTGATATTCTTGTGAGTTGCTTCCTTTCTCCTTTGAAGTCTCAAACCCCTACCTGCTTCTCCTTGGTTCAGGATGACGTATCTGTAAGATAAATTGTAGCTGAAATAAGCAGGTGACAAGAGGCAACAAAGGGCCAGGCAGTTTATTTGAGCACCATTCCCAGGTGATATTCCCCCATCTGCCTATCACAGGCTGTGGAAGTCACACTCAGCAGGGCAGGCAGAGAGTTTTTAAAGAAGGTAGGGAGAGGCAGAGCTTAGATTTACAGTGGTGTGAGGATTGGCTAGCCTTAGCCTAAGGTACATTTTTCAGGTTGGGAGGGGGCAGCAGCTGGGGACTTTGTCAAGTCATCAGTGTCCGACGTGCTTCCCTCTCCCCCCAGTGCCTTCAACCTTACATTCCAGCCTTTTGGTCATAATGGGCAATGACTTGATCTGGCTACTTCTGGCTGACAAGGGGCGTCGTGGGTGGGCGGGGGGATTCGTAGCATGTAGTTACATTGCTTTGACTGTAAATATCCTGCCTTGCTTTTTCTAGAGGCTCTCACCTTATTCTGTCTAAGCTTATGGTCTCTGTCTTATTTTCTCCTCTATAGATAGAGACTCTAGCTGCTGCTAGTGAAAAGGGGTGATGATCGCTCTGGCTGCTTCATGCTGAGAAGGGGCGCAGTAAAGGGTGCAGTTAGGTTTCTATCACTGGTCAGTTGAGAGGGCCTCGGAAGGTTGGTGCTTCTATTCTGGAAGGACAAATGATGAGATTAAGAATGCTTGGTTGAATGTGAGAACTAGAAGTAGTAAAACTTTAATTGAAATGATAGGAGAAAACTAAAACATCTGGAAAATCACAGTGAGATATTTTGAAGAAGCTAGAATTCTGGATCTAGTTTATGTCCCAATGATTAGTATTAGGATTTAGTATGGATAAGGCTGCATTATTGAAATAATATTTTTCTCTAAAATCACCCTCATTTTTATTAGAAGTAACCAGGTTAAGAAAATAATTAACACTTGGCTTTATTATTTGCATAAGTGCAGCAAGAAGAGCAATTGATTACATAGGCTCTTTTAAATATGCTTTGCTGGAACTTTTTATAAGGAATTTCAGATTGATCTTAAAGGCCTCTTGAGGCCAGACAGCCAATCCAGACTTGCCATTAGGTTTTGCCTGCAGTACCTGTAGATTTGGGTGAATTCCTCTCTTCTCGAGGTCCACAAGACATTCTAAGGTTCCTGCACCTGCCAGGAAGTGACCTTCCTTACTCGCCTGGTAAGGCTGCTGGGAACCCTGTAAGCAAGGTACCAGGCCAGTTCTTCCAAGGGGCTTTGTTGGCTTTATAAAGTCAACCTTAGTTCCTTAAAGCTGTTCATATCTGAGTTTATGCATGTGTTTCTCAGGTATGACATTCCAGTCAAAGCCTTGGTAGTATAACCTGTATTTTTAATTGGTCCTCTTACAAGTAAAGCAGGTTCTTATTGAACTTATGCAAATAAATATACTGCCATGAAATATAAAAATAGTCACTGAGAGTTTTTAAATTCTGGAGGGATCAGGTAGAGAGAAAGATAAATGTTTCAATTCTGCTTATTAAGATAGTCATTTACTAAACTGTTGTCAGCTTAAGAGAACAAGCTTAAAACACTTTATCAGCAACATTTGAAACAAAAAGTTACAAAATCATCTTCTTTAGTTTACTTAATCTTATGTAACTAATACCTGTTCTGCCGAAATCTAGTTCTTTACTAGTTTAGGAGTAATAAACAGTGACTACAAATGACAAAAGACTTACAAATGACAATGGTTAAAGATCTGATGAGAGCTTACTGCAGGACAGTTGACATAAGGAAATTTGGATATTTCTGAACACAAAATATTCAGTAACAAAGTTTAGCATCATTCCCTTTGACATTGCTTTCTAGGTAATTAAGTAGGTAATTATATATCAGATAAATAAGCCAAACTAGCCAAATACTTTCTCCAATGAGAAAAAATTCCTCTGACATGTTCCAGGGGCCATCTAGAAAATATCAGTTAACTAGAGGTAAAAGCACCTTTTTGAATTTTATTTTTTTTTTGGCACTTGCTTAAATAGAATTATAGGTTGCCATGAAGCAATACTTATCCATTTAACCAAAATGACAACAAAATACTTTAAAGGCAAATAAAGAAGGTTACACAGTTGTCAGCACTTTAGCTTTTAGTCCTTTTAATATTAAGATCTCATTTTCTTAAATACTCTGACAACTCATTGAGACTTTAAGCATGAGAAACTGCTTTGATAAAACAATTAGAGAACCCTTTGCAATCTTTCAATATTAAGAGCAGACTAACAGTTAAGAAAACTTTGTCTTTTTAACTGAAAATAAAATTCTAATTTTGCTGTATACTTGATACCGAGACTCATTTGCTTTAATTTTATACAGCATGACCATATTAAATTCTTCTACAAACTTTCTACAACTTTCTTCTTACATTTAGAGTTCTTTCTCTAAATAAACATCTGTACTTTAAAACAAAGTTACTTTCTTTTATCAAGACACATTCTTTAGTATGCAGAAATAATTTCCTTATTATTTTAAGTAGTTTTAATTAGGACTTAAAACCATTAGGTACCTCAATTTTTAGTGAACACTGAGAAGCAGGCTATTGTAAACTGTTACAGTAGCATTCTTGGACAAATTTATGAACACATTTTATAATTTCTGTAACCATGAGCTTTACAGCACAATTTCTCACTAAGCACAAAATATGTCTATATGATTTAGCAAACTTCAAGAATTTTGGCTACTACAAAAATTCTCAGGCTGTTTGCATATATATACACTGTTATACATTAATACAGTATTATTATTAAGATATTTGTTTGCTACACTTGTTTATTTATTTTTAGCAACCATGCTAGATTACTTATAAAACTTTTACCAAATATTAGACAAAGTTAAGCTTTTCTTTAAGCATCCTCTCAAAATGTTTAACAGATAACATCAACTTAAATGACTTTAAGTAAATTTTGGCAGCTGATAACTATAAGGACATGTCCGTTTTAGTTAAACTTAAATTAGCATTAATGCTTAATATTTTTTATTAGATTTTCTGGAAGTTTTAGAATGCCCAATTTTCACAAGCACTTTGTTTATAATCAATTTTTATTAATACCATCTGGAGGTAGAAAAATATTTTTCATTTACACACTTAGACACACAAACATACAAATTGAGACATGACTACAGTTAGCAACACTCTTCATATACACAGACAGACAAACTGATATAAAGACTTGAGTTACTGATATTTAATTGCTTTCTTTCTTTTTTAGCTTCTTGTCCGTGGCTTCCGGAGGGTGGGAGGAGCGTGTTCCAGTGGGGGAAGAGGGCGGTGAAGGCAGAAGGAGAGGGGGAGGGGGTGGTGCAGCCACCGGAAGAGGAGAGGAGCAGGAAGGCGGCGTGGCTGGGAACAAAGGACTTGAAGATGGCAGCGACGCGGGGGAGGACAAAGAACTTAAAGATGGTGACATAGAGGGGTGTGGGTAGCGAGCTGAGAGAGGTGGGAGACTAAGGTCCTCCGGCGGATCTGAAAAAGAGGAACAACTGGGCAGAGTAAGAGGCTGACAATCTTTAACTGGAGATCGGGCCAGGAGAACCTGAGTCGTTGAACACTTAATATAAAGGTCTGGGTGGAGCGCGAAGTCCAAAAAGCCTGCACATATGGGATTTCACCCTACTCTCTGCTCTAGTGGCAATAATTAGTTAAGTTGGTGAGGAGGCCAAAATCAAAAGTTCCCTCAGGGGGCCAGCGAGGTTGATTGTCCAAGGGATACTGAGGCCCGGCCTCAGAGCAAAGAAAGACTAGCTTCTGTTTGCGAACTTCCTGGGACAAATATAGAGTAGCCAAATTAGAAATGAGACACCGCAATGGGGTCTGAGCCTCTGCTTTCGAGGGCTGGTTCCCCATGTCTGTGCCACTTCCCAACTAATCCCACTGAGAGGAGCGCCCAGTGTCCCAAGTGCACCAAGTCAGGGGAGACGGCCTGGGAGCCTGGGTGAGGGACGTCTCCCACGCTGTAGAGCCAGGGGCTGGTATCCCAGATGCCCACAGCGGATGGGCTGGATGCCCAAATCTGGACATAGCTACCATTTCGGATGGACTGGGTGAAATGGAGTTAGGAAGGGAGACAGACCAGGGGAAACTGAGGGACTCACCGGAAAATAGTCCACACAGCAGAGAGCAGGCTGACATTCTAGGTCGGGGAAGGAGGGGGCAGGGGCGCCAATGGCCAGTCAGGGCCCCGTGCTTGCGCTCCTTCCCGGGTTTTTTGGCACCAAATGTAAGATAAATTCTAGCCGAAATAAGCAGGTGATGAGAGGCAAGAAAGGGCTAGGCAGTTTATTTGAGCGCCATTCCCGGGTGATATTCTTCCGTCTGGCTATCACAGGCAGGGGAAGTCACACTCAGCAGGGCAGGCAGTGAGTTTTTAAAGAAGGTAGGGGGAGGCAGAGCTTAGATTTACAGCGGCGTGAGGATTGGCTAGCCTTAGCCTAAGGCACATTTTTCAGGTTGCGAGGGGGCAGCAGTCAGGGACTTTGGCCCGTCATCAGTGTCTGACATGCTCACCCCTTCCCCCAGTGCCTTCAGCCTTACAGTATCCACCTCATTGTACTTGACTGTCCTTGGAACCCATGTCTGTGGCTTCCCTCTACATAGGTAATTAAGCTTGGTTTTTTCCTCCTGTTAATCTGTCTCATGTCAATCTGATTCTTAGACCAGCTAAAAGAACCTTGAGGGGTAGAGAAAATTTCTTCCTCCTCAACACTAGGAGCTGTTCTAGATATTGTCTTAGGCTCAAGATGATTATTTCCACATCTCAAAACTAAAAGCAATAGTGATCATTATAGTTTTCCTCCTCATATGAAAAGTGAGGCCTAGAAAGACAGTTTCCCAAGTCACAGGGAAATTGTGATAGTAATTGATGTTTTAGTACTACCATGGAGTCACGATGATTGCACTGAGGGTGGCAAACATGGCAAATACTTGGCCTGTCCTTCCCCTCCCCAGTCCCATTGCTGGCTTATTAATTATAATACTCTTTGCTGCTGAAGCAAGAGGCAGGCAGATAACCCTTCTCAACAGTGTTCAGGCATCCACTACAAACTGATGCCTACTAAGTGATGGCATGTCATGCCAACAAGACAGGCAAGTTGATGCCTACACTTTTACTAGTATGTGCACAGTAACATGTTTAGGAGTCATCATGTGGCACAAAGAAACACACATGTACACACACACCCCACACATTGTACTAGGAGTTAAGGGTTACAAGTCTAAGGGTAAAGTTGTATTCCTGCTGCGTACTCTTTATGTCACCTTGGAAAAATCATCTCACAACCTTGTGTCTCAAATGATTATCTACATTTGATTGTATGTGTCCTTTCAGCTCTGAGATTTTATAAAATTTGGAATTTCCAAGTGAACTATTTTGAAAGTTTCCTCCTGACCCAAGGACACTAGAGATACTCTTGCTGGAAATTCTAATTTAGATCAGGAACCTAAGCCTAATGGTCAGGGACCATTTGGGTAATTAACAGTGATGTTGTGTTTTCATCTCTGAATTAAATTGGATATAAAGGGTCATATTGATGCTAGGGTTCTTGTTTGCGGAGTCAAAGAATGAACTTAGCAGACACCCAAGGTAGGAGAGCTGGGGCAGTGGCTTTTATTTATAAAGAAAGTGAGACAAAAGAGCTCCCGGCTCATGCCAGAAGGGGTCAAGAGAGCCTGGGGTGGTGTGTTGTCTAGGGAGTTTTATAGGCAGTTGAGGATTTTTTGAGAACATCAAAAAAAGCCATAGGGGTGTGGACTTGTACCATCTGCCCTGTCCTCAAGGTGGGCTGGGTCATAGTCTTGAGATTGCCAGGGCTGACAGCAGAGTCACGGGTTATGCTGATACCCTTGCAGAACACTCAAACTTTCCAGGCCAAGTTGCTCCTGGCCTTTTGCCCTTTAACTGATCTCACTGAAGATGTCTGTATTTCTACCCTAGAGAATTAGCGTCACCTAGACTTTGCATAACACATAGCACAGAGTTTCAGTAGGGATTTCTTTGCCCATTGTTACATTGCTATGACTGTAAATATTCCACCCTGCTTTTTCTGGAGGCCCTCACCCTACTCTGACTACACCCACTGTCCCTGTTTCATTATCAAGAATGTAATAATGATTTTCTAAATTAGATCAAAATCGTACATATTTTATGCCTATGGGGTGTGAATCACTCACTTTGACAAACAGAAGCAAAAATAACAGGTAGATTTACTCAGACATTTCTGTTACTTAAAGGCAAAATAACATATCAGGTAACCGTGATATGTAGGTATCCATTTATGAGATATATGATAGATGTTCAATGGCTGTTTCTGTATGTTGAAATAGCCAATTCAGTACATAAAAATTTCACTGAATTAGTTGTTGGTGAGCACTGGAGTACAGAATTTAACCTAGCCACAAAGAGGCTTGGTCTTTGCCCCAGTCTTCCAGGAGGCAATCTTTAAGCCCTTGGATCGTCATGACTCCTAGAAGTGTCTTCCTTTTCCTGGGGTCTTAGGCCAGCCAGCTAAGAACAATGTGACTGAGGATGGGGCTCTGGGTCACACAAACACTGTGATATAGAGTCAGGACTTTGGGTTTGGCAGTATCAGTTGACCTCTGGAGGGGCTAAAGACTGAAATCAACCATGTGTGCAGTTAATCACATCTGCGTGGTGGAGCCCCTGGACGTTGATGCTGGTTGGACTTCTCTGGGTGGCAATACTCCCTGTGTATTGTCACGCTTGATTTGAGACACCAGAGCTGCTCATTACTTCACAAGGCCAATGGAAACTCTGCATTTGCTCCTCCAGACTCAGCAATATGCACCTTTTTCCTTCCCTGACATAAATCTGTATAGTTTCTCTGTGATCCACCATGACTATAACAAGGCTCACTGTGTTCTGTGAAGCGTTCTGGTGAACTGAAATTCAGGATGGTCTTGGGGATCCCTAAACTTTCTGAAATACCCTAGACAGTGCCCCTAAGGAAAGTGAACTTCAAATTTTATTTTATTTTAAACAACTTTAATCTAAGCAAACAAGCAGTGTAAACATTTTTATACAGATTATAGGTTGAAATAATATTATTTTGTATATATTGGGTCAAGTAAAATATATTACTAAAATTATATTTGTTTCTGTGGTAGGCTGAATAATGGCCTCCAAAAATGTCCAGATCCTAACCCCAGGGACCTGTAAATGTTACCTTATATGGCAAAATGGATTTTAGCAATCTGATTAATTTAAGGATCTTCAGATAGGGAGTTTATCCTGGATTATTCCAGTGGTCCTGATGTAATTGCAAGTGTCCTTTATAAGAAAGCAGCAGGAGATTACAGTGAGAAGCAGGATTTGTGACCATGGAAGCCAGAAGATGGACTAATGTGAGAAAGGGGCCAAGAGTCAAGGAATAATTGGGAGCTTCTAGAAGCTGAAAAAGGCAAAGAAACACATTCTCCCCTCAGAGCTTCCAGATGGATTCAGCCCCATCAACACTTTGATGCTTTAGCCCTGTAAGACTCATTTCAGAATTCTGACCTAAGAAAATAAATTTGTATCATTTCAAGCCACTAGATTTGTGCTAATTTGTTATAGGAGCAATAGGAAAAAAACAGCAAACTTCTGGTTGCTTTTTAAAATTTGGCTACTATAAAATTTAGAATTACATATGGCTTAGATATTTCTACTAGACAGCTCTGTCCTGTATGTTTATTTTTTATTGTCTTTTAATAACTTTTTTTTTAAGATTGGTGAACTATTTCAGTCTAAATCTTTTGTTTATTGTTTTCATAGGAAACTTTTCTTAATAGGTTTTAACTGATGAGAACTATTCAAATGCTTAGAATTTTTCTAGGTGTTCAGAAGTTTTTGGAGGCCATTACTCAGCACCTAGAAAAAATTGAACATACTAGAAGTATTGGACAAGTTCATGATGTGACAACAGGGAGACACGTAGGAATTCATAAAAGAGAAGTATAAGAAGGCTGGTATAGTCATAGGAAGCTTCATGGAATATGGCCTTGAGGTGTGACTTTAATAACAGATGAATCTTCAATGGTGGGTGAAGCTTTTGAGCAAGTACAGAATACAGGGAGTGAAGGACACTGAATAGGTGTGTAGAGGAGACAGAAAGTTAAAACACCACAGACAAAATTGCAAAATATATGTAATTTCCTTGTTTGCTACAACTGACCTAAAGTTATTATCAAACCTGTACTATTTTGGGTAGGAGAGCGGACGGAGGGGTTGGGAGCATTGGGAAAAAAGATACACACTCTTTAGATATTTTTAGTATTCTATTGACATTTTTAAGCAAAAATTGGGGAGGGGGAGGGAAGAAGTGAGGAAATTTTGATTATAGGGGGGAAATGTAAGGCAAGTTGAAATAGGAAATGAATTTGAATAGATAGATGCTTTCTAATGACAAAGAGCTCTGAAACCCAAAGTCAGGAATTGAGCCTTTGATGACATGGAAAACAGGGAGCTATTCTAAGTTTTTAAGCAGGGAAATGATGTGATGAAAAGCTGTTTTAGGAAGATTCTTATAGAAATATTTTGCATACTGGTTTAAAATGGGCAGGGGGGGGGGGCTGAAGTGACTCAATCAATGAACAAAAATATGTCAGTTCTGTAGGCAGGAGCTTAAGAGGACCAGCTGGGGAGAGTGATGAAGGAGGTTATTTGGCCTAGATAACCCCAAACCACTAATATTTTTTAACGCTGGGATTTTGTTTTTCACTTAATGGGGAACTTTAATGTAGCTATCATAAAAATTATTCAAATAATCCAGCCAGATTCAGCTCTTTTGTGAATATTACAATTGTACCCACATTTTAAATATTTCTTTGTTTCTAGGTGTTGGTAACAGTATAATATAAAGACCACCAGTTATAGAATCATGGTCTCTGCCACTTACCTGATAGTTACACAGCTTCTGTTAGCTTCAATTTTCTCATTTAAAAATAGTCATTAATCCTTTCACAAATTGCTATCTTGAAGGAGAAATAATGTCCTTAAATATTCAGTGTAGCATAGGAAGGATCAGGAGTTTGCAATAGTATTCTATCATTTAAATTCCATGAATTCAATTATATAGGGTCTGAAAAAAACAGAAAGAGAAGATTTTCCCTGGTTCAAATTATACTAATCTCCACTATCGCAGGGGAGGCCATAAGTAAAATGCAGAAGGGAACAGAAGAAATGAACTCTTGGCTTTTGACTTTTTAAGGACCTAATTCCTAAAGGTTTAAGGGCAGCACAATGGCTTTCACTGGTAATTCTGACTCTATTAGATTTTTGTCTTACTTGCTGACTTGAGAACTCAATTCCTGTTTAAATGTAACTCCACTGCAAATGTGCTCTACAAGTATAATATGAAATCTTTTGTAGAGTGCCCACTCAAGAAAAGAGGTTAAATCCTATAATAATCAATATCAGTAGTCTCTGGATATGCCTAAATTTGACAATGAACAGCTGTATCTCAACCCCCCCTCTCTCACCCCCATGTTGGTGATGGAGAGGTAACCTCAGTTTAGAATACTGTGGCCATCTAATTAAAACAAAGTCATCTTGCAGATGAGCTGGTAATGTTTTCTTCTGTTCTGTACTAATATATTTGTAACACCCTGATAATTCTCTTGTTACAAAGGCTGTAATCACTAGATGACTTATTTATTACATTGAAGTGAACCAGGAAAAATGTTTTCCCAAAGGTGAATAAATACCTAATATTTGCCAGCCGATTCTTTATTATTAGGGATAAAATAGGCCCTGCCTGGCCAGTTAAATTGCTATATTATCTGATATAGTCATTTTGTTTCTATTCATACTTTTATCATGTTCTATACAGATAATACATGTATCTGTTCATTTGCTTTATTAGAGACTGTAAATGAAACTTTACAAAGCCATCTTGGAAATCATGTAGTGAAACAAGAGTTAGAAACATTTTTTTTCTCCTTATCATCATTGTTGCTTTCAGTTGAATAAATGTACATTTCTTGCTGACTGCAAAAAAAGCCATTAAAAAGCTGTTTCCAGCTAAAAGGTTTCAACACATAGAGAATTATATCACTTGCTTTATTTCCCCCCCTTAGCAGAGAGGGACATGGTTATAATAGCCAAATCAAAGAACATTTGTTTGAATGATTTGTAATCAGCACTGCTGTTGTCCATGAACATTGCGAATAGTTCTACATTCTGAAAACCTCGTACCTGGGAAACTGCATGTATTGCTTTTAATTTAAGCACAATTATTACAACACTAATATATAAAATAAAATAATGAATAATAATTATATTAATAAGTCTGTCAACTGTGAATGCAATATGATGATTAAAAACATAATCTGAATAACAAATATCAAATACAAATAGTGGAAGGGAAACAAACATAAAAACCATTAAGTTCAGTGGTGAACTGGAACAACCCAGAGTAGTAAGATGGAAGAGTACTAGCAATTAGTCACATTATCACATGATTTTTTCCCTCCAAACTGAACAACTTCCTGATGGAAAATTCAGGTTAATGTCTCTTTATCATTTTATTTGTAACACATTGCTTGAATTCTAATTTTAAAATAATGAAAGAATTTCACAATCCGGTGTGTTTTCTAATTGTGATTAATTTACCTTGCTTAAGAAAACATTTAACTTGTGTTGTCAGGCAGCTGGTCTACTTTTACACTGGTCCAGATACCGAACAGTGTAAGGTATGTGGGAAGAATAGTATTTGCATAGCACTTTAGAGTTCACAAAATACATTCACCTAAATTCTCATTTTATCTTAGCAAAAATCTTGTGAGGTAGTCAGTGATACAGTCAGATCCATGGCTTTCCAGGGGGTAATATACAATCGATTTATCATCCTATATTCTCTTTTTCTGCCAACTTGACTCTTTTGGGCCATACTTTTTCCTAAAAGATAGAGATTTTCCTGGCAATGACGATTCATCCTTGGGGACAGTTTCTCCCTTAGGTTACTATCAGAGTGTAGCAACATTGATATATACATTTATCTTAAAATACAGAAAAAAAAAAAAAACCCTGTAAGCAAGGTTTCCCGTAAGAGTTGAATAGCACAAGTGCAAGAAATACCCCAATTGTGTGGACTTGGCAAAGAGTGGGATATGTTTCTATGCAAGGAATTTGCTAAATTGACATGGTCTGGTTCTCAGATACTATAGTCCCATTGAATTTAGGAATGGTATGGGGGGAAGAATTCAATATCCTCCATCCTTCACAAAATGGCTTTATTGTGTAATTCAAATATGTTTTTTAAATTAAACTGAAATTTAAACTAAGAAAATCAGCCATAGTTTAAATCAGAGTAAGAGCTAGATTGCTATGGCTGAATGCCCTTTGAATGCCCTTTTATTTCTCATGAAGTCAGAATGCTGACCACAATACTTCCCACTCTAGAAAAACAGAAGCAAAAGAAGGTTAACTGGATGGGTTTCATAGAGATTAGTGTGGGTGGAAATAAATTGCTTGAAGTTCAGTTTGGTTTAGGTAAGCAAAATTGCTTTCTAAAATCTCAGGAGTTGCTGAATTTCTTTTTCTTTGCCTTCAATTCCATTTGGAATCAGGAAATGTAGAAATAGTGTTTGAATATACATACATGTATTTAAATTAAATTACAAGAGGGAGGTAATGGTTTATGAATCTTAAAAGTGGGATTTAAAAGTTTCAATGTATTCTAGCTTTATTCAAAACTGCTTGCATAGTATTATGGAGAAAAAAATGATTGATTTAGGCACAATTTACAGTTAATCACATTTATCAAAACAAATGATATTTTTTATTTCAAAAGAATACATTATTGAAAAAAGACATATGCAGGAGGGGTGGAAGATGGCGGGGTGAGTAGAGCAGTGGAAATCTCCTCCCAAAACAACATATATCTATGAAAATATAACAAAGACAACCCTTCCTAGAATAAAGACCAGAGGACACAGAACAATATCCAGACCACATCCACACCTGCGAGAACCCAGCGCCTCGTGAAGGGGGTAAGATACAAGCCCCGGCCCGGGGGGAGCTGAGCGCCCCTCCCCACAGCTCGCGGCAGGAGAAGAATAGGCAGAGCGGGAGGGAGACGGAGCCCAGGACAGCTGAACATCCAGCCCCAGTCACCCGGGCCAGAGTGCAGGGTGCTTGATAGTAGGAAAACAGGGCAGCAAGAACAGTGAGTGGGCACTGGAGGCCGGGTGCCGGAGGACATAAGAAAAGCGCGCGACCATTTTTTTATTTTTATTTTTTTTTGCTTTCTTGCTGTTTTGTTTTGGCAAGCGCTTTCTGGAAGTCTTAAAGGGATAGGGACCCCAATACTAGGGAAACAGGGCAGCAAGACTGGTGAGCAGAGGCCTGAGGCTGGCACCGGAGAATAAAGAAAAACAAGCGACCACTTTTTTTTTTTAATTAAAAAAAATTTTTTTTCTTTTTTATTTTTGGTGGTCGTTTTGTTTTGTTTTGGCGGGTGCTTTTTGGAAGTCTTAAAGGGGCAGGGCGGGTCACTTAATCCAGAGGTAGGGAATCCGGGGATCTCTGGGCACACTAACCCCTGGGCTGCAGGGAGCAGGCAGGCCCCTTACGGAGATAAATAGCCTCCCAGCAGCTCCTGCTCCAACGCGACTCCACCATTTTGGAGTAGCTGCCCGAGCCAGGCCACGCCCACAGCAACAGCGGAGATTAACTCCATAGCAGCTGGGCAGGAAGCAGAAACCCTGTCTGCGTGCAGCTGCGCAGCACAAGAAACTAGAGGTCGCTGTTCTCCCAGGAGAGGAGGGCCACAAACCAACAAGAAAGGAAGTCCTTCCAGCCGTCACTCGTCCCAGCTCTGCAAACTATTCCTATCACCATGAAAAGGCAAAGCTACAGGCAGACAAAGATCACAGAGACAACACCAGAGAAGGAGACAGACCTAACCAGTCTTCCTGACAAAGAATTCAAAATAAGAATCATAAACATGCTGACAGAGATGCAGAGAAATACGCAAGAGAAATGGGATGAAGTCCGCAAGGAGATCACAGATGCCAGAAAGGAGATCGCAGAAATGAAACAAACTCTGGAAGGGTTTATAAGCAGAATGAATAGAATGCAAGAGGACATTGATGGAATTGAAACCAGAGAACAGGAACGCATAGAAGCTGACATAGAGACAGACAAAAGGATCTCCAGGAATGAAACAATATTAAGAGAACTGTGTGACCAATCCAAAAGGAACAATATCCGTATTATAGGGGTACCAGAAGAAGAAGAGAAAGGAAAAGAGATGGAAAGTATCTTGGAAGAAATAATTGCAGAAAACTTTCCCCAAACTGGGGGAGGAAATAATCGAACAGACCACAGAAATACACAGAACCCCCAACAGAAAGGATCCAAGAAGGACAACACCAAGACACATAATAATTAAAATGGCAAAGATCAAGGACAAGGAAAGAGTGTTAAAGGCAGCTAGAGAGAAAAAGGTCACCTATAAAGGGAAACCATCAGGCTAACATCAGATTTCTCAACAAAAACCCTACAGGCCAGAAGAGAATGGCATGATATATTTAATACAATGAAACAGAAGGGCCTTGAACGAAGGATACTATATCCAGCACGACTATCATTCAAATATGATGGTGGGATTAAACAATTCCCAGACAAACAAAAGCTGAGGGAATTTGCTTTCCACAAACCACCTCTACAGAACATCTTACAGGGACTGCTCTAGATGGGAGCACTCCTAGAAGGAGCACAGCACAAAACACCCAACATATGAAGAATCAAGGAGGAGGAACAAGAAGGGAGAGAAGAAAAGAATCTCCAGACAGTGTATATAACAGCTCAATAAGCGAGCTAAGTTATGTAGTAAGATACTAAAGAGGCTAACCTTGAACCTTTGGTATCCACGAATTTTAAGCCTGCAATGGCAATAAGTACATATCTTTCAATAGTCACCTTAAATGTTAATGGGTTGAATGCACCAATCAAAAGACACAGAGTAACAGAATGGATAAAAAAGCAAGACCCATCTATATGCTGCTTACAAGAAACTCACCTCAAACCCAAAGACATGTACAGACTAAAAGTCAAGGGATGGAAAAAGATATTTCAAGCAAACAACAGAGAGAAGAAAGCAGGTGTTGTAATTCTGGTATCAGACAAAACAGACTTCAAAATAAAGAAAGTAACAAAAGACAAAGAAGGACATTACATAATGATAAAGGGCTCAGTCCATCAAGAGGATATAACCATTATAAATATATATGTACCCAATACAGGAGCACCAACATACCTGAAACAAATATTAACAGAACTAAAGGAGGAAATAGAATGCAATGCATTCATTCTAGGAGACTTCAACACACCACTCACTCCAAAGGACAGATCCACCAGACAGAAAATAAGTAAGGACACAGAGGCACTGAACAACACAGTAGAGCAGATGGACCTAATAGACATCTATAGAACTCTACATCCAAAAGCAACAGGATATACATTCTTCTCAAGTGCACATGGAACATTCTCCAGAATAGACCACATACTAGGCCACAAAAAGAGCCTCAGAAAATTCCAAAAGATTGAAATCTTACCAACCAACTTTTCAGACCACAAAGGCATAAAACTAGAAATAAACTGTACAAAGAAAGCAAGGAGGCTCACAAACATATGGAGGCTTAACAACACGCTCCTAAATAATCAATGGATCAATGAACAAATCAAAATGGAGATCCAGCAATATATGGAATCAAATGACAACAACAACACTAAGCCCCAACTTCTGTGGGACACAGCAAAAGCAGTCTTGAGAGGAAAGTATATAGCACTCCAAGCATATTTAAAAAAGGAAGAGCAATCCCAAATGAATGGTCTAATGTCACAATTATCGAAATTGGAAAAAGAAGAACAGATAAGGCCTAAGGTCAGCAGAAGGAGGGACATAATAAAGATCAGAGAAGAAATAAATAAAATTGAGAAGAATAAAACAATAGCAAAAATCAATGAAGCCAAGAGCTGGTTCTTCGAGAAAATAAACAAAATAGATAAGCCTCTAGCCAGACTTATTAAGAAGAAAAGAGAGTCAACACAAATCAACAGTATCAGAAATGAGAAAGGAAAAATCACAATGGACCCCACAGAAATACAAAGAATTATTAGAGAATACTATGAAAACCTATATGCTAACAAGCTGGGAAACCTAGGAGAAATGGACAATTTCCTAGAAAAATACAACCTTCCAAGATTGACCCAGAAAGAAACAGAAAATCTAAACAGACCAATTACCAGCAATGAAATTGAACAGGTAAAAAAAAACTATCAAAGAACAAAACCCCCGAACCAGATGGATTTACCTCAGAATTTTATCAGACATACAGGGAAGACATAATACCCATTCTCCTTAAAGTTTTCCAAAAAATAGAGGAGGAGGGGATACTCCCAAACTCATTCTATGAAGTTAACATCACCCTAATACCAAAACCAGGCAAAGACCCCACCAAAAAAGAAAACTACAGACCAATATCCCTGGTGAACGTAGATGCAAAAATACTCAACAAAATATTAGCAAACCGAATTCAAAAATACATCAAAAGGATCATACACCATGACCAAGTGGTATTAATCCCAGGGATGCAAGGATGGTACAACATTCGAAAGTCCATCAACATCATCCACCACATCAACAAAAACCACATGATCATCTCCATAGATGCTGAAAAAGCATTTGACAAAGTTCAGCATCCATTCATGATAAAAACTCTCAGCTAAATGGGAATAGAGGGCAAGTACCTCAACATAATAAAGGCCATCTATGATAAACCCACAGCCAACATTATATTGAACAGCGAGAAGCTGAAAGCATTTCCTCTGAGATCGGGAACTAGACAGGGATGCCCACTCTCCCCACTGTTATTTAACATAGTCCTGGAGGTCTTAGCCACGGCAATCAGACAAAACAAAAAAATACAAGGAATCCAAATTGGTAAAGAAGAAGTTAAACTGTCACTATTTGCAGATGACATGATACTGTACATAAAAAACCCTAAAGACTCCACCCCAAAACTACTAGAACTGATATCGGAATACAGCAAAGTTGCAGGATACAAAATCAACACACAGAAATCTGTGGCTTTCCTATACACTAACAATGAACCAACAGAAAGAGAAATCAGGAAAACAACTCCATTCACAATTGCATCAAAAAAAATAAAATACCTAGGAATAAACCTAACCAAAGAAGTGAAAGACTTATACTCTGAAAACTACAAGTCACTCTTAAGAGAAATTAAAGGGGACACTAACAGATGGAAACTCATCCCATGCTTGTGGCTAGGAAGAATTAATATCGTCAAAATGGCCATCCTGCCGAAAGCAATATACAGATTTGATGCAATCCCTATGAAACTACCAGCAACATTCTTCAATGAACTGGAACAAATTGTTCAAAAATTCATATGGAAACACCAAAGACCCCGAGTAGCCAAAGCAATCCCGAGAAAGAAGAATAAAGTAGGGGGGATCTCACTCCCCAACTTCAAGCTCTACTATAAAGCCATAGTAATCAAGACAATTTGGTACTGGCACAAGAGCAGAGCCACAGACCAATGGAACAGACTAGAGAATCCAGACATTAACCCAGACATATATGGTCAATTAATATTTGATAAAGGAGCCATGGACATACAATGGCGAAATGACAGTCTCTTCAACAGGTGGTGCTGGCAAAACTGGACAGCTACATGTAGGAGAATGAAACTGGACCATTGTCTAACCCCATATACAAAAGTAAACTCAAAATGGATCAAAGACCTGAATGTAAGTCATGAAACCATTAAACTCTTGGAAGAAAACATAGGCAAAAACCTCTTAGACATAAACATGAGTGACCTCTTCTTGAACATATCTCCCCAGGCAAGGAAAACAACAGCAAAAATGAGTAAGTGTGACTATATTAAGCTGAAAAGCTTCTGTACAGCAAAAGACACCATCAATAGAACAAAAAGGATCACTACAGTATGGGAGAATATATTTGAAAATGACACATCCGATAAAGGCTTGACATCCAGAATATATAAAGAGCTCACATGCCTCAACAAACAAAAAACAAATAACCCAATTAAAAAATGGGCAGAGGAACTGAACAGACAGTTCTCCAAAAAAGAAATACAGATGGCCAACAGACACATGAAAAGATGCTCCACATCGCTAATTATCAGAGAAATGCAAATTAAAACTACAATGAGGTATCATCTCACACCAGTAAGGATGGCTGCCATCCAAAAGACAAACAACAACAAATGTTGGCAAGGTTGTGGAGAAAGGGGAACCCTCCTACACTGCTGGTGGGAATGTAAGTTAGTTCAACCATTGTGGAAAGCAGTATGGAGGTACATCAAAATGCTCAAAACAGACTTACCATTTGACCCAGGAATTGCACTCCTAGGAATTTACCCTAAGAATGCAGCAATCAAGTATGAGAAAGATCAGTGCACCCCTATGTTTATCGCAGCACTATTTACAATAGCCAAGAATTGGAAGCAACCTAAATGTCCATCGATAGATGAATGGATAAAGATGTGGTACATATACACAATGGAATACTACTCAGCCATAAGAAAAGGGCAAATCCAACCATTTGCAGCAACATGGATGGAGCTGGAGGGTATTATGCTCAGTGAAACCAGCCAAGCGGAGAAAGAGAAATACCAAATGATTTCACTTATCTGTGGAGTATAAGAACAAAGGAAAAACTGAAGGAACAAAACAGCAGCAGAATCACAGAACTCAAGAATGGACTAACAGGTACCAAAGGGAAAGGGACTGGGGAGGATGGGTGGGTGGGGAGGGATAAGGGGGGGGAGAAGTGGGGGGTATTAAGATTAACATGCATGGGGGGCTAGGAAAAAAGGGAGGGCTGTACAACACAGAGAAGGCAAGTAGTGATTCTACAACATTTTGCTATCCTGATGGACAGTGACTGTAAAGGGGTTTATGGGGGAGACCTGGTATAGGGGAGAGCCTAGTAAACATAATATTCGTCATGTAAGTGTAGATTAATGATACCAAAAACAAAACAAAACAAAACAAAACAAAAATAAAGGCAGTTCCTGTGTGGTAACCTCCAATAAGTTCTACACAAGTGTATAAAGAGCATATAAAAGTGTAGGCAAAGGGTCTGTTTGCGTTTATACAGAAGATCAAATCCTAATTGGGCTATCCCGAAAATGAACTAAGATACGATATGAAAGAGAACTTCCAACATCAGCACTCTCTGGAAGACTCATGCCAGAAGATGATCATCAGAAAACCCCAACAAAGATCCATGCACTGCTACAGCTGTAGATGTACTCATCCCACCAGTTCCTGGACTTGCCATGGGAATGAAGAAGGAGATATCTAAGCTGGCCTGTGCATACAGTAAAACAACAAATTTGACTGGCTCTATACTGTTGGAACTCAACCAAGAATTAGGAGAAGTGCAAATTGTAGCTCTCCAAAATCTTACAACTACAGACTATTTACTGTTAAAAGAACATAAGGGATGTGAACATTCCCCAGGAATGGGTTGTTTTAATTTGTCTGATTTCTCTCAGACTGTTCAAGCTCAGTTGGACAATATCTACCATATCATAGATAAGTTTTCACAAATGCCTAAGGTGCCTAACTGGTTTTCTTGGTTTCACTGGAGATGGCTGGTAATTACAGATATGCTTTGGTTATGTAACTATACTCCTATTATGTTAATGTGTGTGTGCAATTTAAGTAGTAGCTTAAAACCTATACATGCTGAAGTTACTCTACGAGAAGATATGTCAAAGAAATAATCAATCTTCCCATGTTTTCTTCCGCCTGCTACTTCTATAGCTTTTCTTCTTCCTTCCTAATTACAACCCTTAAATAGAATTTGTGCCTCATATCAAATTTACCGAGTATCATAATTCTTCCAAGTGGTAAAGATATCTCAAGACAAATGCTGGGCATAGAAGCTACAGGGCATAAATATGCAAAGAAATAAAAAGCTAACCATTTCAAACAATAAAGCTTCTCTCTCACTTACCAACTTTACATTTCCCTGTATGGCCCCGGAAGATGACTGGTTAGCCAGAGACGGGTAAGATTCCTCAAGGGAGGAACAACCTAAGACAGGCACAGTTGCAGGGGGGTCATCAGGTGAGAAATTGGGGATCAACAGAGGTGAGGCTTAGAACATCACCCCCCCTGTTCTGAGAGAAATCTTCTGCATACGTGGATGTTTTATTGCCCTTGTCTAGCTTGGATTAACACATAGTCTACAGGCACACACCTGATCATCTACATTTGCTCTCTTACAACACTAAACTATGTTTTCTACCTTTATCTTGTATCTACCTACCACTTCAGCTTTTTATTAAAAATAATAATAATAATAAAGAGAGAAATGTGGTATCCACATATAAATCAAGGATAAAAACCAAATGAGTATTCATATTTGAACTGACTGTTTATAGTTCATAATGCATGAGCAAAACCAAAAGTTTCTGTGATGACTGCCTTTGTACTGTTCACTATGCAACTTATTCATTATGTAAGAATTTGTTCTCCATGTAAGAACTTGTTTGTTATGCCTCAGAAGATTGGAGACTGACGAAAATTAGGCTTGGGGTGGATTAATGATTGTGCATTGAGCATTGACTCCCCTATACAGAATTTTATTTTCGTTAACAACCATTTGATCAATAAATATGACAGATGCCCTCACAAAAAAAAAAAAAAAAGGACAGACTTCCAATGGTAAAATAAATAAGTAACCGGGATATAATGTATAGCATAAGGAATATAGTCAAGATATTGTAACAGCTTGGTAGGGTGATAGCTGGAACCTAGAATTATGTATATAAATGTTTTATCACTGTGTTGTACACTTGAAACTAATGTAATGTAATACTGTGCGTCAACTACCCTTCAATAAAAAATAATTATCTAAAAAATTAAAAAAATAATAATAATTAAAAAAAAGAATACATTATTCTGTGACTATTTCAGGAATACTAAGTATAAAGAAAGTAACTATAGAAGTATAAGAAGAAAGTAAATCATCAATAATCCCACAACATAGGAATAACTAACTTCTGGTAACATTTTTTTGTAATTCTTCCCAAATTTCTATGGCTTCTGCATTTTGCAATTTTCTCAGTGAATCACAAGCTATAATATTCACAATGCAGTACAGAGCGAGAAGAAATAGAGAAATAGAAACAAAACTAGCAGAAGGGAGGCCAGAAGAAGTAGCAACATTTAAAGCCAAGATAAGTCTTACCTTATAAATCAAGCAAGGGTTTAAAAGCAGTTGAAGGTATGGTACCATCTGCTCTCCTTCCAGATGTACTCAGGTAAGAAGCAGGAAGCTTTATCTTGTGAATATGAAATGTCTGAGAGCAGGTCAAGTTTATGTTAGAGAAAAGCACGGAATCTCAGATTTTAAAGAGATATGGAAGGGAGATCTGTTATTCTGTTATTGAGCGCTTTTAAATTTACAAAACACAGGCCTAGCAAACTGTTACCTAATTTTACTTTCTAACAAAATACCTAAGTTAGAGTTGATCAACTTTTGTAAGTGAAAGCCTATCTCCAAAACTGACAATAGTTTGCAACCTTACGATAAACTCCTAAGGTAATATTTAGCTAGATGGTTTTATTGTCAGAGATTTTGTTTTCTTTACTGGAGTCAGCTAGTCTTTTCTTAATGTGCACTGGGTTCTGCCATGTTCTGGGCACTGTCCTAGGCATCGGCTCTTTGCTGATGCTGAGTCCTCAGAGGAATCTGCTGTTGTCGCCAGTGTTCCCTCTCCCTTGATCCACTCCTCCTTTAATCATACTAAAGTCAAATAAACTATAAATAAACAGTCAATTAAACTAACTCTTCCCACCAAATGGGTTGCATTACATGAATTGAAATAGTTGCCTAGCTATCCCCTTCTCCTTCTACAAAGTGTGGCATTTTGTGTATGCTAGAGAATAGCATAGTGTGGTCACATAATGTTTCCCATCTTTGGCATCAAAACTGAGCAGATCATTAACTGATATAGAATATGAGGTCCAGTATTGATCCTTTGTGATTACAAAGGATGGATGGACTTCCACGAAAGAAAGAGCCTAAGGAAACAGCAGGATGTGTTAACTAGTTTTGTCATCAGAGGCAATTTACAATGTAGGAAGTCATAAGGCAAAGTCGTAAGGCTCTGTCAGTCACTGGGGAAGCAGTTTTTCAGGGCCTTCCCGAAAGCCTTTTGGACTTAGTTTATAACGTGGAATTGTAGAAGGAGATACCCTTATTTATTCACTAATAACCCCTTGACTCAAAAATGTAGCAAAATTAGTAATATTATAAATGCAAGTAGTAGGAAAAGAAGGGAAAATCACCATTCTATTATCAAGAAGGCATCTTTTGCTATAAGTACTTTTAAGAACTACTCTTCACTGATACATCTGAGAGGCGGACTGGCCATGGGAGGATGCTCTCAGTCTTAAATGATGCAGGTCGCAATTTAGTTGCTCTATTTTACACATTAATAAAACTATTTGTGAAGGATGATTTATTCACAAACTATTTCTCTTCTCTCTGAATAAGATATGCCCTTCATCCTTTTTGAAATGAATCCTACACTTACACCTCTATTCCAATGCCGCCTACATCCTTAAATGCTTTGTTGTATTAATTACGCTTTTCGTTTTGTATCTTAAACATTTTCCTCTTCACAGGCCCATTTACTGTACCTATAACATACCAGGTTTCCCGTTCCCTAACAAGCTTACTGTCTAATGTCTCATCATGCTGTGTCACCATGCTTGTAGATTAAATGCTTGATAATCATTGCTTGATCTTTCCTGTGGCCAATAAATTCCTTCTGGCTTCAAGACCTGGCCTGCACAGAATTTGCTCCTCAGAAAGTCACTGATGCCTGTTAAGCACAAGATCTAAGAATGCTCTTGGTCTTCACCTTCTGTGAACTGTTTGTGGCATTTGACCCTTTTCACTAAATCTGACTTCTCTTCTACCTTGGCTTTCGTGAACCCACACCTTTGTGTTCTCCTCCTTCCTCCCTGATTGGTCCTCTTCTCTTTTCATGATTTCTCTGCCAATCCTGTATGTGTAAACCTGTAAGAAATCACTATCTTAATTCTCTTTGTTTTCTTGCTCTATCTACTCTGGGAAATCTTGGCCAAAGGATTTTCACCTTCATCTTTATGCACATAAAGCATCCCAAATCATCAGTTCCATTCTGAACCAGACACACACACACACACTTCCAGCTTCTGGCTTTATCAGACATATTATTTTTCCAGATCCCCAGATCCGATCCCTCTTTCTATAGGTTCCTAACTATTTGTGTTAGTGGCTCCTCTATCTTCCCAATAGCCCAAGTGAAGAAATTAGGAGCCATTCCCTATTATTGGCCCCCTAAATTCAACAAGGTTACATCTGTCAACTTCACCTCTCTCTTAACTCTCTTTTCCATCTGATAGAATTCCTTGGTTAAGTCCCTCCTTATCGCATACATGGTCTAAGCATTCTGCCGACCACCTGATCGGTCTTTAGGTCACTTTCTTGACCTTTGCCAATCCATCCTAAATGCCACCAGATCAAGATCTTTTAAATATTTTGTTCCCCTACTCAAAAATTTTCAACTGTCCTCCGCTACCTACTGAATTCTTTAAAATCCTCCCATTTCATGTTATTTTCCTCTTTGAAAATCCCACAGAATTTCTTTGAGACTCCTATGAAAAATGTCACTTTCTACCATCCATTGTAACTATTTATGTCTATGTCTTATTTTTCCTACTAGAATGGAATTTTCTTAATAAAAAGGATCATGAGTTTTATGCTTTTTGATTCCTGACTATACCTATTATCATGACTTATACAAAGTAGACATTCAATAAATTAAAGATGTGAAGAATTATGCATTTAGAAAATGGAAAATTAAGCAAAAACTAGAGAGTATTCAAATATGTCAATTGCTTATTAAATATCTTAATAAACTTTGAGCAAATGTAAAATAATGTATTTTCTGATCTACCCCATTGCACTCATTCTATACCTAATATCTGGAAATAAAGTCAACCTTTGTAATAATTAAAAAAGCAAAATAAGAATTTTCCAAAATTTAATTAGAAAAATTAAAATTAATAATCCCAGATATTGGTGATGGTTCCAAAATATGATCACTTTTTTACATTATTGATGGGGCAATGTTTTGGTTCAAACTTACTATGCAAATTTTAACAATATATTTAAAAAGTCTTAAAAACAAAGTCGCTGCTTGACCCAGAATATCTACTTCTATGTATATATCCTAAGGAAAAAAATGAAAGCTAATTGTTTGAACACCATCTTATATATATGTATGTATGTTCATTCACATTTTATTTACACATTCGTCTGCTGATGGATACTTAGGTTACTTCTATGTCTTGACTATTGTGAACAGGAGCCATTCCCTATTATTGGCCCTTGAAAAAAGCTGCAGTGAATACAGGGTATCTTGGAAATACAAAAAACAAGCTAAAATTTAAGACATTTTGATATCTCTTCTGGATAGTGGTTTCATTTCCTCCCTATATATGCCCAGAAATGGGATTGATGGATCCTCTGGTAGCTCTATTTTTAAGTTTTTTGAGAAACTTATAGAATGGCACCAATTTACATTCCCAGCAACAGTACATGAGGGTTCCCTTTTATCTACATCCTTGCCAACACCTGTTGCCACTTGCCTTTTTGATACTAGCTATTTTGACATATAAGGTGATATTTCACTGTGGTTTGGATTTGCATATCCTTGATTATTAGCAATGTTGAGAATCTTTTCATGTTCCTATTGGTCATTTGTATGTCTTCTTTGGAAAAATGTCTATCCAAGTCCTTTGCCCATTTTTAATTGCATTTTTTAACTTTTGCTATTGACTTGTGTAAGTTCCTTATTTATTTTGGATATTAATCCCTTATCACATAGATAGTTTACAAGTATTTTCTTCCATTTCATAGGTTGCCTTTTTTGATAAGCATAAGAATGATACTTTGAAATGTTATTCTAGATATATTAAGTGACATAAACAGGATGAAATATTGCTAATTCCATTTTGTTAAAAAATACATATGCATCTTTTGTGGTAGGTTATGAAATTACTTTTCCTTTTTCTTCTTGCTATTTTCTAACTTTTCCTCAATAAACTCGCATTTTTCTAAGATGAATAAAATTCAGTTCTCTATATTTTTAGAAGTCCATTATTATATGAAAACCCTTAATTATTTTCCTAATTTTATAACATGCTTCTTTCTTGCTAATGATGACCAACATAAGGTCTAGCAAGACCCTTTGGTGACCTCTGGAATTTACTGAAATGTTGCCTGGTTACAGCTTAGCCTCACACTCTTGCTTGCTTATCTATTGTTAAACATCCCATGTTCTCTCCATTTGTCCTTTAGTGTTTTTGCTTTTCAGGGACTTAGCTCTCAGCTTCCAGGGCTCCTGCTCAAGATGCACTTTGGCAGTGTGGGTGATCATACCTCTCAAGCAGGGAGGGAGAGAGAGAGCCCTTGAAAAAGAAAGTGCAATCTATACAGCTCCTCGCCCAGCTACATATGTGAGGCAAAATCTGACCCCAAATAGTCTCTAGTAATGGGGGGCTATTATTGACTTGGAGTGAGAAAATTAGCCAGGGGTCTGGAAATTCAGGTGTGAGCACACCTTGTGATATCATTCCAAGTGATGTGGATCCACCTGGGGAAGAACGGGGCCACTGTCCCAGCTTGTTTGTTCCACTATTGATAAATCACTGTCACTTAGAAGGTATTGCTCTGTAGAAATAAGAAAAACAAGCTAAAATTTAAGACATTAAATATGGAGTCATTTCTTCCATCCCAATTATTTACCTTAAAGGTAAAGTTCTCTCTTAAAGAATCATCTTCATATCTTACCACATGTAGTCTAATTCTACCTTTGATTTTGTGAATGTTTTCATTGCCTGATACAATAATAAAGTTTCACAGTTGAAATGGTGATATTCTAACTGGTGATATTCTGTGATCCTTAATTATCAGGTTTAAAATATTAGCCAGCAGGTAATTTTTTTTTTGAATAGCAATAGTGAGAAGGATTCCATAGAACTCCTGTATATAGTGTTTACAGTATTTAATTTAATAGGACTCATATATGCATCTCATTTTCCTATTTCTGAGATACCACTTTCTAAAGAAATTGTATGAGAATATGGAGTTTAGAGGGGTAAGCTTATGCTGTATTTGAAAATTTCAGACCTTATTTGTGGATCTAGTTTTAACAAATTGCATCAGGAACAGATTTTTTAAGTTATTAATAATAATGAGCACTGTACTAGGTGCTCTGAGGAATCGCAAGAAAGAAAGTCTCCTTGCCCACCTAGAAGGGGCAATGGTCATGGCTTCAATGCTGCCTCAGAGAAATAGCTCTTCATATGTCCCTACAGGATGAACTGTTTTAATCAGAGTCCATGGGGACTCAGAAACTCCTTTTTAAGGGAGATTTTTTTCCTTTTGTTTCTTTCCTTTATGCACACTACCCCACCCCAACTCCCAGCCACACAAATGAATTCAATATTATGCATGTGTGTATGTGTGTGTGTATATATGTATATATATGTGTGTGTGTGTGTGTTTATATTTATTTAAAATACATGTGCTTGCTTGATACAGTTATCATTCTTTAAAGCCACCAGGACCTCCAGTTTGTTGACTTTACCACCTTTTCACTGTCACCCCCTTACCAACCTTGGATTCTACAGTCTACCATTATAAACATTTCTTTGAATGGACTCACTTGCTAGTTTCTTTCCAAACAATATCAGCCCAGCAAAATTCCAACTCTAGTTCAATCCACTTCTTAAACTGCTTAGTGCTTATATCTGCACAGCTGAGTGTTGTTAAAGAAAAACTCATAACATCATTGACCATCTTTCATTATATTCTTGACCACTAGCCTCAAGTGGGACCTATGCTTGCTGCCAGATAGACAATACTATTAGACATCTCCTTAGGCATCTCATTTTCTATGGTCCCTTAGACAGTGATTTCACACTTCTTCCTTTCTCTTCAAACCTTCAAAGCTTCCTGCTTCTTTACAATATCAATGACTTCTTACGTTTTTTTCTTTCTTTTTTTCTTGAAGTATTATTGATATACAATCTTATATTGGTTCCAAATATACAACACAGTGGTTCAACAGTTACCCATCTTATTAAATCCTCACCCCCACTAGTGTGGTTACTATCTGTCAACATAGGAAGATGTTACAGAATCATTGACTGTATTCTCTGTACATGCTGTACTACCTGCCCCATGACCAACTTATATTTTATGATTTAGAATTTTTGTGCCCCTTTATCCCTTTTATCCTCCCCACCCACCCACCTCAACCCCTACCCCATGGTAACCACAAGTCACTTCTCAGTGTCTATGAGGACAATAACTTATTCCTTATTTCGCTGACTAAATAGAAGCAATCAGGAAAATCTTCTATCTGCTGCCATTTTGTTTGCCAAATGTCCACCATCTATACCTGTGAACACCTTTTCTCTTGTTCTAGGTATAAACTGCCAGGCCTCTTCCCTAAAGCCAACTCCACGTGTGTTTTCCTCTTTTTTACCCAAAGACATCACACCTGCATTGTTCCTCCTCTTCCCTAAGTCCTCACTCCTCCCTCATTACAGGACAGTTCCCATGGCTTGCAGACCTGTGGAGCTACCCTCCCAATGAACCCACACCTCTTTCCAGCCATGTTCCCATTTGTCGACCCCTTCCCCACTGAAAAACTTCTTGAAAAGATCATCAAAATGCTATACCTTCTATATCTACTCTTAAAAATTTTTTTATTGTGGAATATGGCACACATGTAAAACATGGCAGAAAACATAATGTAGATGAATAATATCTAAGAATAGTTACAAGGGATAATCATCACCTAAGACAAGAAATAGAACAGTGTCAGCATCCCAGCAGGCCTCTTATGTATCCTTTCTCAGTCCCATTCCTTTTTCCTTCTTCCAAGAGGGAACCATTATCTTGACTTTTATGGTAATAATTTTCCTGCTTTTATAGTTTGATTGCAAATACAGGCATTCATAAGTGGTTATTATATGTTCTGCTTAGTTTTGAACATTTAATACACGTGGCAGGTACTCCTGTGTCTTGCTTTTCATTCAATATTATATTTTTAAGATCCTTCCATATCTTATTTGTACCTCTAGTTATGTTGATTTCAATTCTTTTGTAATATCTTACTGTGTGACTGTATAACTATATAACTGTACTCCAAGGTATTCATTATACAGTTTCTGTTTCTGTTTTTTTCTGTTTCTCTTTATGTCCCTTCATCAATTTGGCTTTTGTTTTCTTCATGGACCCCAACTGCTGTGGTCAAGGTTTCAGGATGCCAAAGCCAGGTCAATTTCCACCCTTATTTTAGGGAATCTTATTATCATCATTTGACATAAGTTGTCAGTCTCCTCCTTGGAACAGTTTCTTCTGCTGGCTTTGGAATAGGACTCTCAGTTTTGTGGCTGTTCCTTATCAGCGCGCTTTGCTGGCTCTTCCTTGTATTCTAAGTCTTTAAGTGTTGGACTGCTCCAGGAATTAGTCCATGGACTTTTTTAAACTTCTATTTATACTCATGCTTAGGTAATCTCATGCAGTCTATGGCTCTGAATATCATCTATATGATCTGTCCCCATTTTATTTCTCTAGCCTGGGTCTCTCACCAGAGTATCTGACTCTGCTAATTGATTGGCTTCAAAATAAAAATGTCAATGCCTAAAATCAGTGGAGACATTCTCACCCACTACCTCATCCTGCTCCACTGCCATCCTTCTCAACTGAGAAAGTGGTAACTGCCTTCTTTTAAATGTTCAAACAATAATCATGGTGTCATCCTTGGCTTTTGACATTCTCTTATTCAGTTAAAGTATAATATTCAAAAGTAAAAAGCATGGCTCTTGTGAAAGTATAAAATGAATATTTGTCAAAGACATATTATAAGTGAACCAGTAAGATGTACTTATAAGCATACCAAAGAAGAAATATTAGGAAAAGATTTCTGTATTAGATATAAAACTGATTAATATATCATAGAACAATAAATAATAACTTTAGAGGTTATCTTTTGCACTAGAAAGGAATTATTAGCATCTGTACTGGACTGAAGTCTACAAGGAAACATGTAACCTCACTAAGCCTAAGACTAATCCAAAGTACACACACCTAGATAACATTTTGGTGAGACTTTGCCCAATAAAACATCCCCTTTTTGCCTTATTTCCTAGTTTTGCATATTTTTCTTAACACTCAATATACAATCCATTAATAAATCCTGTTGGATCAAACATAAAAGTATTTTCAGGATACAGACACTTCTTACTGCTTTTTCAGCTATCATCCTGACCCAGTCATCAGCTCTCGCCTGAATTTTTGCAGTTGCTCCCTAACTGGTCTCTCTGATTTTGCCCTTGCCCATCTATAGTTTTTTTTTTCCTTCCTTGCCAAAGGCAGGATGACCCTGATCTGTCCAAAACATTCCAGTGGTTTCCCACCTCAGAATAAAAATAAAATATTTACCTTGGGTTATAAGACATGATGCTCTTTTTCTGGCTAATTCCTTAGTCTTATCTTTTCCATTCTACCTTAGCCTCCTTCCTTACTCTCTAGGAGGCAATTATCTTGCATTAGGGATGTTCTTACTTAGAAACCTCTTATTTCTAGGTCTTTCTGTGTGACTCTCTCCTTTGCTTCATTCTGGTCTTTCCCAAATGTTACCTTATAAAAGAAGCTTTCTCTGATTTGTTGTTTAATGCATTCCCACCCTGCTGCTCTTGGAGTGGGGGAAGGGAGGTGCCCCACTCTGGGCAAGTGCACTACGAATCCAATGAGACCGACTAATGACAATGGGGTGTTAAGGTTTAAAAGGGGCTCATACCAAGTTTTATTCTTACAAAGGTCACCAGGCTATATTCAGGCAGCAAGCCCATTTCTGTCTCTGGTCCAGCTGCAGTTCCTGCTCGCTCCGGGCACTGTTCTTTCCTGCTCCCCAGCATGGGACTCTCTTCTCCCTTCCTAGCACCAGGGTTGCGGCTTCTCTCTCGAGTCCTCTCTGGGCTCCCGAAGCTCTCTGCTTCCCCACCCCTAGCACCGGGAGGATCTGTGAGCAGGTCTCCACAGTGACTGGCTGATGCCCACCATTTACATAGAGGTGCATGTGTGTTTTCCCTCCACCTCTCCCCTGGGCGGATACTTCCCTGACTGACAGTTTGCTCTAGCAGCTCTGTGGGCTGGTAAACATGCTGCTGCTCACAGGTATGCAAGTAGGCCCTTTTATGTATACAATGGGTGATATTAGAATCAGGGGAGGTGAGAATCCTGGCCATACAATTTCCATTTTCTCTTAGATCCTCTGCCTTGATTTAATTTTCTGCATAGCTTATCACTACCGACATATTAGGAATTTGTTTGTTGCCAGTTCCTCCTCCCAAAACGTAAATTTCATGGGAGCCGTGACTGTTTTATTAATAGTTCTTAATAAATATCTGTTGAATCAATGAATGAATAAATATATGAATTTTTTCTTGGAAATGATCTCAAAGAGTGGCTTTCATGCTTTCAGTCACTGAACCTACTGATTACCTATTTCATCCCTTATATGAACATGCATAAATCCATTTTTCCAAGTTTGTATCCCTGGGTCATAATTATAAAAGCTACCACTTTCCAAATAAGTCATCTCAAAAGAGCCATAGTTTTTGTTTGGCTGTAACTCTTAGAATAGGCATTGAAGTCTAGAACAAAGTAAAAATAATAGTGCCTAGGAAGCAGGAGAGACTGACTTTTCCAAAAACTCCCCAGTATCAACCAAGGTTTCATTAGTCCAGATATCAGTAGCTTATCTGTACTAAACGAGGTTTTAAGCTCCTTGCTGATGAACTTCTGTTTCATCTTCTGCTACATTGCTTAGGCCAGCAGTTCACAAAGTGTAGTTCTAGAGCCAGCAGCATCTGTGTCACCTGGGACCCTGTTTGACATGCAGATTTTCAGCCTCAACCCAGACTTCCTCAACTGGAAATTTGGAAAGTTTAGCTCTTGCATCTGTGTTTTAACAAGGCTCCCAGGTGTTTCTGATGCTCACTGATGCTTAGAATCACTGCCTTAGGCAGTTGGCCTTTCCATGTTATGAAGCAATGGTAGGTATGTCAACTGACTGCAGTCAACTACCTCAAATCAAATCTTGGATTCACTGTTTCCTAGCTGTGTGACTTAACTGTTACTTAATGTCTTGCTAATGAGTTTCAGCCCCAGGCAAGTTCACTATGGATTCAGTGTGACCAAAGAAATAATAGTAGAGGATTCTTGGGGTGAAAGGATTATACCCAACTTTATTTCCACAGTGGCAGATAAATCACTAAAATCCCAGTCACTCAGAGCAAGTCTGCATGCAGCAAGCTGGTCTCTGCCTCTCGGCCTCTCTGCCCTCACAGCTGTCCTCTGGGCCTCTGTCCTTGTCACTGCCACCACTCCAGCCTCTGCTCTGCTCTCCTGCAGCCTTGCAGCTGTGCCACCATGTCACCCAGAGCACTGGGCAGGGCTCTTTATATAGAGTCAATAACGACGCATTGCCCACATGTGTGTGGTGAGCTAGCTGAACAGGGCCAGGTGAGAATCCTGGCCACAGGAACCTTCATTTTATCCACACTTAACTTCTTTGTATCTCATTTTCCTTGTGCATGAACTGGAGATATTAATAGTACCCACCTTGTATGTATATTTTGAAGAATAAATTAATATACCCAAGTGAAGCACTTAGGTCAATGCATGGCACATAATAAAAAACAACTAAAAGTAGGTAAGTATATTGGTACTACTTATGTAAATTATCTATATAATTGTGCACTTTTGTTTTCTCTGTTAGCCTATAAATTCTTTGAGACAAAAATATATTTTATATTTCCATAACCCAGTAGAACTGAGTTTATCATTATTAATATTACAATAATTAACTGAGCAGTTACTATGTGCCATGCAGTGTGCTAAGAGCTATAATTTCATTAAGCCATTGAAATTCTATTGATTAGATGTCATTATCATTTTATAATAAATACCTTTAACTGATTAAAGTACTCTGCTGAATAAGAAGTCTGAATTAATTTGTCCACTGCAATTATTTGTACATTATTTTGGAAACTTCTTAGATATCATAACTGTTAATAAGTCTCAACTGTTAATTATGTAAAGATAAGTCACACAAATTGTAGATCTTTTGATGCCTAGTTATTTGAATTATATAGAATTTCTGTGTACCCATATTTTCTATATATTATTAATTTTTATAAAGAGAAAAAAATTGTTAATTTTAAGTCAAATTGTCTGTAAATGACTTAAGAAATATGTTAATGATCTTACTCCAAATGAATAAATTATAAAGCAGGTGCACCTGAGATATTATCATTTAACTAACAGCAAACAGTTTCTAATGGCTTCAATAACCAAGATAATGGTAACATCAGAGAAGTCTGTTAAGCACATTATTCATACCATCCATTTATTACACAAGAAAACCTTAGCTGGAATCTCCCTATAGACCCATTGTCCTGCTTATTTAAATAGCAGTTAATTTAAACACACACACGGAAGTCAAACTCCATTATTTCAAACACACCTCTTTTTAATAAACTATATTCTCTATAATAGGATATATATTTAAGAATATAGAGAAAGAACACTTCTCTATATTTACAGAAATATAAATAGCTATTCTAACTCTTAGAATGGCATTAAAGTCTGGAAAAAAAATAATAGTGCCTAGGAAGCAGGAGAGACTGGCTTTCCTGACTGAAATAAATACTTCTGTGTATTTATATAGGTACTGTCTTTTGCTGTTGAGATTTCTCCCCAAAATTTGCAATATCATTTGTGGTTGAAGGTACCTAAATGCAAAAGATTGGAAGTACAGGTTTCTGACCAAGGCCCTAAGAAGTGGCTGTCAACATATGTTTCAGGTTCCAAAAGGAAAAGAAGGTAGTGAGAGGAATCCAACTCCAACTAGTGTAATCAGAAAAGGGAGCTATTGACTCAAATATCTGAAAAGTCCAGGGACAGACCTGATTTCAGCCATGGCTAGACCCAAGGGCTTAACACTTCCATTGGCCAGTTGCTTCTCTTCCCAACCGAATTTCTCGTAAATGGGGCAAGATAGCCAAAGCACACACCACCTGCCACCCCCAAGACCCACATCAAGCCAGCTTAACAATGTCAGCTGAAAAATTATTTCTTCCCTGTTTCATCTGGCAGAGAATTCCTAGTAGAGAATCTGATTTGCCTAGATTGGGCTGTGAGCCCAGGCTTATGGAAGAGTGCCGGGAACTAGGGCAATCCTTTCTGAACTCAAACATGGAATAAGTACCCCACATAGAAGCTGGGTTTTGTTTACCAAAATAGGTGGAAAAGTTTGCTGACACCTCATAACAGCAGATTCCTTTACATTTCACTGTGGATTGTACAGAATATATGCACCCTCCCCCCACTTTTTCTTACATCTATGCTTTTAAAAACATCATGTACAGTAACTATAGTATGGACTCTGAAATACACACACCCTTTTTCTGGTATTCAAATTCTGCACCTGTTTCCAAGTTCAAGATATCTCTAATTTATCTGCATCTGTCCAGAGGTCAGAACATGGCTTCTTATGGTCTGGTCAACCACAGCTAGTGACTCAATTCCCATTTTAGAATATGTAACAGCACAACATTCATGACATCAGGATTCCTAACTGCAAATGACAAGTCTAGTCCAAGAATGTGCTGTCTTTGCCCTTAAAGAATGTCATTAGAGCACCATCTCTTTGTCAGACTCTTCCTTTATGGTGGGCTGATGAGACCCCAGATACCACATTTCAGTAGATTTTCAGCCTCAGTGGAAAAGCAATTGAGGATTAAATGAGGTTATGCACGTGAAGAGCTGATCACGGTATCCAGCATATAGAAAGTACTCAATAAAAGATGGCTTTTTATATTGCAAAGCATTATTATTCTATCTCCATCATTGTCATAATTCTCTGACAGCTGCTGGTAGGTAAGTCTTGGAATGGGTTTAACTCAGGTCATGTGAGCACCCTTGTGGTAGGATGGTAGGGAGATGAGTCATATTCCCTCTCAATCAGACCTAGAGAATGGGTTACCCCAGATTTATATGGGCTCTATTTCCAGAAGAAGAACTAATGTCAGGCAAGAAGAATAACATAAAGAGCAATATATATCCACCTACAATTCCCTTATCAAGTATTTGGCCCATTTCTTGAATTTTTTTTTTCTTTTTCTTTTTTTGCAAAAAATCCTTAAGCTTGTGCAAATTTTTAGAAGTTTTCTGAAGTCAAAGTTTGAAGCTCTGGATAATTAAGCTCAGTTGGGTTATTTTAAGACACAACTATCTAAGGATCATTCATGATACTAGTAATGCTATAAAACTATTAGATTCAGATACTTGGTAGGCTTAAAATGTGTGTTTCCAAGTTCACAAGTTTCAGCTAAATTATATACTAAAGTACTTTTTGTTATTTGAAAGCTGACTGAGAAGTCGCTTGAGACAGATGCATTGGTTTAACTTATTTAAAATGTATTACAATTTTTACAGGTAAAATGAAAATAGGTAATATGAGCTAGATATATATTCTACCATCTGTTTCCAGTATTTCTTTAAAGAATTGCTTAAACTATGATGCTACAAGGAAGAGGGGAAAAAGACAACAGTATTGTGAATATATCTGCTCTAAGCATAATAAAACAGGTGTACCTTAATAGGTCTACCAGGAATGTTTTAGCTGTTAGCATCTTTTAAATGCTTCTGCTGAGAAACCATGTTTTCATAACAAGGTTGGTGAGTATCAAACCTGTGATAGTTCTTTCTGGGATTACTATAATTTACAAAAACAATAAAAACCTGCTAAAAACATTTATGTATTTTTAAATGTTGTAATCTAGGGATCCCACTGATATTTGTGGTGAAAGATTTGCCCAAGGCGACATAACCCCGCTTGTACATTGCCAGGACTGCAATCTGTTTTATGACAAAACAGATTCATTTATCTCCAAATAAATAAATTACTTTTGTGAACATTTAGAAACATTTGCATAATTAGGCTGTAAGATCTTAGCAGTCTTTTTCATAATAATTAAACTAATCTAATCTTGGACAGGGTAAACAGACTTACTAGGATGAGAGCAGCCTTCAGGCAAGGAACTTACCGCATTCTGCAGGAACTGTAAGGCTGATGATGTTTGTTAATTATGCAGAGCTTTTACTCCCAGTAATAGCAGCGTTTGTATTGCCTGAAGCTTAGATAGCTACTCCCAGGCACATAAAATTAGACTCTGCTTTTTTGACATTCTCTTTAAAAAAAAAAAACAAAGAAGATACTTCAAAATGATTATATCCTTTCAACGAGGAGGGCATTAGCTTTCTACTGATGGATCCTGGAGCTGCATACAATTGGCCCATTCTTCAGTCATGTGATACTGATTATATTTAGATCTGGAGGCTTTCAGACTGTATACAGATACACAAAGCTGAGGTTTAATAAAAGAGCAGCAAAATGAATAATTACATTTCAATCGTCAGAATTTCCTGGAATCCTGTTTAAAAGACACGTTAGCAAATAACTCATTTTTAAAGTAGGCTTAATTTATTAGAACTATCAAAAGGAAATATTGTAAAATATATATATATACATATATATGTCAAATAAAAGTGAGTGATTTGCAAAATTTCAGTGATTTTTCTAGTTTACCAGACAGGTTGGCTCATGGGGTGAGTTTTAATGGTGACCTGCCTGGAGAGAACCATTGTCTATCTTTCTGGTTATAACTAGTAATATTTACCTTAAAAATGCAAAGCTTAAAAATGATGTGTTAAACAGATAAGAGATTAATTTCACCAAATTCATTGACAAAACTTTCATGTAATATCTTCCATTGCTAAAGAAAAACACTCCTGTACAGGTTTTTCAAAAGAAATCTAAATAACTGATGTTTCTAAAGCCAAGTTCTGAGGACATTAACAAATTAAGAATTTATAAGTAGAATAAACATTCCTTGGGGCCACAGGTGACATTGTAACATTTAATGCATTTATATGAAATGTTAAATAAATGTAGTTGCAATAACACTAGTCATCAGGAAAGTGATGGTACTTTTACATGTCATCTCTCATTTTGTCTATAAATTTTCATTTATGCACAATGTATTTGATTTTTGCTTGTATTTAGTGGGTTTCTAGAATGATTATTTATTCTTGCAATTGTCAAACCTCACAGTGCACTGAATTAAGATATCACAAGCCTCTATCTCCATGGGAAGAGATATGTGATGTCACAAGTGTGGGGCATATGAGACTGACAGGAACTAGAAATTAAGGATGAAAAAAAGTGCCATGCAAATTGAGGAGGAAAGTGGGAAAGATAAGGTAAAGGAAGCAATTCACCAGTCTTTTTAAAGGAAACTTTTCTACAATGAAAGTGGAAATAATGGTCTTTGCTCAGTCTTTTATAAATTACATTTTTGATAACTTGAAAGTTCATTAAATATTTATTAAAAATACTGGATAATATTCAAACATTTAGCAATGAAACATGGTTTTAACTTAAATACACTTGAATTAGTTTCAAAGTTTTTAAAATCTTTCCTATTCTAGGAAGTTTATATTTTCCCTTTGCCAGTTTTAGAATTTCCCTTTTGCTACTTTTAGAAATCATGGACAAAACAGAGTATATGACCTATATTCTCTTTTTATTTTAATTAAATGAGTATTTATATAAAATTAAGATTAAAATTACAATTAATCTTTTTCTAATAATTTTATTTTCTGACTACAATTGCAATTTTGTTGCACTCTTAAAAATACTAATTTTCTACCTTGTTTTAACATCAGTAGAAGATGGCTTTCATTAAAAAAATAATATTATATTTTTCCAGAAGTTAAGAGCTAAGGTAACTGAGGCATACAGAAATATATTTGCCTGCCTTTGTTATAGAGGAAGTCTGGGAAGGGAACCCAGATCTTCTTAATTCCAAAGCCTAGGTTCCCTGTTTTACTGTCCTTCTCATTGTTAGGGACCTGTGTCATTTTCTTCTGAATTGTTTTCAACCTAAAGATTGGTTAAAATAATAATGATCTCCAAACTTTTACTGATCTTACACTTCTACTAGTAAAACATTGGTTTTTTTTTGCAGGGTAACACATCTCTAATATATATATCTATATATATATATACATATATATATATTTTTTCTTAACTAGATGTATGCATTATCACTAAACATGATTAATAATACATACTTAATTTTAAGAATCCTTTGCACAAAAGGAGACACACAGAGTGAATCTAATAACTTTTTTTTTCTCATTCTCTCCACCCATCCACCCCCAAATTAAAAACTCACAATATGGGCAACTGAGTTCTGGAAGATAATTCTTCATGGATATCCTATGTTTCTGTACTTTGTGTGAGCAGAGGCACTGACTCTCTTTTGTTCAGAACTTTCTTTTCAAGGATGTTTATGTGGTGAATAACTTTGGAAGACAGTGTTTCTTTCTGGAGCCATCCAGTATAATATAGATTACATCTACCTCCAGGACAAAGTTTGGTCAGTTTTGTTCCCAGTCCTTTGCTGTATAAAGGACTGGGTTTCCTAGGGTTGGGTTTCCTCAACTCTGATACAAACCCATGCACAGGCAGCCTCTGCCTGAACTGCTCAGTATCACCCCAGTAGGATGGGGAGCAAGGTGGACCAGAAGCAAACATGAAGCTTTTGCTGCCTGCCATTCCTTAAGTAATAAAGTCCTTTTTCTCTGATCCAGGAGTCTCATGCCTTCTGCCAGCCTCTGTAAAATTTTTCAAGGCTAACTTTTTAGGTTGCAAGTGTAAGTAGTATATACCTCAGATTCTCCACTGTTCTTGGCATCCCAAGAACCAATGAAGTTGTACATTGCTAATTAAATTGGTTTGAAGAATGATAGCTACAATCCATAAGAGATAACTTTACACTTTGGAATCCAAATGTGTACAGAAAATATTTATAGATAACATCAATCCTTATAAAAAATATCAAGGAGATTGAAATGAACATAGGAAATAAAACTGGTGGAATATAAGACACAATACAAGTGTAAATCTGGAAACAGTCCTTATCAGAAAGGAGGGTCTGGATTACTTGCTTATTATAACAAAATTTTAATCTAAGTTGTTTTTATTTTTTTTAATTAATTTTTTTTTGTTTTTTTCTATTTTTTTTGTTTTTTGTTTTTTTTTAGAGGGCATATCTTATATTTATTGATCAAATGGTTGTTAACAACAATAAAATTCTGTATAGGGGACTCAATACACAATCTTTAATCAAACCCAAGCCTAATTCTCAACAGTCTCCAATCTTCTGAAGCATAACAAACAAGTTCTTACATGGTGAACAAATTCTTACATAGTGAATAAGTTCTTACATGGTGAACCATTCAAGGGCAGTCATCACAGAAACTTTCGGTTTTGATCACGCATTATGAACCATAAACAATCAGGTCAAATATGAATATTCGATTGATTTTTATACTTGATTTATATGTGCATCCCACGTTTCTCCCTTTATTATTATTATCATTATAATTATTTTTAATAAAATGCTGAAGTGGTAGGTAGATGTAAGATAAAGGTAGAAAACTTAGTTTAGTGTTGTAAGAGAGCAAATGTAGATGATCAGGTGTGTGCCTGTAGACTATATGTTAATCCAAGCTAGACAAGGGCAATAAAACATCCACGGATGCAGAAGATTTCTCTCAAAACAGGGGGGGAGAGGTTCTAAGCCTCACCTCTGTTGATCCCCAATTTCTCACCTGATGGCCCCCCTGCGACTGTGCCTGTCTTAGGTTGTTCCTCCCTTGAGGAATCTTACCCGTCTCTGGCTAACCAGTCATCTTCCGGGGCCATACAGGGAAATGTAAAGTTGGTAAGTGAGAGAGAAGCCATATTGTTTGAAAAGGTTAGCTTTTTACTTCTTTGCAGATTTATGTCCTGTGGCTTCTATGCCCAGCATTTGTCTTGAGGTATCTTTAGCGCTTGGAGGAATTATGATACTCGGTTAATTCGATATGAGGCACGAATTCTATTTAAAGGTTGTAATTAGGAAGGAAGAAGAAAAGCTATAGAAGTAGCAGGCGGAAGAAAACATGGGAAGATTGATTATTTCTTTGACATATCTTCTTGTAGAGTAATTTAAGCATGTATAGGTTTTAAACTACTAATTAAATTGTGCACACATATTAACATAATAGGAATACAGTTACATAACCAGAGCGGATCTATAATTACCAGCCATCTCCAGTGAGGCCAAGAAAACCAGTTAGGCACCCTAGGCATTTGTGAAAATTTGTCTATGATATGATGGATATTGTCCAACTATACTTGAACACTCTGAGAAATCAGACAAATTAAAACAGCCCATTCCTGGGAACTGTTCACATTCCATATGTTTTCTTAACAGTAGATAGTCTGTAGTTGTAAGATTTTGGAGCGCTACAACTTGCACTTCTCCTAATTCTTGGTTGAGTTCCAACAGTGTAGATCCAGTCAAATTTGTTGTTTTACTGTATGCACAGGCCAGCTTAGATATCTCCTTCTTCGTTCCAATGGCAAGTCCAGGAACCGGTGGGAGGAATGCAGCTACAACTGCAGCATCGCCAGGATCTTTGTTGAGGTTTTTTGATGATCATCTTCTGGTATGACTCTTCCAGAGAGTGCTGATGTTGGAAGTTTTTCTTCATATCATATCTTAGTTCATTTTCTGGGTAGCCAAATTAGGCTTTGATCCTCTGTATAAACACAAACAGACCCTTTGCCCACACTTTGATCTGCCCTTTATACCATTGTGTAGAACTCATTGGAGGTCACCACACAGGAACTGCTTTTTATTTATTTATTTATTTATTTTAAGAGAAAGGAGTATTATCAGAAAAGTGTACCTCCATAGCTGATCATCTGACACCCTTTAAGTTATCAAAATAAAGGATATTTAAAGCATGCATTAATCGATGATTTACAGTTAGTTTTATCCTATCATGGAGTAATCCCCCTTTTCTTTCTTTCTTTATTTTTTTTTGTTATCTTTAATCTACACTTACATGAAGAATATTATGTTTACTAGGCTCTCCCCTATACCAGATCCCAGCTATAAACCCCTTTACAGTCACTGTCCATCAGCATAGCTAAGTGTTGTAGAATCACTACTTGTCTTCTCTGTGTTGTACAGCCCTCCCCTTTCCCCAACCCCCCTATGCATGCTGATCTTAATACCCCCCTTCTTCCTCCCCCCCCTTATCCCTCCCTACCCACCGATCTTCCCCAGCCCCTTTCCCTTTGGTACCTGTTAGTCCATTCTTGGGTTCTGTGATTCTGCTGCTGTTTTGTTCCTTCAGTTTTTCCTTTGTTCTTATACTCCACAGATGAGTGAACTCATTTGGTATTTCTCTTTCTCTGCTTGGCTTATTGCACTGAGCATAATACCCTCCAGCTCCATCCATGTTGCTGCAAATGGTAGGATTTGCCCTCTTCTTATGGCTAAGTAGTATTCCATTGTGTATATGTGCCACATCTTTATCCATTCATCTACCAATGGACATTTAGGTTGCTTCCAATTCTTGGCTATTGTAAATAGTGCTCTGATAAACATAGGGGTGCATCTGTCTTTCTCAAACTTGATTGCTGCATTCTTAGGGTAAGTTCCGAGGAGTGGAATTCCTGGGTCAAATGGTAAGTCTGTTTTGAGCATTTTGATGAACCTCCATAATGCTTTCCACAATGGTTGAACTAATTTATATTCCCACCAGCAGTGTAGGAGGGTTCCCCTTTCTCCACAGCTTCGCCAACATTTGTTGTTGTTTGTCTTTGGGATGGCAGCCATCCTTACTGGTGTGAGGTGATACCTCATTGTAGTTTTAATTTGCATTTCTCTCATAATTAGTGATGTGGAGCATCTTTTCATATGTCTGTTGGCCATCTGTATTTCTTTTTTGGAGAACTGTCTGTTCAGTTCCTCTGCCCATTTTTTAATTGGATTATTTGATTTTTGTTTGTTGAGGCATGTGAGCTCTTTACATATTTTGGACGTCAAGCCTTTATCGGATGTGTCATTTTCAAATATATTCTCCCATACTGTAGGGTTCCTTTTTGTTCTATTGATGGTGTTCTTTGCTGTACAGAAGCTTTTCAGCTTAATATAGTCCCACTTATTCATTTTTGCTGTTGTTTTCCTTGCCCGTGGACATATGTTCAAGAAGAGGTTGCTCATGTTTATGTCTAAGAGGTTTTTGCCTATGTTTTTTTCCATGAGTTTAATGGTTTCATGGCTTACATTCAGGTCTTTGATCCATTTGAATTTACTTTTGTATATGGGGTTAGACAATGGTCCAGTTTCATTCTCCTACATATAGCTGTCCAGTTTTGCCAGCACCATCTGTTGAAGAGACTGTCATTTCGCCATTGTATGTCCATGGCTCCTTTATCAAATATTAATTGACCATATATGTCTGGGTTAATGTCTGGAGTCTCTAGTCTGTTCCACTGGTCTGTGGCTCTGTTCTTGTGCCAGTACCAAATTGTCTTGATTACTATGGCTTTATAGTAGAGTTTGAAGTTGGGGAGTGAGATCCCCCCTTCTTTATTCTTCTTTCTCAGGATTGCTTTGGCTATTCGGGGTCTTTGATGTTTCCATATGAATTTTTGAATTATTTGTTCCAGTTCATTGAAGAATCTTGCTGGTAATTTGATAGGGATTGCATCAAATCTGTATATTGCTTTGGGCAGGATGGCCATTTTGATGATATTAATTCTTCCTAGCCACGAGCATGGGATGAGTTTCCATTTGTTAGTGTCTCCTTTAATTTCTCTTAAGCGTGACTTGTAGTTTTCAGAGTATAGGTCATTCACTTCTTTGGTTAGATTTATTCCTAGGTACTTTATTCTTTTTGATGCAATTGTGAATGGAATTGTTTTCCTGATTTCTCTTTCTATTGGTTCATTGTTAGTGTATAGGAAAGCTACAGATTTCTGTGTGTTAATTTTGTATCCTGCAACTTTGCTGTATTCCGATATCAGTTCTAGTAGTTTTGGGGTGGATTCTTTAGGGTTTTTTATGTACAATATCGTGTCATCTGCAAAGAGTGACAGTTTGACTTCTTCTTTACCAATCTGGATTCCTTGTATTTCTTTGTTTTGTCTGATTGCCGTGGCTAGGACCTCCAGGACTATGTTAAATAGCAGTGGGGAGAGTGGGCATCCCAGTCTAGTTCCCGATCTCAGAGGAAAAGCTTTCAGGTTCTCGCTCTTCAGTATAATGTTGGCTGTGGGTTTATGATATATGGCCTTTATTATGTTGAGGTACTTGCCCTCTATTCCCATTTTGCTGAGAGTTTTTATCATGAATCGATGTTGAATTTTGTCAAATGCTTTTTCAGCATCTATGGAGATGATCATCTGGTTTTTGTCTTTCTTTTTGTTGATGTGGTGGATGATGTTGATGGATTTTCTAATGTTGTACCATCTTTGCATCCCTGGGATGAATCCCACTTGGTCATGGTGTATGATCCTTTTGATATACCTTTGTATTCGGTTTGCTAATATTTTATTAAGTATTTTTGCATCTACATTCATCAGGGATATTGGTCTGCAATTTTCTTTTTTGGCGGGGTCTTTGCCTGGTTTTTGTATTAGAGTGATGTTGGCTTCATAGAATGAGTTTGGGAGTACTCCCTCCTTTTCTATTTTTTGGAAAACTTTATGGAGAATGGGTATTATGTCTTCTCTGTGTGTCTGATAAAATTCCGAGGTAAATCCGTCTGGCCCGGGGGTTTTGTTCTTGGGTAGGTTTTTGATTACCATTTCAATTTCTTTGCTTGTAATTGGTTTGTTTAACTTTTGTGTTTCTTCCTTGGTCAGTCTTGGAAGCTTGTATTTTTCTACGAAGTTGTCCATTTCTTCTAGGTTTTCCAGCTTGTTGGCATATAGATTTTCATAGCAGTCTTTAATAATTCTTTGTATTTATGTGGAGTCTGTCGTGATTTTTCCGTTCTCATTTGTGATTCTGTTGATTTGTGTTGATTCTCTTTTTCTCTTAATAAGTTTGGCTAGAGGTTTATCTATTTTGTTTATTTTCTCAAAGGAACAGCTCTTGGTTTCATTGATTTTTGCTATTGTTTTATTCTTCTCAATTTTGTTTATTTCTTCTCTGATCTTTATTATGTCCCTCCTTCTGCTGACTTTAGGCCTCATTTGTTCTTCTTTTTCCAATTTCGATAATTGTGATGTTAGACTATTCATTTGGGATTGTTCTTGCTTCTTCAAGTGTGCCTGGATCACTATATACTTTCCTCTTAAGACTGCTTTTGCTGCGTCCCACAGAAGTTGGGGCTTTGTGTTATTGTTATCATTTGTTTCTATATATTCCTTGATCTCTATTTTAATTTTTTCATTGATCCATTGATTATTTAGGAGTATGTTGTTAAGCCTCCATGTGTTTGTGAGTCTTTTTGTTTTCTTTGTAGAATTTATTTCTAGTTTTATACCTTTGTGGTCCGAAAAGTTGGTTAGTAGAATTTCAATATTTTGCATTTTGCTGAGGCTCTTCTTGGGGGCTAATATGTGGTCTATTTTGGAGAATGTTCCATGTGCACTTGAGAAGAATGTATATCCTGTTACTTTTGGATGTAGAGTTCTATAGATGTCTATTAGGTCCATCTGCTCTACTGTGTTGTTCAGTGCTTCCGTGTCCTTACTTATTTTCTGCCCAGTGGATCTATCCTTTGGGGTGAGTGGTGTGTTGAAGTCTCCTAGAATGAATGCATTGCAGTCTATTTCCCCCTTTAGTTCTGTTAGTATTTGTTCCACATATGCTGGTGCTCCTGTGTTGGGTGCATATATATTTATAATGGTTATATCCTCTTGTTGGACTGAGCCCTTTATCATTATGTAGTGTCCTTGTTTATCTCGTTACATTCTTTGTTTTGAAGTCTATTTTGTCTGATATTAGTACTGCAACCCCAGCTTTCTTCTCGCTGTTGCTTGCCTGAAATATGTTTTTCCATCCCTTGAATTTTAGTCTGTGCATGTCTTTTGGGTTTGAGATGAGTTTCTTGTAAGCAGCATATAGATGGGTCTTGCTTTTTTATCCATTCTATTACTCTGTCTTTTGATTGGTGCATTAAGTCTATTTATATTTAGGGTGACTATTGAGAGATATGTACTTATTGCCATTGCAGGCTTTAAATTCGTGGATACCAAAGGTTCAAGGTTAGCCTCTTTAGTATCTTACTGCCTAACTTAGCTCGCTTATTGAGCTGTTATATACACTGTCTGGAGATTCTTTTCTTCTCTCCCTTCTTATTCCTCCTCCTCGATTCTTCATATGTTGGGTGTTTTGTTCTGTGCTCTTTCTAGGAGTGCTCCCATCTAGAGCAGTCCCTGTAAGATATTCTGTAGAGGTGGTTTGTGGGAAGCAAATTCCTCAGCTTTTGCTTGTCTGGGAATTGTTTAATCCCGCCATCATGTTTAAATGATAATCGTGCTGTATACAGTATCTTTGGTTCAAGGCCCTTCTGTTTCATTGCATTAAATATATCATGCCATTCTCTTCTGGCCTGTAGGGTTTCTGTCGAGAAGTCTGATGTTAGCCTGATGGGTTTTCCTTTATAGGTGACCTTTTTCTCTCTAGCTGCCTTTAACACTCTTTCCTTGTCCTTGATCTTTGCTATTTTAATTATTATATGTCTTGGTGTTGTCCTCCTTGGATCCTTTCTGTTGGGGGTTCTGTGTATTTCCGTGGTCTGTTCGATTATTTCCTCCCCCAGTTTGGGGAAGTTTCAGCAATTATTTCTTCCAAGATACTTTCCATCCCTTTTCCTCTCTCTTCTTCTTCTGGTACTCCTATAATATGGATATTGTTCCTTTTGGATTGGTCACACAGTTCTCTTAATATTGTTTCATTCCTGGAGATCCTTTTATCTCTCTCTATGTCAGCTTCTATGTGTTCCTGTTCTTTGGTTTCAATTCCATCCATGGCCTCTTCCATCTTATCCATTCTGCTTATAAATCCTTCCAGAGTTAGTTTCATTTTTGTCATCTCCTTTCTGGCATCTGTGATCTCCCTCCGGACTTCATCTCATTTCTCTTGCATATTTCTCTGCATCTCTGTCAGCATGTTTATGATTTTTATTTTGAATTCTTTGTCAGGATGACTGGTTAGGTCTGTCTCCTTCTCTGGTGTCTCTGTGATCTTGGTTTGCCTGTAATTTTGTCTTTTCATGGTGATAGAAATAGTTTGCAGAGCTGAGACGAGTGACGGCTGGAAGAACTTCCCTTCTTGTTGGTTTGTGGCCCTCCTCTCCTGGGATAACAGCGACCTCTAGTGGCTTGTGCTGGGTAGCTGCGCGCAGATAGGGTTTCTGCTTCCTGCCCGGCTGCTATGGAGTTAATCTCCGCTGTTGCTGTGGGCGTGGCCTGGCTCGGGCAGCTACTCCAAAGTGGTGGAGTGGCATTGGAGGGGGGAGCGGCCGGGAGGCTATTTATCTCTGTAAGGGGCCTCCGTACTCCCTGCAGCCCAGGGGATTAGGGTGCCCAGAGATTCCCGGATTCCCTACCTCTGGATTAAGTGTCCTGCACTTCCCCTTTAAGACTTCCAAAAGCACCCGCCAAAAGAAAACAATGACCACACAAAAAAATTTTTTTAATTAAAATAAAAAAAAAAATGGCCACTAGTTTTTCTTTATTCTCCAGCGCCAGCCTGAGGCACCTGCTTACCGGTCTTGCTGCCCTGTTTCCCTAGTTTTGGGGTCCCTATCCCTTTAAGACTTACAAAAAGCGCTTGCCAAAACAAAACAACAACAAAAAATAATAAGAGAAAAGAAATGGCCACTCACTTTTCTTATGTCCTCCAGCGCAAGGTCTCCGGTACCCACTCATCGTTCTTGCTGCCCTGTTTCCCTAGTATCCAGGGCCCCGTGCACGTACTGTGTCTGCACTCTGGCCCAGATGGCTGGGGCTGGGTGTTCGGCAGTCCTGGGCTCCGTCTCCCTCCCGCTCTGCCTGCTCTTCTCCCGCCGGGAGCTGGGGGGAGGGGCGCTCGGGTCCCGCAGGGCAGGAGCTTATATCTTACCCCCTTTGCTAGGAGCTGGGTTCTCTCAGGTGCGGATGTGGTCTGGATGTTGTCCTGTGTCCTCTGGTCTTTATTCTAGGAAGAGTTGTCTTTGTTGTATTTTCATAGATATATGTGGTTTTGGGAGGAGATTTCCTCTGCTCTACTCACGCTGCCATCTTCTCAGCTCCTTTCTAAGTTATTTTTAAATATGTTTTCTTTTAAAAATATCTCGAAGTAAATCTCAGTCTTGAGTTTCATCAAAAAACATATTAAATTTCAGCACTACTTAAAAATGAAGTTTCTGACTAAATAAATTTTATTACAAGGAGAAAAACCCCACTTTTCACAAACACTATTAAACATAGGTTTACAATCTCTCACTCCAGTCAGGACTTATTAGTACTGGCTAATCTTTTTGTCAATCTTTTTAACTCAGTGTCATAATGTGTGGGCAAGTGTAGTCAGAATCAGCTCCTGCAACTCATAAACCCATATACTCAGGCAAAACAAGATGCAGAATGGTGCAGCATGCTAAAAGCAGGTGGAGGAATAAAGCTTCCACTCCACAACAACCTGCCCTGGGTGCTCTGTCTGCCTCACACTCATTTATCACATTATGTAAAGGGCACATGCCCATCTGGCATACAAACTGAGTGACAGTGTCGAAGTCAATACAAATATTAAATATCAATGAAGTTTAATTTATTTCTTATCATAGATAAAAATGAATAATAAAAGAAGGCCTCGTGTTTTCTTCCCGCAACCCAATGGATCATCTTTTATACATTTTAGTTCTGCACCTTATGTGGAAACCACTAAAACTCTGCCAGTTTATTTATTCTTAGATTCATTACCTGCCCTTTCTTTCTTTCTTTCATCACTTTGAAATACATTTGCAAGGCCCTGCTCCTTCTTAGACTTCAAGACTTACAAGGTAATCTTGACCATGGGCGGGTGAGAGACGTGAGGATGTTTCTTCCCATCTTTCTACTGCCTTTGGTGTTCCTGAAATGGCTCATTTCTCTCTTTGCCATAGGGCCTGCTGGAGAGCATCTGCCTTCTAGTTCTTTCATGTAGCAGAGAGGCCCTTGCAGTCATCCATCTGTCTGCTTCTGGATTCTGGCAACACCATTTTTTCCCACTGTCCTCCAGACCTAGGAGTTGTAATGACTTTTAACTGTTGCTAATCTTTGGGTTGCTTTACAGCCTATGTTAATGATCCTTCATGTTGAAGTAGTTCTTTATAAGATTAGGGTGATTTCTGTTTTCCTGATTAGTCCATGAATGATAAAGTAGGGTATACTAATTTAAGGTGATTCCACATCTAGCAGATTTTTATCTAACATGTGTTAAGTCCATGAAGAAAACAGACTAGCTGAGTTGAATATGAAAATTGTTAAAGATATTGAAATGAGTGTATGAAATAAATTAGTCTTTATTAAAATGACCAGATTTGCTTAGTGTGTAACCAGAAGGCTTATGCAGTGATCTCTGTTAAGATAAAACCTCACTCTGACACTAAGCCAAGAAGGACATCCAAAATATCTCTACTGTTGAACCATATGTACCAAAGACAGAATAATGCCAAGATTCCACTCCATCTTTCACAACCTGAATAAAGCACCAACAGACTGGACACTTTGGGAACATGAGCTACCTGTATCGTTCACAACACAGTGACCATCTATGTGAATTAAAGTAGACAGACCATGAGTGAGGAAAACTTAGAAAAAAATTGAGAAGCATGTCATTATAATACTGAATGACAAGTGAGGGTTATAACTTATAGATAAACCAAATACCTAGCAAATTGACAGTCCTGCCCAGTGATCTCTATTTCCTTTATAAAACATATTAACCAATGCCTTTGCATTCTAATAGGTTATTCTCAAGATGCACCTGCATTTCTTCCCTACTGAGTGTGTGAGTCATATGTGTAAGTTTCCATGCCTGTATATATCTGTTGTGCTATTATAATAGTTACAAAATATGATTAAACATTATATAAATGAAAAGTACATATCAAAGCACTTGTTGTTTCCATGAAAACTAAGTAGATTACCCTGGGAAGACTTCATAAACATGAATTGATGAAAATTTTTCTTTGGAATAAGATATATTAAAGACAAGATTATTGTCCTGAGGGGAGGCTGTAGGATTACAAAAATCTAAAAGGGTCCTATGCTCAGATTGTTTTAGAAGCATTTTCAAGTTCTTACTTTGGAAATGTTTTAAAGTTGTTAAAGAAAACTTAGTCCGAACACCAAATTTATACTCAGAGGAAGGACCTTTGTTCTAAAGCCAAAGATTGGTGAATAAAGGTAAATTTGTAACTTTTTAATTGAAGTAAAATATTTAAGATTTATTTACTTGAGTTTTAAATAACCAAGTAACCAGAAGGCTATGTGGGATAACTGGACTTTCACCATAGCTTTCTAGGTAAATATTTTTCTTCTTGCCTCCCTTTTATGTCCTTTTGAGAGTGGATTTCTTCATCTTGGAATTAGTATTTTGCATGTAATTATCATTTAATAATATTTTTTGAATAAATGGATGACTAGTTTTAACTTGTGTGTTAGATTAGGTCACTATCATTTTAGAGACATCTAAAAAAGGCTCACTTTTGGCAATCTGATTTAGCGTTGTTTTGTGTACAATTTGCAGTCATTGGTTTATATGTTATTAATTACCTTCAGTTTCATTTTCTCCTCTGTCAATCTCTTTAGATTGAATGTCCTCAACTTTGTCCTAAATTAAAGGTTGAACTGGAAATGAAGTCTTTGAAGATAAACACTGCCAAGCATAATAATATTAGTAGTGCAAAAACACAACTTATCTAAGGTGTTTTTATACAAAACTCAAGTGTGATTTCACCTATTTCAACACCTGCCATCTCCCTCATGGAATCAACAAAAGAACTTTCTAAAAATCTTGGTTTTTGCAAGGTTCCCACATACCAGTTCACTTAAAAGAAATAAAAGCCTCAGAAAGCAAACGCGTGAATATAGCATACTAATCAAATGCACTTCTGGGCTCTTTCCCTGTGATCACCCAAGGGAAAATACGTCTGCCGCTCCATAGCAAGCATACAATTTTACCCTGACTTTCAGGCAAAACACCAATGTAATTGACATGTACTACTAATCAGATAAGTATAACACATGATGAATCTTTCCCTCTGTGACTAAGAGTGATATGCTTCAGTGGTTATCGCAGCATGCATGAGGCTACGCTCTTCTTATGCACAAAGATCTTCAAGTGACGCATCCTGAGAACCAGCACCCAGCACTCCACCCATATGTAGTTGTATAATTGAAACAATTGCCACTTGAGTTGCTGGCCACCACATCTGTATATTTCTCTAGGCTGCAGTAAGCACCAGATGTTCCACCAGATGATGGTTTATGATGCCACAAGGTATTGCTGACAATCCAGGTGGGATGCAGGCCCTGTGCAGGGATGTCATCCTGCCACAAGACAGTGAGAACTGAGAGAAGACAGCATGGTGACCAAAGAGACCCTCTCCTGAGGAGCTCCACATGTGCTTGCCATGCTGATAAACACACAGGGATAAGTGCACCTTCCCTCCATGACCTAGCAACAGAAGTTGCTAGACTTAAAATCCCCTAATATCATACCATTCTGGAAATTCTTTGCACCACCAATTACATTAGCCATTGGTGAATATCAAAAAATTTTGCTTAAGCATAAGCTTGTTGTACTTTTGTGCTAACCTCCTAATTTTATAATGAATATTTGATTTATTGCAGAGTACCGCCGTACTATTCACTCAGAATACACTTCTACAGTTTTATTAAATTTGTATGTCTACATATTTTTTCAAGTAAATATGTGGCCTTTCTGTTGGTAACATTCCAAGTAACTTCTTTTTAAAAACTAGTTTCTTTTAATCATTCATTCCAGCACTACATGAGGATACAATGATAAATAAAGCACATAAAACCTCTGTCCTCGGGCGGAGCCAACATGGCGGCATGAGTAGGACAGTGGGAATCTCCTCCCAAAAACATATATACTTTTGAAAATACAACAAACACAACTAGCCCTAAAAGAGAGACCAGAAGACGCAGGACAGTGGCCAGACTGCAGCTACACCAGCGAGAACCCAGCGACTGGTGAAAGGGGTAAGATACAAGCCCCGGCCCTGCGGGACCCGAGCGCCCCTCCCCCCAGCTCCCGGCGGGAGAAGAATAGGCAGAGCGGGAGGGAGACGGAGGCCAGGACTGCCGAACACCCAGCCCCAGCCATCCGGGCCAGAGCGCAGACACAGTACATGCCCAGGGGGCCCTGGATACTGGGGGAACAGGGAGTAAGACCTCTGAGCGGGTGCTGAAGCTGATGCCCCTGTGACAAAGAAAAGCGGGGGCTTTTTGAAAGTCTTAAAGGGACAGGGACTTAACAGCTTGACGGAAACAACCCAGGTCACAGTACAGCAGCTGGAAATTACAGGGAAAACCGGGTGCACTAACCCCCTGGGCAACAGCTCTGAGACCCCTCACAGAGGCAAACAGTCAAGCAGCCCCCCCATCCATCACCCCACCGGGCGCTGCGAAAGCAGAGAAGCAGCCTGAGACAAATTCCGCCCACAGAAAGGGAAATTTCTCCCTTCCGGCCAGGCAAGACACAAAGACCCACTCTACACGCAATTACCCAACACAAGCCACTAGGGGTCGCAGTTGCCCCAGTAAAGAAAGGCCAGTAGTAAGTGAAAATTTTGGCCCTCCCAGCTGACAGTCAATAGCACCTGTCAACATGAAAAGGCAAAAAAATATGATTCAGACAAGACTAACCCAGACAGCTTCGGCATCTGCTACATCTTCCCCTGAGAAGGAATCTGGGGAGATAGATTTAACCAGTCTACCTGAAAAAGAATTCAAAACAAAAGTCATAACCATGCTGATGGACTTGCAGAGAAATATGCAAGAACTAAGGAAGGAGAATTCAGAAATAAAACAAGCTCTGGAAGGACTTCAAAACAGAATGGACGAGATGCAAGAGACCATTAATGGACTAGAAAACAGAGAACAGGAACGCAGAGAAGCTGATGAAGAGAGAGATAAAAGGATCTCCAGGAATGAAAGAATTTTAAGAGAGCTGAGTGATCAATCTAAAAGGAATAATATAAGAATCATAGGCATTCCAGAAGAAGTAGAGAGAGAAAAGGGGATAGAAAATGTCTTTAAAGAAATAATTGCTGAAAATTTCCCCAAACTAGGGGAAGAAATGGCCTCTCAGACCACAGAGGTACACAGAACTCCCATGACAAGGGATCCAAGGAGGGCAACACCAAGACACATAATAATTAAAATGGCAAAGATCAAAGACAAGGACAAAGTATTACAAGCAGCCAGAGAGAAAAAAAAGGTAACCTACAAAGGAAAACCCATCAGGCTATCATCAGACTTCTCAACAGAAACCCTACAGGCCAGAAGAGAATGGCATGATATACTTAATGCAATGAAACAGAAGGGCCTCGAACCAAGACTACTGTATCCAGCACGAATATCATTTAAATATGAAGGAGGGATTAAACAATTCCCAGACAAGCAAAAGTTGAGGGAATTTGCCTCCCACAAACCACCTCTACACGGCATCCTACAGGGACTGCTCTAGATGGGAGCACTCCTAAAAAGAGCACACAACAAAACACCCAACATATGAAGAAGGGAGGAGGAGGAATAAGAAGGGAGAGAAATAAAGAATCATCAGATTGTGTTTATAATAGCTCAACAAGCGAGTTAAGTTAGACAGTAAGACAGTAAAGAAGCTAACCCTAAACCTTTGGTAACCACAAACTTAAAGCCTGCAATGGCAATAAATTCATACCTTTCAATAATCACCCTAAATGTAAATGGACTGAATGCACCAATCAAAAGACACAGAGTAATAGAATGGATAAAAAAGCAAGATCCATCCATATGCTGCTTACAAGAGACACACCTCAAACCCAAAGACGCGCACAGACATAAAGTCAAGGGATGGAAAAAGATATTTCAAGCAAACAACAGAGAGAAGAAAGCAGGTGTTGCAATTCTGGTATCAGACAAAACAGACTTCAAAATAAAGAAAGTAACAAAAGACAAAGAAGGACATTACATAATGATAAAGGGCTCAGTCCATCAAGAGGATATAACCATTATAAATATATATGCACCCAATACAGGAGCACCAACATACCTGAAACAAATATTAACAGAACTAAAGGAGGAAATAGAATGCAATGCATTCATTCTAGGAGACTTCAACACACCACTCACTCCAAAGGACAGATCCACCAAACAGAAAATAAGTAAGGACACAGAGGCACTGAACAACACACTAGAACAGATGGACCTAATAGACATCTACAGAACTCTACATCCAAAAGCAACAGGATACACGTTCTTCTCAAGTGCACATGGAACATTCTCCAGAATAGACCACATACTAGGACACAAAAAGAGCCTCAGTAAATTCCAAAAGATTGAAATCCTACCAACCAACTTTTCAGACCACAAAGGCATTAAACTAGAAATAAACTGTTCAAAGAAAGCAAAAAGGCTCACAAACACATGGAGGCTAAACAACACGCTCCTAAATAATCAATGGATCAATGACCAAATCAAAATGGAGATCCAGCAATATATGGAAACAAATGACAACAACAACACTAAGCCCCAACTTCTGTGGGACGCAGCAAAAGCAGTCTTCAGAGGAAAGTATATAGCACTCCAAGCATATTTAAAAAAGGAAGAGCAATCCCAAATGAACGGTCTAATGTCACAACTATCAAAATTGGAAAAAGAAGAACAAATGAGGCCTAAGGTCAGCAGAAGGAGGGACATAATAAAGATCAGAGAAGAAATAAATAAAATTGAGAAGAATAAAACAATAGCAAAAATCAATGAAACCAAGAGCTGGTTCTTCGAGAAAATAAACAAAATAGATAAGCCTCTAGCCAGACTTATTAAGAGGAAAAGAGAGTCAACACAAATCAACAGTATCAGAAATGAGAAAGGAAAAATCACAACAGATCCCGCAGAAATACAAAGAATTATTAGAGACTACTATGAAAACCTATATGCTAACAAGCTGGGAAACCTAGGAGAAATGGACAACTTCCTAGAAAAATACAACCTTCCAAGACTGACCCAAAAAGAAACAGAAAATCTAAACAGACCAATTACCAGCAACGAAATTGAAGCGGTAATCAAAAAACTACCAAAGAACAAAACCCCCGGGCCAGATGGATTTACCTCGGAATTTTATCAGACATACAGGGAAGACATAATACCCATTCTCCTTAAAGTTTTCCAAGAAATAGAAGAGGAGGGGATACTCCCAAACTCATTCTATGAAGCTAACATCACCCTAATACCAAAACCAGGCAAAGACACCACCAAAAAAGAAAACTATAGACCAATATCCCTGATGAACGTAGACGCAAAAATACTCAACAAAATTTTAGCAAACCGAATTCAAAAGTACATCAAAACCATCGTACACCATGACCAAATGGGATTCATCCCAGGGATGCAAGGATGGCACAACATTCGAAAGTCCATCAATATCATCCACCACATCAACAAAAAGAAAGACAAAAACCACATGATCATCTCCATAGATGCTGAAAAAGCATTTGACAAAGTTCAACATCCATTCATGATAAAAACTCTCAGCAAAATGGGAATAGAGGGCAAGTACCTCAACATAATAAAGGCCATCTATGAAAAACCCACAGCCAACATTATATTGAATAGCGAGAAGCTGAAAGCATTTCCGCTGAGATCGGGAACTAGACAGGGATGCCCACTCTCCCCACTGTTATTTAACATTGTACTAGAGGTCCTAGCCATGGCAATCAGACAAAACAAAAAAATACAAGGAATCCAGATTGGCAAAGAAGAAGTCAAACTGTCACTATTTGCAGATGACATGATACTGTACATAAAAAACCCTAAAGACTCCACCCCAGAACTACTAGAACTGATATCGGAATACAGCAAAGTTGCAGGATACAAAATCAACACACAGAAATCTGTGGCTTTCCTATATACCAACAATGAACCAACAGAAAGAGAAATCAGGAAAACAACTCCATTCACAATTGCATCAAAAAAAATAAAATACCTAGGAATAAACCTAACCAAAGAAGTGAAAGAGTTATATTCTGAAAACTACAAGTCACTCTTAAAAGAAATTAAAGGGGACACTAACAGATGGAAACGCATCCCATGCTCATGGCTAGGAAGAATTAATATCGTCAAAATGGCCATCCTGCCCAAAGCAATATACAGATTTGATGCAATCCCTATGAAACTACCAGCAACATTCTTCAATGAACTGGATCAAATAATTCAAAAATTCATATGGAACCACCAAAGACCCCGAATAGCCAAAGCAATCCTGAGAAAGAAGAATAAAGTAGGGGGGATCTCACTCCCCAACTTCAAGCTCTATTATAAAGCCATAGTAATCAAGACAATTTGGTACTGGCACAAGAACAGAGCCACAGACCAATGGAACAGACTAGAGAATCCAGACATTAACTCAGACATATATGGTCAATTAATATTTGATAAAGGAGCCATGGACATACAATGGCGAAATGACAGTCTCTTCAACAGATGGTGCTGGCAAAACTGGACAGCTACATGTAGGAGAATGAAACTGGACCATCGTCTAACCCCATATACAAAAGTAAACTCAAAATGGATCAAAGACCTGAATGTAAGTCATGAAACCATTAAACTCTTGGAAGAAAACATAGGCACAAACCTCTTAGACATAAACATGAGTGACCTCTTCTTGAACATATCTCCCCGGGCAAGGAAAACAACAGCAAAAATGAACAAGTGGGACTATATTAAGCTGAAAAGCTTCTGTACAGCAAAAGACACCATCAATAGAACAAAAAGAAACCCTACAGTATGGGAGAATATCTTTGAAAATGACACATCCGATAAAGGCTTGACATCCAGAATATATAAAGAGCTCACACGCCTCAACAAACAAAAAACAAATAACCCAATTAAAAAATGGGCAAAGGAACTGAACAGACGGTTCTCCAAAAAAGAAATACAGATGGCCAACAGACACATGAAAAGATGCTCCACATCGCTAATTATCAGAGAAATGCAAATTAAAACTACAATGAGGTATCACCTCACACCAGTAAGGATGGCTGCCATCCAAAAGACAAACAACAACAAATGTTGGCGAGGCTGTGGAGAAAGGGGAACCCTCCTACACTGCTGGTGGGAATGTAAACTTGTTCAACCATTGTGGAAAGCAGTATGGAGGTACATCAAAATGCTCAAAACAGACTTACCATTTGACCCAGGAATTGCACTCCTAGGAATTTACCCTAAGAATGCAGCAATCAAGTATGAGAAAGATCAGTGCACCCCTATGTTTATCGCAGCACTATTTACAGTAGCCAAGAATTGGAAGCAACCTAAATGTCCATCGATAGATGAATGGATAAAGATGTGGTACATATACACAATGGAATACTACTCAGCCATAAGAAAAGGGCAAATCCAACCATTTGCAGCAACATGGATGGAGCTGGAGGGTATTTTGCTCAGTGAAACAAGCCAAGCAGAGAAAGAGAAATACCAAATGATTTCACTCATCTGTGGAATATAAGAACAAAGGAAAAACTGAAGGAACAAAACAGCAGCAGAATCACAGAACTCAAGAATGGACTAACAGGTACCAAAGGGAAAGGGACTGGGGAGGATGGGTGGGTAGGGAGGGATAAGGGGGGGAGAAGTAGGGGGGTATTAAGATTAGCATCCATAGCGGGGTGGGAGAAAGGGGAGGGCTGTACAACACAGAGAAGACAAGTAGTGATTCTACAACAGGTTGCTACGCTGATGGACAGTGACTGTAAAGGAGTATATAGGGGGGACCTGGTATAGGGGAGAGCCTAGTAAACAAAGTATTCGTCATGTAAGTGTAGATTAATGATTAAAAAAAAAAAAATGCAGTTCCTATGTTGTGACCTCTAATGAGTTCTACACAATGATATAAAGGACATATAAAAGTGTAGGCAAAGGGTCTGTTTGTGTTTATACAGAGGATCAAAGCCTAATTTGGCTACCCCGAAAATGAACTAAGAAACGATATGAAAGAGAGCTTCCAACATCAGCACTCTCTGGAAGACTCATGCCAGAAGATGATCATCAAAAAACCCCAACAAAGATCCACGCACTGCTACAGCTGTAGATGCACTCATCCCACCAGCTCCTGGACTTGCCATGGGAATGAAGGAGATATCTAAGCTGGCCTGTGCATACAGTAAAACAACAAATTTGACTGGATCTATACTGTTGGAACTCAACCAAGAATTAGGAGAAGTGCAAATTGTAGCGCTCCAAAATCTTACAACTACAGACTATTTACTGTTAAAAGAACATATGGGATGTGAACAGTGCCCAGGAATGGGTTGTTTTAATTTGTCTGATTTTTCTCAAACTATTCAAATTCAGTTAGATAATAACCATCATATCATTGATAAGTTTTCACAAATGCCTAGGGTGCCTAACTGGTTTTCTTGGTTTTACTGGAGATGGCTGGTAATTACAGGTATGCTTTGGTTATGTAACTATACTCCTATTATGTTAATGTGTGTGCGCAATTTAAGTAGTAGCTTAAAATATATACATGCTGAAGTTACTCTACAAGAAGATATGTCAAAGAAATAATCAATCTTCCCATGTTTTCTTCCGCCTGCTACTTCTATAGCTTTTCTTCTTCCTTCCTAATTACAACCCTTAAATAGAATTTGTGCCTCATATCAAATTTACCGAGTATCATAATTCTTCCAAGTGGTAAAGATATCTCAAGACAAATGCTGGGCATAGAAGCTACAGGGCATAAATATGCAAAGAAATAAAAAGCTAACCATTTCAAACAATAAGGCTTCTCTCTCACTTACCAACTTTACATTTCCCTGTATGGCCCCGGAAGATGACTGGTTAGCCAGAGACGGGTAAGATTCCTCAAGGGAGGAACAACCTAAGACAGGCACAGTCGCAGGGGGGTCATCAGGTGAGAAATTGGGGATCAACAGAGGTGAGGCTTAGAACCTCACCCCCCCTGTTCTGAGAGAAATATTCTGCATATGTGGATGTTTTATTGCCCTTGTCTAGCTTGGATTAACACATAGTCTACAGGCACACACCTGATCATCTACATTTGCTCTCTTACAACACTAAACTATGTTTTCTACCTTTATCTTGTATCTACCTACCACTTCAGCATCTTATTAAAAATAATAAAGAGAGAAATGTGGTATCCACATATAAATCAAGTATAAAAATCAAATGTGTATTCATATTTGAACTGACTGTTTATAGTTCATAATGCATGAGCAAAACCAAAAGTTTCTGTGATGACTGCCCTTGTACTGTTCACCATGTAACTTATTCACTATGTAAGAATTTGTTCTCCATGTAAGAACTTGTTCGTTATGCTTCAGAAGATTGGAGACTGACGAAAATTAGGCTTGGGGTGGATTAATGATTGTGCATTGAGCATTGACTCCCCTATACAGAATTTTATTGTTGTTAACAACCATTTGATCAATAAATATGAGAGATGCCCTAACAACAACAACCAAGAAAAAGTACACACTTCCAATTGTAAAATAAATAAGTAACCGGGATGTAATGTATAGCATAAGGAATATAGTCAAAATATTGTAACAACTTGGTATGGTGATAGCTGGTACTTAGAATTATCATGTATATAAATGTTGAATCACTGTGTTGTACACCTGAAACTAATGTAATGTAATACTGTGTGTCAACTACCCTTCAATAAAAAATAATTATCTAAAAAAAAAAAAACAAAAAAAAAAACCTCTGTCCTTCTACAGTTAAAATTAAAGCAAGAGAGATTACATTCTCCCAAGGGAGCTTATATTCTTTAGAGGAAATGCATTCTAATGATCTATTATAAAATTAACACCTATGCAGTACAGAGGAGCACCACAAAAATGAGATGTGACTGATAAGGGTGACAAGCGCTCCTCCCTACAAAGGAGGATGACCTGGCTTTTCAAGGCAGTGGCTACCGGAGGCAAAATGAGGTCGGTGGCTGGTGTTGGCCTATTGGGTTAGTCTCGGTGCTGAAGGAAAGGCAGCGCCTCCATATTTGAGGATGCAGCCTCTGATCTGGTGTGTCTCCTCAAGGAGTCTAAGTCCTCCATAGAGGCTAGACTTCCTGGAGACTAGAGATGTGTGTGGGCCTTAATAGTGTAACCATGAGCAGCCGCTGGCTGGGGGAATTCTGGTGAGTGAGCTTGTCCCTGACAACCTCCTAAACCATAGCTAGAGCCTTTCCCTAGCCCAGAATTCAAATAAACTTTACCAAACTGACTTAAACGTTGAGTGGACATATCAGTTCTTCCCTTATCCAACTGCAGTAAGTTCCTTGGCTCCAGTTCCTCTGTGCTCAGGAGGAACTTTGCCCTCAAATCCAAGAATAGGGAAGTGCCTGGCTCGCCAGAGCCCTCAAAGCCTGCCTGGCTTGCAGCATCCAGGGAAAGTGGGAGTGGCGAGAGGACAGTAGTGAACTGGGCTTGGAATGCCGTCAGTGTCTGGGGTGCAGGGTATGTGCCAGGCCTGACTGTTGGCTGGGCCTTCAGTGATGGGCCCTGGCTGGCCCTTCGGTGGTTTTGTTAAAGGTAAATTATGAGACTGTTTGAACACTCTTCGAGGTTGTAGAATTGTAAGAACTGACTGAGAGTAACCTAGGGATGAGAAGTGACTAGAGCTGTTCCCTAGAGGAAGAAGTGCTTCTCTGAAGAGGAAAGAAGTTCCACAGGGTTCTTTGTAGAGAATGGGTTAGTGATTGGTAAAATGAGTCATATGGTTTTAGGGTTAAAATGGAGAAAAATCTCAGCAACTCAACCTCAACAGTATCATGCAGACATTCAGAATACCCTACTGTAAGGCTAAAGGAGTTCATGATGTTTACTGCCTCCGAACTTTACAGTCCTCAACCTAAAGAGCAGTCTTGGGCATAGATGACTCCTTGACACCCTTCACCCCTTTGGGTTTCCTCCTTTTTGAGGCATTAATTAATTTATTCACTTTTGGGAACATGTGGCGTAAGGAATGGGATTCAGAGGAATAGGGAATTCCTCTACCTGTGTCAAAGCCTGAGCTGTCTGAGACCCAGGACCAGGAGGTGAGACCTCTTTCTATGTCTCATCTGTGAGTCAAGAGTAGCAACTCAGGGAGAAAGGGAGCCTGTTCTGGGCTTGCACTTTACTGATCCAGTCTGTCTAGGGTTTAGTCAAGGTACCCACCCAAGGTCACAGTGGGACTCTGCTGGGTCAGCAGGGACTTACTGTACCCTTTACCTTGGTCTCCTCCATCCTGCTCCATTAGACAGGAATGTTCTAACATTTTCTGAATTGTGGTGCTTTTTACTAGAAAGGAAATAAAAGGATCTCCATATTTATGGAGAAATAGCAGTAACATAGAATTGAGAAATCTTACCATCTAGAGAGAGACCCTATTAATATTTTGACATCCTTCTTGCTTTTCTTGGTATACTTTTTATTGTTTAAACCTTAATAATATACACAATTTCACAGTCTTCTTTTTCAATTTATCACTATCACATAAGTATTTCCCCATCACTGAGAGCATAGCATATCCAACATTTTAATAGTTGTATTATATTCCATGTACCAAGATTTACTTAATAATCCAACCACTGCTGGAAATTTAGGTATTTCCGTTTTCCCTACTTGGAATGATATTGCAATGCAGTTCAGATGTTTCCAAGCTATACATATCACCAGAATCAAATTGTTACACGAAATAGTTTCCCAAGAACAGTGTGTGATAATTCCTTTCTTCAAGAAAGTCTTTCAATCATTAGACATTATTATTGTAGAGTAACTATGCCAAGTGTTAAAATGAAAAAGTATCATATTTATCATACATCTATTTGATTGCTAGGGAGGGTGAACTATGCCAGAGTTTCATTAGAAATTTGTAGTTCCTGTTTTGTTAATTGTCAGAAAAGCTGGATACAAGTACAACTAAAAAAGTAATTTTTTAGTTAACAGGGTGGACTCAGCTACAGACTGCTTGGATCTGCATGTTGACTTCTTACTACCTATGCAGCCTCAGTCTCCTTATCTGGAAAAGAGGGATGATGATAATAATACAACTGCTATGTCACAGAGTTGTTGTATTAAGTAAGTTGATATCTGCCAAATGCTTAGCACAATCTGAGACACATGGTAAAATTTTTTTTAAGTTTTGGGAATTATTGTTATAGTCATTGTTTTTCTGACTCTAATGTTTTCATCTTTCTCCTTGTAAATCCCTCCTAGGTTTGTTTGTTTGTTTGTTTGCCTCATTGCTCTTTTTATGTCATTGAAAATAAAACTCCCTTGCTGATCTTAACCATATCACGATTTTAATCACTACCTAAAAGCACTTTCTTCCAAATTTGTGCCTCTAATTGAGATCTCTCCCCTGAGCTCAGACTCATTTTTGTCTCCCCGCTAAATCCCCCATGAAGATATCACAGGCACATTTGGCCAACAGGGCCCCAATGAGCTCATTATCTTCCATCTAAACTTGGCTCCTCTTCCTACATTAACTTCTTCTGTTAGTGACAGCACCATCTAACAGGGACATGGACAGGACTCTGATGAACAGGACCAGAATGTACCACCCCCAGAATATGTCATTTTAGCATAGGATTATTTGGGGCTGAATGCAATTAAGAAACAGCAAATACAGAAAGAACTCTCTGCCCTCTCTCTCTCTGCCTAAAAGCATGGCATAATTTTCCTTTTGCAAAGTAAATTTCCATTTGTAAAGTAAATTTCCATTTATAAAGATCTACTCCCACCTTCCCCACCTCCCCATACCAGGAAGAGGGGAATAAACCTTCATCATAAATTTTTAATCATTGGCGTTAACCCTTCTCACCTGAGAAAGATGAGTTTGCATACTACATTGCACCTTACTAAACAACCTTTATCTACCATACATTTCCTAGTTACCTTCTGACAATTTACTCCCCACAATTTATCCACAACTCCCCTTGCCTCTGTCTAGTCACTTCACGATTTATTTCCCTCTGTTAAAATGGTATGTAAGCCCCTGGGGTCTAAGTGGCACTTTGAGTTTTCACTTCTTCTTTTGTGGAACATCTCTGTACACATAAATTGAAAATATAATTTGTATGCCTTTTCTCCTGTTAATCCATCCAAAAGATTAAGTTAATTTGCAGGCTCCAGGAACCAAACTTAAGAGAGCAGAGGAAAAGTTTTACCTCTTTTATGCTGGGAAGAATCCAAGGATCCTCTTCTCTCTTTCTCCAGCCAATTGATCATTACAATTTGCTGTCTGACTTCAGTCTAGATTTTAACAAACCATTGTACCTCATAGTCACTATGAGACTAAGGAATGACAATGGAACGTTCATGGGGTAAAAGAGTTTATTACCCAGCTTGTTCTCCTGGTGATAGAGAAATAGAATATAGCTGAAATAATTTCCTCAGGCTTAAGGATTAAAGTATAGTATACCATACCTTTACCCCTCTCCCTGTGGGGGTTACTGAGGGGTCTATATAGAGTCCTACTGGAGGTTCATGCACTGGCCATAATGATAAAACAAAACTCCCTGATAAGATGCTCCTACTTTCTGCCCATTTACGATATACTACCGAGAACTTTGGGGTCCACTCTGCTGTTACTCCAGGAATACACAGGAGGCCAGCTTCCAGGCCTTGTCCCCAAGATGCCAGGAGCGCCAGCCATTACTGATTCATGTGTCAAAATGTCCAAGGCCATGCCCACTCAATAGACTCTCCAGGGTTTAGTGCAGTTGGTACTGGCAGCAAGATATTATCCTGGTGGCAAAATCTTGGTTTCAATGATTCCTCCTTGACTTCTACTTGCAGTTGTATAGGGAGGCAGCCATATGTGTTAACATGTCTATGGGGCTCAGGGCTCCCTTCCGGGTTTTCTCATTCAAACTCCATAGCACTGTCCACAAGTGGACCGACCCTTCCCATAGACTATTGGTGTCTGACTTCAGTCTAGATTTTAACAAACCATTGTACCTCTCTATCATGCCTGCTGCAATAGGATTCTATGGCACATGAAACTTCCATTTGATTCCTAACTGTTGCACCCATTCTTGTAGTGTATGTCCAGTAAAGTGGTGCCTTGATCACTCTCAGTTACCTGTGGTCAGACATAGGCTGCAAAGAGACACTCCAGGCCTCCTTTGGCCATCTGTTGGTCTGCACAATATGTAGAAAAAGCTACAAGACATCCAGTAGCTATGTCCACACAAGTCATGGCATATTGGTACCCTTCTGACACCGACAGAGTCCCAATAATATTCTATCTGCCACCTGACAAGGGGTATCAGCCCTTTAGCTATTGTCCCATGTTGCTGTGGAACTCACTGTAAGTTCCATTTAGAGCATATGATGTACTCCTGCGAGGCTCTGCTGACTTCTTCAAAAGTCAAAGGCAAACCCCACTGACAGGCTATAGCTCACATTGTCTTTTGCTCTGCATGCAACAAATGCTGAGGCAAGCATTGGGCCACATCAGAGGCAGGCTTGCCTTCTAGCCAACGTACCTGGGACACAAGTCCATGACAGATGGTGGGGCTGTGGAGGTATCCCTGTGGAAGGGCAGTGAAAGTCCATTGCCACCCTTCCCTCATGTGAAGGCAAATTGTTCCTGATGTTTCTGCTCTATGTTAATGGAAAAGAAGGCTTTAGCAAGATTTAAAACATAATGGTATGTTCCTAGTTCATGACTGAAGGTATCCATCAGGTCTGCAATAGAGGGGACAGCAGCATGCATAGGGGGTATGACTTTCTCTGTAATCCACAGTCATATGCCAGAAGCCATCCAGCTTTTTTACTGGCCACACTGGGGAATTGAAAGGACTATGGGTGAGCTTTATAATACCTCCAGTTCCTGGAGGGTTTCTCCAATTTCTTTATATCCTCCAGGCAGTTTGTATTGTTTGGTATTAGTCACCCACTGAGGCACAGGCAAAGGTATGGACCGGTGCTTAGCATGTCCCCTCAGAACTGCCTTTGTCACATATATCCTTAGTCTAAACTCATCTGCAGTGGTCTGAAACCATAGGCCCTACAGGAGACCTATCCCCAGTATATATTCAGGAATTCAAGAGGTATACATAGTATACTTCTTTAGGGGTAGATGTCCTATTCCCAAAAGGAGTTGGGCTTGTTTTACTCTGATAGCCTTACCCCATATCCATGTATAATAGCGGACATCCCAGGAAACCACTCAGGGTTGCCATAAATCAGTGAATATTCAGCTTCTGTGTCTTCCAAAGCCAGGGCATGTTGTATGTTCACTGGGGACCAGTGGACAGCTATTTCACCATGTTGCCTCTGGTCCACCCTGGTTCGTCAGGGCAGGTACCTTGACCTTCCCTTCAATCAAACTGTGTCCCCCAATCATCTTCCTGTGTGGTCAGGTGAGGTTGGCTCTCTCTCCAGCAGGAAGTATTGCAACACACAGGCCAGACTTGTGGCTCTGTCTCTGGCCTCTGCTTCTTTGTTCTCAGTGACTGGAATGGTTGCTCCAGTTTTGGTTGTTGCCACAGCTCCAGTAAGATTCTATTTGACTTCCCATCTAATTTCTTTCTGTCTGCTCCTTCCTGTATTAAATTAATCCACATCTGGGTCCTTGCAACCTTCACAGGGCCCTTTAAAGTCTTCCTCTAAGTTGCAGACCTTATTTTTTTCAATGCTTTCATTGCTTCAGCCTCAACCAAGTCTCCTACTGAATGGGTAACCTCACTTATGTGCTGCCCTAAGTGAGGGACAAGACTCTGCTGAGGGGAGGATGGTTAATCACCCTGCTTTTACTTCCTCCACTGGACCTCACAGCTCATGTTCTCACACTGCCTCTTCCTGTGCTTTTTGCAGGTGTATGCTCTTCTCCTTCATGGCCTTTACCTCCTCCACAGTACCTCTCAGCAACACCATTTCATTTTTTAACAAAACTTTTGCTTTCTCCACAGCACCTTGCAGCATTTTTATGCTGCTTCCTCTCATATCAACACCATTTCAGTCTTCAGTGAATCTACAGCAGTTCACAGCTTGCATTCTCATGCTGCCATTTCTTGTGTCTCTTTCAGGAGCGTGTCCTTCTCATCTGTAAACCTTTTCAATACTGTGAGAAACATCCAACCCACAGATCCTGCTGCCTCATTGGCACTCTGTTTCCTAAAGCATTTCAGTATTATACCTAGGGTCACCCCTACTGCCTCAGGTGTCACCTCCACCTTCCTCCAGTCTTGGGGTGGGGCCCAGCCCTCTAGGAGGCAAGCCACCTCAGATCACATGCCCGCTGGGGACACTTGACTGTCTCCCTATTTATAGGGGGAGCCCGCTGAAGTGCCGCTCCCACAAGGGCAGCCTGTTCTGTTCCTCAGTGAACAGTGAATCCTGCTGACATTGCCAATTGTCTTGCCTATGGGTTTCAGCCCCTGGGCAAGTACACTGTGGATTCAGTGAGACTGAGGAATGACAATGGAACATTCATGAGGTGAAAGGGTTTATTACCTGGCTTGTTCTCCTGGCGATAGGTTGAGAAATAGAATTACATCTGCATTCAACAGTCTGCAGGTCTGAAATCCTCCTTTGTCTCTGCCTCTGCCAAGAGCACTGGGCAGAGCTCTTGATATATAGTGACTCAGTCAGTAATAGCTTACTGCCTGTGGGTGTGGAAGCAGTAGTCTAGCAGGAGGCCAGTTAAATCATTAAGTAGTTCAGGTTCATGTGAAGATCCTGGCCATAGGAACTTCAATTTGCCCCTTGCTCCCTAAGATCAGCCCTCTCAACCTGGCACACAAGTCACAGAACTTTGTCCCTGCCAATATTTTCTTCTCTAGTCTTACCTGCAGCTTCTTATGCCCTGAATTTTCTCTCTATTAATTCTAAGTTATTCTCAATTCACCACTGAACAGCTCCTGCTCTTCCCCTATTTCATGGGCCCTTTTCCAGTCCCATTCTCACCTTCTTTGCCTTTTTAATTCTTAATTATTATTTTATACATGGCTATGATGTCATCTCTTCTAGGGGGCATTCCTTTAATTCCCATATTGTGTCAGTGGCCATTTCTTAGCTTTCTGTGTGAATCCCTCCCATGGATTCACTAAACTGGATTGTATTTATCTGCTTATATTCAGCCTTCCACACTAGACTGTGAGTTTCTCTAGTTCAATGATTGTATCTGGTTCATCTTTGTATCCCCATAATGTATTTGTTTTGTAGTATTTCTCAGAAACATTTGTTAAGTTGAAAAATGAAATTGACCATATAAAGAGGATATTAAGTATGAAAGATGCCCAGGGAACTGGTTAGTACCTACAGAATGTCATAAACTGAGGAAATGCATGCGCATCCAGGAACTGCTCCCCCATAAGAACAAAATGTTGCTTGGTAAATGTAGTGGAGACTGTTAGCTGCCTACTGGGCATCATGTTTCCCTTCTTTCCCACCAGCCAGGTCTCCATTCGTCATCTATTCATTCCCTTGCCTCGGCACTTCCAGCTACAGAGCTGCACATGCTATATTAATCCATCTGCTTTGCCAATGACTGATTCAGGAGTGGCCGTGAGGCTCATTTGGGACCATGGACATTGGAGGAGAGAGAGGTTTCTGCATTATTCAGGGTGGACTTGAAGAGCTTATTCTTTCTCTCCCTACGTAAGGCCCTTCTTCCTGCTGAAGCCATTTATCCTGTTGTCTCAGCTTGGGGATAAAGATCATACAGCAAGGAGAGATTAATATTGAGGATCCTGAGGAAAAAAACTGGAATTGTACCCCACCCCTGTACTTCCAGATATGCAAGCCAATTAGATGTCTATTGCTATACTGTTTTGAGATATGAAAACATCATAATTAGTTAAGTAAGCCAGAAATCACCACAGGAAGACTCATCCACACCACTCTTGTCTCTTTGGCCTTCTTGCCATTCCTCAAACCACTGTTGTGGGTTGAATTGTATCCTCTAAAAATTCATATGTTGAAGTCCTAACCTCTAGCACCTTAAAAATGTGACCTTATTTAGAAACAATATCATTACAAATGTGATTACTTAAGCTAAGATAAAGTCATCTGTAGTAGTGTGGGCCTGTAATCCATTGTGACTGGTTTCCTCATAAAAGGGAAATTTGGGCACAAATCTGTACCCATGCCACATGAAATTGAAGGCAGAGATCACGGTGATGTTTCCACAAGCCTAGGAATGCCAAACATTGCCAAGAAACCACCAGAGGCTTGGAGAGAGATATGGAACAGATTCCTTCTCTCCGTCCTCCGAATGAACTAGCTCTGCTTATCTTGGACATCTAGCCTCCAGAAACATAGGACAATAAATTCCTATTGTTTTAGCCAACCAGTTTGGTGGTACTTTCTTATAGCAGTGCTAGAGAACTAGTACACCAATATAATTTCCAAGTTGGGACTTTTGTACTAGCTGTTCATACACTTAGAACACTCTCATACCTGATCTTTTCATTCCTGGTCCCTTCTTAGTTTTCAGATCTTAGCTGAAGAGTCCCCTCCTCACAGACACCTTCCAGCACTACCCAGTCTAGAACAGCTACACTTGTTACTTTTTATTATCACCCTACTTTCATTTTCTGCTCATCATTCACCACTCTGAAATTTTTCTTACAGATTTAATTGTGTGTTGATTGTGTTGGGGAGGAAAAATTTTCCTATTACCCTTCTAGGTTCTTTAGCTGGTCTAATAATTAAATTGACATAAAACAGGTCAACAGGAGAAAAACAAATTTAATTTCATACATATACAAACCCCTATAAAAATGTGAGATCCAAGGGCAAGTTGGGCAGTTGAGGCCTATGGCCATCCTGTGCGAAGAACTGGGATGGGGGCCTGGGCTTCCAAGGGGAGGACAGTAATTCACAGGACAGTAAGAGGAGCAGATGCTTGGTGATTAATTGTTTTCCCTGACTTACAGATGGGTCACACAGACAGAAGTTGTATCTGGTAATAGCCATCTCTGAACCATGTCTCCATCTATATTCTTTTTGGGTAGTTAAGGAGAGAGAAAAGTTCTTGAGTCTGGTGGGTCCTGATTGCTTTCAGCTCAAAATAATCCACATGCCAAAGTGGCATATTTTAGGGTCACACATTCTGCCCCCCTTCAATTGTCTGCTTCATTTGTGAAGTAGTTCAGGATATACCACCCCAAAATATGCACTTTGATACATTTTTAAAAATTTTGAGCTGAAGTCACTTAAAAAACAGCAAATGCAGGGAGAGGCTTTCTCTGAACTCTCCTTATCTGCCTAAAGTCCAAGCCTCTGAAAGGGCCTCAATTATATCACAAATCCCCTCCCTGGGAGTTTCATCAACCAAGAAGGATTGATTCCTATCAGAGAAGAGGAACCCTAGCTAGACAAACCTTGTTACACACTACCGCACCTCCCATCTATTCTCCCCAGATTCCATTCATCTTCATTTCCTGGAAATCATGTACTCTCCTCCGAGCTGTCTACATCCCTGTTTCCCTTACCCATCAGATGGTACATAAATCCTCAAATCTCACCTTTTTGGGGTATTCATATTTTTTTCTGTGATGCCCTTGGATACATTGTATTAAAATTTAAATTTGTTTACTTTTATCCTGTTAATCTGTCTGTAATTCGTTAGAGAGTGCACAAGAAACTAGTGTACTTGCCCTATTGGTTAATGTTACAAGTGGCTAATGAACGTACCTGTCTCAGTTGATCAGAGGGTCCTCTCACCTTGGGAGGTGATTGATTTGTTAGAGATGCTCCAATAAGCACTTAGTTTGAACTTCCTATATCCGGAACAAAATTATGAAAATGTTATGCAGTTGGCTGTCATTATTATTGTCCATTTCAGAATGATCTGTAATACTACCCCAGCCTATGAATCCAATAACCAATAGTCACTAAGAACTCTTCACTTTACTCTATACCATATACCATCAGAGGCAGGTAGCCAACTCTTCTTGAAGTTCCTTGAATTACACTGAGTGCTCCATTTGACATACTCCTATTTTGCTTAGGCCCTCATTTATTTTATTTATCTATTTATTTTATTTATTATTTTTAAAATTTGATATCAATAATGTACAATTACTTGAACAACATTATGGTTACTAGACTCCCCCTATTATCAAGTCCCCCCCACATACCGCATTATGAGGTTATTACCTACAAACACGGGTATCCTATAAGATCAAAGGTGAATTGCCTGAGATTAAAGAAAACTTACCTTATTGAACAAATAGACTCAAACAGAAAGGTGAATATGAGTTAGTAATTGTGATAATTTTTGGTGCCACAATCAATGGACTTCTTGAAACTATTAATAGATAAATAAGTGTGCCATGAGAAGGCTAAGCTAATTCTTTTAAAGACAAGGCCTGGTAAAATGGAAAGCTGGGATTTGGGAGTTGGCCCGGCCTACGTTTAACCCAATTCATTAACTCTATGCAATGTTTGGAAAGTTTCCTTCTTGATAAAAATGAAGATAAAAATAACCATATTTCAGTTGAAACTTTAGAAATAGTATGCAAAATACCTAATAAATTACCTAATACATAGTAGGCATTCCATTAGTTTATAAGCAGCGATTTTTAGAGTTGTTTATGTCGGCTTTTGCTGTCTAACCAACTACCCCAATACTAAATTGCTAAAAGATAAAAACTGTTTCTCATGTCGTTAGCTGGGCATTTTTCTGGTTTGGGTTACAGTGGGCCTAAATTATCTAGGGCCTCAACTGGAATGTCTAGGAAGCTAGGAAATTTTCTCTCCTCATGGTCTCTCATCTTCCAGGATAAGAAGGCTTCCAGGAGGCAGAAGGCTTCCTAGCAGCAATAAAGGGCAATCCCCAATAAGTAAACATTATTTATGTGTCTTCTAACATTTCACTGGCAAAAGCAAGTTACAAGGCCAAGCTCAGATACACAAGGCTGAGAAAAAGTCTTTACCTCTTACTGGGAGAAGCTATAAAATTACATTGCTAAGGGCATGCATAGGGGGAAAGGAGGAATTTCAGGTCATTTTTTGCAGTCTAACACAAAAGCCAATGAAAAAAATATAGCTAATTGATATAAGTTCACTAACTCCAGGCATGACTAGAAAAAACTTGGAAAAAATGTATATATAAATATATAAATCTCTATCAGATAGTTCATTCAGAAAAAAGGACTTCTTTGGAGAATCAACTTATTCATGTGAGTGAACACAGCTAATTCTAAACTTAATAGGACCCTTGTGTGTGCATCTAAGAGCAGAATTTGGCCCACTGTGTATGCCACTCAGTGCCTTTATTTACATCATAAATTACCACGTTTTATTATGTCTACTCCCATACCATTTCCATTATAGTCTATTATTTTAATATATGTTAAAATGGAATTAGCAATTAAATTACTACACCATTATTCATACAACCTAAAGTGTTTGACCTCAATCTCTAGAAGCAGGGGGATTTGTAAATGACTAAATCTCTGTCTATGTGTGTATGGACTCTTTTAATTGTACATATTTTCTTAGTGTTGATTGTGGCCAGAAATTCTACTTTAATTCTATCCTTTTCTCATGAGGGCAACTGAGTTATATTTGGGATATCATTTGAGTTCTTGTTTAGATTAACAGATTTGAGTGTGCCCCAAAGGTCCCTGTACTCCATTATATTCAAGTATCTCCACCGTGTTTTCTTAATTTGTTATATTATAAATACATATATATATGTATACTGTAGTTTCTACCACATGTTCATCAAAAAGTAGCATGTTGTTCATTATCCTTGTTAGTTCATGTACATATCCATTGGAAGCGCTTGTGAGGCAAGGGCCAGTCTTTTTATGTTGTTGCATTTCATACAATGTCAGTCAATCTGCTAAGTGCCTAGAATAGGGACGGCTACTATTAGGTCTTTAGGGTTGCTGTAATAAAGTGCCACCACCTGGGAGGCTTAAAACAATAGAACTGTATTGTCTCATAGTTCTGGAGAAGAGAAAACAAGAATCAAGGTGTTGCAGGGCCGTGCTCCCTCTGAGACCTGTTGGGGAATCTCTGTGACTCTCCCCAGCTTCCAGCCCTTTGCCCGCGACCTTGGGTGTTCCTTGGTTTGCAGCTGCATAGCTCCAATTTCTGCTTTACTCAGCACATGACTGACTTTCTCCCTATGTGTGATGTTTTTGTTTTTGTTTTTGTTTTTTGTCTCTACAAGGCTGTCCTCTCAGAAGGCCACCAGTCATTTGCACCAGTAAAATTTCATCTTAACAAATTATATCTGCCATAACCCTTTTTCAAATCAGGTCACATTCTGAGGTTCTGGAAGTTAAGACTTCAACATATCTTTTTTGAGGGCACCCAGTTCAATCCATATTTGTAGGTAAATAACAAATATTTGTGGAATAGTCAATAAGCATGGAATTTTGCTAGTGTTCTTTGTGCATTTCTACCAAGTCTCCAAAAGGAGTATTGATCCAGGGAGGGGATGAGGGAAGGAGAGCGTCAGAAAAATAGCAAAATAATTGACAAGGTCACACATTACAAAAGCCTACAGGGAAATATTCAACTTCACTAATAGGAAATGATACATAAATTAATACCACTATCATAGGCATCAGAAATTTGATTCCACAACATGGAGGATAAGAAATATCACATTCCTATTTCCTTTGAAATTTCAGCTTGACATTCTAGGGAAGTTTGTCCTGATGGCTCTTTGTGGGTTATCACTTTCTACTCTAGTGGTTTATGGACCAACATGTTCTTTTCATTGATTAAAAACTTGCTACAGGGTTGAGTCAAGATGACAGCGTGAGTAGGACAGTGGGAATCTCCTCCCAAAAACATATATATTTTTGAAAATACAGCAAATACAACTAATCCTAAAAGAGAGACCAGAAGACATAGGACAACAGCCAGGCTACATCCATACCTGCGAGAGCCCAGCGCCTGGGGAAAGGGGTAAGATACAAGCCCCAGACGGTGGGACTGAGCAACCGCTCCCCCCAGCTCCCCGCGGGAGGAGAGGAGTCAGAGCGGGGAGGGAGAGGGAGCCCAGGACAGCTAAACACCCAGCCCCAGCCATCCGCACCAGAGCACACACACAGTGCACGCATGGAGGGCTGGAAACTAGGGAAACAGGGCAGCAAGACCTCTGAGTGGGTTCCGAAGCCGGTGCCACTGTGACAAAGAAAAACGAGTGCTTTTTGAAAGTCTTAAGGGGACAGGGACGCCACAGCTGGATGGAAACAACCCAGGTCACAGTCAGTCCAGCAGTTGGAAAGTCCAGGGAACTCTGGGCATACTAACCCCCTGGGCAACAGCTCTGAGACCCCTCATGGAGGTAAGCAGCCAAACAGCCCCCCGTACATTACCTCTCTGGGGCATGGCCATAGCAGAGCAGTGTCTGAGGCTGGCCATGCCCTCAGCAAGGGAGCTTCCTCCATACCAGCCCGGCAAGACACAAAGACCCAGTCTACACCCAATTGCCCAACACAAACCACTAGGAGTCGCAGTTGTCCCAGTAAAGAACGGCCAGTAGCAAGTGGAAAGTTTGGCTCTCCCAGCTGACAGACAGTCAATAGCACCTGTCAACATGAAAAGGCAAAAAGATTTGATCCAGACAAGACTAACCCAGACAGCTTCGGCATCTGCTACATCTTCCCCTGAGAAGGAACCTGTGGAGATAGATTTAACCAGTCTTCCTGAAAAAGAATTCAAAACAAAAGTCATAACCATGCTGATGGACTTGCAGAGAAATATGCAAGAACTAAGGAAGGAGAATACAGAAATAAAACAAGCTCTGGAAGGACTTCAAAACAGAATGGACGAGATGCAAGAGACCATTAATGGACTAGAAAACAGAGAACAGGAACACAGAGAAGCTGATGCAGAGAGAGATAAAAGGATCTCCAGGAATGAAAGAATTCTAAGAGAGCTGAGTGACCAATCAAAATGGAATAATATCCGCATTATAGGAGTACCAGAAGAAGAAGAAGAGAGAAAAAGGGATAGAAAGTGTCTTTGAAGAAATAATTGCTCAAAACTTCCCTGAACTAGGGGAGAAAATGGCCTCTCAGACCACAGAGGTACACAGAACTCCCATTACAAGGGATCCAAGCAGGGCAACACCAAGACACAAAATAATTAAAATGGCAAAGATCAAAGACAAGGACAAAGAATAAAAGGCAGCCAAATAGAAAAAAAAGGTCACCTACAAAGGAAAACCAATCAGGCTATCATCAGACTTCTCAACAGAAACTCTACAGACCAGAAGAGAATGGCATGATATACTTAATGCAATGAAACAGAAGGGCCTCGAACCAAGAATACTGTATCCAGCACGATAATCATTTAAATATGAAGGAGGGATTAAACAATTCCCAGACAAGCAAAAGTTGAGGGAATTTGCCTCCCACAAACCACCTCTACAGGGCATCCTACAGGGACTGCTCTAGATGGGAGCACTCCTAAAAAGAGCACACAACAAAACACCCAACATATGAAGAAGGGAGGAGGAGGAATAAGAAGGGAGAGAAATAAAGAATCATCAGACCGTGTTTCTAATAGGTCAATAAGTGAGTTAAGTTAGACAGAAAGATAGTAAAGAAGCTAACACTGAACCTTTGGTAACCACAAACTTAAAGCCTGCAATGGCAATAAGTACATACCTTTCAATAATCACCCTAAATGTAAATGGACTGAGTGCACCAATCAAAAGACACAGAGTAGTAGAATGGATAAAAAAGCAAGACCCATCCATATGCTGCTTACAAGAGACTCACTTCAAACCCAAAGACACTCACAGACTTAAAGTCAAGGGATGGGAAAAGATATTTCAAGCAAACAACAGAGACAAAAAAGCAGGTGTTGAATACTAATATCAGACAAAACAGACTTCAAAATAACATAACAAAAGATAAAGAAGGGCATTACATAATGATAAAGTGCTCAGTCCAACAAGAGGATATAACCATTATAAATATATATGCACCCAACACAGGAGCACCAACATATCTGAAACAAATACTAACAGAACTAAAGGAGGAAATAGAATACAATGCATTCATTCTGGGAGACTTCAACACACCACTCACTCCAAAGGACAGATCCACCAAACAGAAAATAAGTAAGGACACAGAAGCACTGAACAACACACTAGAACAGATGGACCTAATAGACATCTACAGAACTCTACATCCAAAAGCAACAGGATACACATTCTTCTCAAGTGCACATGGAACATTCTCCAAAATAGACCACATACTAGGACACAAAAAGAGCCTCAGTAAATTCCAAAAGATTGAAATCCTACCAACCAACTTTTCAGACCACAAAGGCATAAAACTAGAAATAAACTGTACAAAGAAAGCAAAAAGTCTCACAAACACATGGAGGCTTAACAACACCCTCCTAAATAATCAATGGATCAATGACCAAATCAAAATGGAGATCCAGCAATATATGGAAACAAATGACAACAAAAACACAAAGCCTCAACTACTGTGGCATACAGCAAAAGCAATCATAAAAGGAAAGTATATAACAATCCAGGCATATTTAAGGAAGGAAGAATAAATGAATAGTCTAATGTCACAATTATCAAAAATGGAAAAAGAAGAACAAATGAGGCCTAAGGTCAGCAGAAGGAGGGACATAATAAAGATTAGAGAAGAAATAAATAAAATTGAGAAGAATAAAACAATAGCAAAAATCAATGAAACCAAGAGCTGGTTCTTTGAGAAAATAAACAAAAAAGATAAGCCTCTAGCCAGACTTATTAAGGGGAAAAGAGAGTCAACACAAAGCAAGAGAATCAGAAACAAGAAAGGAAAAATCATGATGGACCCCACAGAAATACAAAGAATTATTAGAGAGTACTATGAAAACCTATATGCTAACAAGCTGGGAAACCTAGGAGAAATGGACAACTTCCTAGAAAAATACAACCTTCCAAGATTGACCCAGAAAGAAACAGAAAAGCTAAACAGACCAATTACCAGCAACGAAATTGAAGCAGTAATCAAAAAACTACCAAAGAACAAAACCCCCGGCCCAGATGGATTTACCTCAGAATTTTATCAGACATACAGAGAAGACATAATACCCATTCTCCTTAAAGTTTTCCAAAAAATAGAAGAGGAGAGAATACTCCCAAACTCATTCTATGAAGCCAACATCACCCTAATACCATAACCAGGCAAAGACCCCAACAAAAAAGAAAACTACAGACCAATATCCCTGATGAACATAGATGCAAAAATACTCAAGAAAATATTAGCAAACTGAATTCAAAAATACATCAAAGGGATCGTACACCATGACCAAGT